>NC_090884.1:28918872-28946372 GCF_036669925.1 Montipora capricornis
CTTTGAATTAGCTGGCACCGTCCTTAAAAGGTTTTGCAGATCCAATTTTATGGCCTCTAAACCACTGAATGTCATTTACCTGTTCCGTACGTCTAATTAAAAAATGCCTCTGTATTGCGTTTTTGAAACTTACATGGAGCACTTGCCTTAATCCGTTAATGGTTGGAAGCTATGTTGCAACAACTCAAACAGGATTCAGGGTGTTTGCACCGATGGAAGCCTGATTATGAACCTTTCCATCTTGCAAGGATGAATCCTAATGCAAACAAAAATTGGCCTTTTCCCCCCCCCCTTCGAAAATTTACTCTGAGGGGGAAGAGCGATGGTTTTTGTTGAGTTTAAAAAAAGCCCAATAGGCAGGTATTTTTTTTCCACTTTTCAAAAAAATCATTCGCTTACTACCGTCGCAGTAGTATATACTAATTCAGTCAACAAATCAGCACTTCAGAATAATATTCACAGTACATAACATCAGCAATGTCGGAAAAATTGAGCCAGTTCCCTACGTGTATATACTCCTTGTGGACTGTTTTTTTTTTTTTTTAGACCCTAAATTTTTGTTAGGAATAAGTGGACTCATCAGCACGTTTAAAGTTGGCGAGGCTGATATTTTGCTTATGACTCAGAAGTACAGAGATAACTTAAGTTTAATCCATTTCTGTTGAATTTTGAACGCACAACTGTAGCTATGATTTTTCCCATAAACAATATCATAAAATGTAAACAACGACTCGTTGATTAGTATTCCGGTATTACATTTGGAATGCAAGAAGTCCTACTGCTGGTAGCTGGTAGCTGGTAGCTACCACTGTTTTGCAATGAACTGCAAGGAAACAATGTTAAGTGCATAAATTAGGTGGTAGGGAATATATGATAGGCATATATTTGAACTGCGGAGATGTAACATATGCCGTTTTCTGAGATCATCGTATTTATGAGTGGTACTTTTAATAGCAGTAGCGAAATCAAAACCTTGAAAACTTCAGGCTTGACCGGGATTTGAACCCATGACCTCAGCATTGCCAGTGCAGTGCTCTACCAATTGAGCTATTAAGCCAACTGGGAGCTGGTCATATTGTGACTGAGTTCGCAATAACCCTAAGTAAACAAGTGTCTTGGAGAATACATGAAAGTCTCTGCTGCTAAAGTAGCGCTCATAACTGCGATGGTGTCAGGAAACAGTGTATGTTAATTGCAAACGTTATGGTTTCTATATCTACTTAGTTATGCTATCCGATTATCCAATGATTAGATAATGTCTGTTTCAAGTGCGGTGTGAAAGTTTGAAATCCACTTTCACTTTAGTTTTCATGTTAAAACCTTGATATATTTCTTTGCACAGAGGGTCACGCACTTGCGAAACGGTTGTCGAAGCATATTACCAAAGCCACGTTGAACGTCTCTGTGGACGACTACAACAAAACAGCCTGTAGTACCACTTGTTCCTTGCAACACACGTTGGAATTCGACTATGTGAAGGATCCTGATTCACCTGTTTGGAGACAGGGTGATGACCTTCAAGGTTCAAGAAAAGAGATTCGCATATCCATCAAGAGAAAGGCAGTACCATTTGGAAAATCGCTGTCGAGAGATCACTTTGCTAAGTAGTGAAAGGAACAACGCTTTTGAGCACTTCTCTCACAATCATCAACTTCTGAAGACATGCCTGCAAAACGAGAATCCCCTGGAGAATTGTTCCACTGAGAATAGGGGAAGAGACCTTTTGATTCGAAGAAAACTTTTGAGCATCGAAGGCTACCTTTTGCAATTGAAAGGCCTATTTGGAAACCACGTTGAAGATCTGTCCCTACCTGATCTGGCATTTCAAGGGGAGGTACATTCGGTCCGGTATGTAGAAGAAAATGCTCTGGGTGCTACCAGTGAAGTACCGTGCGTCCTCAGCCTTTCTGAGAGAGAATTACGCAGCGAAAGCGAAAGTGACGATGAAGATGACGTTGTTGATGACTTTGCAGAAGACTACGAAACTACCAGACTGTTGATAAACATTTCAGATTTCTAATCTGTGTAGTCAGTGGCAGCTACATGCCGCTATACCTATATATTTTTGTATCACCATCCTTTTAAATTTTTTCCTAAAACTTTGAGAATTTTAAGCGAAGAAAGCTTCGAGAGAAGCCGAAGAAGGAGAAGAAGAGAAAATTACAATGAAAATCACCGTAAAGCTGAGAGAAATAGAGCGAGAGACAAACACTTGTCTATAACGCTTAGTTTTCAGGTGTTTTCCTTCTTAATATATAAGCTTATGCCTCGCTGCCTCCCCTAAAAAACGAAGAAAGTCTGAAAACGTTTGCAATTCTGTATTGACAGAGAGTGACATATTTCAACAATCTCATTTGGAGGCTTTGTGTGTGAAATGGTGTCCAGTCGTGAGCGCCTTTGTTTGAGGCTGTGAAATTGCAGTCGAGTATGCGAATTTACTACGCTTTAGGTTGACGTTTAAATTAGTAAGATTTTGCTGTTGTTGTGAACTGAAGAGAGAGGGAGTAAAGGTTGATAGTCAAACGGAAAATGTGGTGAAAGAGATCACTGTGCATGTTATTTCAGTATTATTTGATTAAAATTGTTTGTTATTGTTTGCAAGGCTTGTTTGTTTACTGCTGTCAGCTCAGAGGTGTTTGATCTCTTTGATCACTGTAAACTGTATACAGTAATGACCATTAATTTTGTACTTTATGCAGAAGAATAATTATTTCCATGTACACTATATTGCTTTCTGGGGTTAGAAACGGGAACTCCGCTTTTAGGCTTGGCTAAATCTGATCTAAATAAAGGTCAATTAGCAGGTCAGATATTATTTATTTATTTGTCGTGGTCAATGATACGCAGTCTGAATGGACTCCCGCGAGTTCAGGCGTTCCTCAAGGAACTGTGCTAGGCGTTGCTCTCTTTAACCTCTGTATTGATGATATGGCAAGCGATTGATTCTATCCGTCGTTTTGTTGTCGACTACATGCCTACTATTTTTCGCTGTTTAATGAATATGCGGGAAAAGCAGACCTTAACTAGTGTTATTGAGATCCAAAAAGAAAATTGGGAGTGACCACGCATTTTTCGAAGATAATTTATCAACAATATTTGTAAAAAGCTCTGCAATACAGAGCAATGTATGGGGTTCTTTTCCAAATCGAAGCTTAATTATCTCTGAAAAATGCATGGTTACCCCTTAGGGGTTAGGGGGTCACAGCTCCTTTCCTGGGGGTTGCTACCACGTGAGAACAAGGCCGTTCAGGCCGTTCTCCTATATGCAGAGCATTCCTCAGGGACGATGAAGACTAACCACCTCATTACACATGCATATCTTTGGGTTAGGGGTTTAGCTCAAGATCGGGGAGAGCTAGAGCCAAATGACAGGTTTTTCTCAAATGTGTAGAGCATTCCCTAGAGACGATCAAGAGTAACCAATGTCATATTTGCATGTAACTTTTCACTGGCCCAATGCATTTCAAGGGCTTAGAGGGTCCCAACTCCTTTCCAGAGTGGCTGCTACCAACGTGAGAACAGGCTGTTCTCCCATGTGCGGAGCATTCCCCAGGGACGAGGAAGACTGACCAATGGTACCACAAGATGCGCCATCTGATGGCGAATGCATTTCTTGGGGTTAGGGGGGCCCAGCACCAAACCGGGAGGGGGGGGAGAAAGCCGAAAGACAGTTTTCTCTGTGGTATGTAGAGCATTTCAAAGGGGCAATGGAAAGTAACTAATAGCATATTTGCATGTAACTTTCCATGGCCAATGCATTTCTTGGGGCTAGGGTGTGTCCCAGCTCCTTTCCAGAGGGGGGGGGGGGGAGGGGTGCTACCACATGGAAACGGGCCGTTCTCCCATATGCAGAGCCTTCCCAGGGACGATATAAACTAACCAGGGTTACCACAAGATGCGCATTTCCATGGCGAATGCATATCTTGGGGTTAGGGGGACCCAGGTCAAAACCGGGGGGATATATGGCAAAATAACAGGCTTTTCTCACATGTGTACAGCATTCCCTGGGGACGATGGAGACAAACCAATATCATATTCGCATGTAACTTTACATGGGGAATGCATTTCTTGGGGTTAGGGGGTCTCAGCTCTTTTCCGGGGGGTGCTACCAACTGAAATCAAGCGGTTCTCTCATGTGTACATGATGGAGACTAACCAATGGTATCACGTGATAGCCCCTTCGATGGTGCATGTATATCTGTTACTAAGGGGGTTACAGCACCAAACCGGGGGGAGCTAGATGCCAATGACCACTTCGCGCCAAGGTGTTCCTGCATGCTCAGCCGAAGGTGGTACGGTCAAACCAACAAAACCAAGGGATGCGTCGTGCGACGCTGATTCGCTCTGACGTAGTTGAAAGAGCGCAGCTCTTAAGGGGGGGAAATGGCAAGGTCCCAAAGATCGCAACTTTGCAGTGCTGTCGATTATTCTGCGGGGGAACAAAAACAAAACCAACCCAACCAAGGGATTGCCCGTATCAAGACCTATCCTCATGGTCCGATCTCGCGCTCTCCGATCAAATCCGGGGGGAGTTAGACCCAGAAAACCGAAAACCAGTTTTTCAAGTATAACTCCCCCGAGATTTAGAATCCGGCCAATCCGAGAGGAACCGTCGTGGAGCCAATGTGGGGCACGTCACGTGACCGAAGGAGGAGTTCGGGGGGGCACTTTTGTCTCAAAATAAGGGCGTTCTCGGGCCTCTGGCACGTACAGGTCGATTCGCCCTGGGGCGAAACGGTGCCACAAGTTGTTGGGCAAAGGGCTCTTGGTGCATGGGCAGTGGGGTCTCAAGGGAATAAAACGCAGGAATGTTACAGCATAAAACGGTGCACAGGATACCCAATGTAACACAGGGTGCCCAAACTTCGTCACGTGATAGATCTAGCCGAGACCTTTCCAACAGTATATAGATATTTGGGATTAGTTCCACAGAAAGCCGAAAAAAGGTTTTGGGGAACTTGGCCCAACTTGGCAGATCCTGTGTTAGTTTAAGTTCCACACAAGATTTTAAACCCTTCAGAAGTCGATTAGAGTAAACGTCGCCAAGTTTGATACTCTACGAGGCTCAAACTGGGCATACACCCGCGGGCGGGGGGGGGAGAAAGCCGAAAGACAGTTTTCTCTGTGGAAGGGGATCAGGAGATTCAGCTCGTGAAATAAGGGGGGATTACACAAAACCGGGGGGAGTTTTGGCCCAAAAACCCGTTTCTCTATCGTATGCAGGGCGTTCCCTATGGACGACAGAGTAGCCAATAGCATATCTGGATGTAACTTCCCATGGGAAATGCATTTCTTGGGGTTAGGGGGTCCCAGCACCAAATCAGGGGGTGCCACCACGTGAGAACAGGCTATTCTCTCGTATGCAGAGCATTTCCTAGGGACGCTGAAGAAAAACCAATGCCACCACCAGATGCACCACACCATTTTGCATGTTTTTCTATGGGTCCGGGGGTCCTGGCTGTCCAGGGAGGGAAGTTACGGCCCAAAAACGTTTTTTTCTCACGTGTGCAGACTCTTCGTCACGAGTCACAGAGAGGCGGAGATCACGTCTGGCGCCCGGGGTCACCGTGGGACCGATTCCCGGGGACTCGGGGCGGCCTGCAGAGTCCAATAAAAAAAAAACGCTCCCCGCCCTGGGTCAGGGCGCAGGAGGGGCCTTCCCTTGGAGAGTTGGAATGATTTTTTCCTGGGCCCAAACGGGCCAGATTCTCGCGTGTATGACCGGGAATCGGCCCAAACGGGCCACTTTTACCCTTGTCCGACCGGGAATCGGCCTGACTTCTGCCGAAGGGAACTGCATGCTTCCCGTTGGAATTTTTGCTCAGGCTTTTGGTGCATTGAGTTCCTGTTAAATCACTTTTGACCTTTGCATATTGATCCCAAATGAATAGTTCGGTGAACTTTACTGGCCTACCACGCCCTAATATGTATCCGCGTGTCCGGTTAGTAGCACGGTGGGAAATTTTGCCTATTCGAAAGGTGTTCGCTATAGTGTCCTATAGAGGCTGCGCACACATAGCTTGCCAGATAAAGCCACAATTAAGGTGATATCCTTTTTTTGTAGCGTGACAGTATCGTGGCATTTATATAAAATGAAATTGCTGTAGCACAGTTTTGGCACGGAAAAGTCAACATATCGGTCAGAGGGTTCCGGATATCCTGCGACATCATAACATGTTTTTAACTTGTATGGGAGGGTGTAATACATTGTGACAGAAATTTAAATTTTGAACCCCTTGTCTTAACCCTCGGCAAGGTTTTCGGAACATAAAATGTGTTCGAGTTGCCCTTGACGTAAACGATCGATCTTCTTTTTTGCCAAAAAAGTCATTTAATATTGAGTGATTGGTGAGTTGCATTTTCCACATCTTATATAAATTATAATTTGATAAATTCAGTTTAACTCTTGCAGACACCTCAAAGCACAGTCTAATGTAAGAACATTCGTTATATAAAAAAAATTGGAATAAAGTAAAGTCAGCTAGCTAGTCATCTTCATCTGTTACTTCTCCTTGGGGATTTATTTGACTTGCACCAAGTAAACGTTCCACCGTATGGCGAGAACAGCCTTCTCTGGTCATCATGACATATACAATTGCCTGTCAAACATAACAAAAGTATTTGTGAGATGTGGTCCATAGTAATTCAACTAGTATGCTTATGTTTAATATGGTTTCATATCAGATTAGCGAATACGTTGGTGTCGTCCAGCGCGGTGTGTGAATAAAATTAAATTGCACGAGTAAAAGAATTAGGGAGAACCGAGTAGGTTGCCACAATTAGTTAAGAAATGTGTGGAGAGAAAAATCTCAGTTAAATGGAATTGCAAAATCTCGTCAGTTTATGTTGCAACTAAAAAACTGATGTTCAGATTTCCACAATTAATGTTAATGATGAAATGGTATATGAAATAAATCATAGCTTCACTTGACAATTAATGTTGTAAGTAGTAGCAAAAGAACAGGGAAACAATCCAATCGAAGTAGTACTGATATGTTATACCTCAGGAACCAAGACAGACAAAACGTAGCTACACATCCTTGTGTTGTGTTGGTTGAAATCAGACCAAAATTCTGGCAAGAAGGATTGTACTTCTAAGGTAAATCGCCGAATCTGAAAATGAAGAAACTTTGAAGTCGTCACATACATAACTTTTCCAATACATAGACATTTTGTTTGTGTTTTTTCCAAACATTTTCTCACTAGTTTAACGGGAACGTCCAGAGAGGAAGGGGAAGGGGTGAGAGTGGTTAGATATGTTCTTTGTAAGTACGAAATTATAAACAGAAAAAGACTAAATTTTTGGTGACACGTAGCTTGTGAAACCACTCAGCTGTGGGTTTGAATTGTCATCACAAACGTCTTCCGTCCTGATTTCTCTAAATGTTAACGCTGGATTTTATACCATTGTAAGAAAGTTTAGCGTGTTTTAAAGACAGGATCGAGACATGCATACCATTGAAGATGAGAAAGGGCCGCAGATGGCACAACTTAAATGCAACACGTCTGATTGCTTGTTTCTGTTGAACAACGTGTGCCTCTTGCTGGCTGTATTAGCGTAAAGGATGTTCTTTAAATGACCCTATAAATATTACAAGGATCGTTACGGCTAAAACATTTCTTCCGGATCCCAGTAAAGTAAAGTTGAGGGGATCTTACAAAGACCACAGTAAAAGGTGGATAGAAGCAAAACAAGAAAAGTGACAAATGAAAAAGAAGACTACTGTACGTTGTACCTTGACGCTGGAAATGTCTGGAGATAGCAGCGACATTCTGGATGGGTAGTTCCTTCAAAGAAAATTCAAGCGACAACAAGTAAGTAGGATGTAAGTCTATGTATTTAGCATATCCGACAGGTTATGTTCATTTGATAAGAAGTGTGAAGAAATCGGACCGCATCAGAGATACACGACATCAAGAGGACGGCTAGAACTCGATAACCTGGTGGACTCATCACAGCTCAAGGAAAATTAATACTCCTTCCACACGTATCCGGATATTTGTGAATACGTAGGTATGGCGTTCTAAGAAACAAAAATAGACGCTACTCCACAAGTAGACAATAGGCTGGCGAGGCGAAGGCGGATAATTTAAATGTAGGACGTCAAAGGATGGACCCCAGGCTTAAGAACACATGCGCGCATGTTCTTTATGGAGGGCGATTGCACTCATGCGACTCGAAAACGTCAAGGATTTTACAAATACTTACCAAAAAATACATCCATCTGTTTTTAAAAACATCCGGATTCGTGTGGAGGGTACCTAAGGCAAAAATATATTATTCCTATTTTGTTGAGCCAAAGACTAATGGCTACCTTTAGGCAGCGAGTGGTTATCGCTCACGAATATAGACTTTTGAGTGAGGATATCTTTGTTCGACTTCAAAACCGCCTAATCTGGCCGCAATGTATATTTTCACCCCAAACGTAACAAACTTACGATTTATCGAAGTTTTCCACACTGCAACCACAGACATATCTACCCCGCGGTGCTGTCTGAATGCCAACACATTCAAAGTGAAACCACTTCTCACAGTCGTCGCAATGGATCCATTTCAAGGTCTGCTTTTTTTGGGCGTCAGGTTCTTGGCAAAGATAAGCCTGGCAGCGCTCAGTGTGGAGGTCTCTTTTGCGCTTATTATCTCCACCATTCTGCCTAGTGGTCTGCTTTCTTTTCCTGCGCGCTGGATTGCTGTTCACGCTGGAGGACGGTACGTTGGATGTCTGTAGAGTTGGTCCTTCCACAGAGGAGCTGCTGGTAGTGGTAGATGATATCGGTAACATCATTGAAGGGGAGCTGATGGTTGCAGTAGAGAAAGGTAGTGTTGCTCGCACCGATGACGAGGTACTGGTGGTGGTAGACTCCAGTATCGTTACTGCCAACGATAAGGAGCTTCTGGTGGCGGCGGAGGGCTGACTAACGGCGGTAGAAATCGGCACCTTCAATGTTGGGGAGCTCTGAGTAGCGGCAGAAGTCGTTACCGTTACTGGGGGCAGTGATAATGTGTTACGAGTAGCGGTAGACACCGTCGCTGGCACCGATAACGAGCTACTGTTGGCGGTATTGCTCGGTAACGTTACTGTCACTGATAGAAAGCCCCCAGTAGCGAAGGAGGACGACGCTGTTACTGAGGAACTCGGAGTAGCTGTGGAGAGCGAAACCGTTACTGGCACCGATAGAGAGTTACTGCTGGCGGTGGATACGGGTACCGTTTCCCGCAACGACTGACAATTGCTGGTAGACGTGGAGGATGGTACAAATGTCAGCGGAGAGCTATGAGTGGTGGTAGTGCATAGCATTTCTGCGGTGGAGCCGATGGTGCCTGAGCTAGCGGGTAGTGCCACTGCAGAGCTAGTTGAGGACTCGTTGCCGTTATCAAGCTGAAAAGCTAAATTGTCCTTTGAGGTCAGAATTTGGCGTAAGTTTCCTACTCCGTAGTTAGAAGGGTGTTTAAAGTCTATTCCCCCTGGCATGTTGGTGACTCTCAGACGAGACTGATTACGTTTGACGTCTTTATACGGGACTTTTGCAGATCTTCCAAGTAACTCACCTGCCATGAAAAAAAACACCAAATATTTAAGACAAAACTTTCTCAAGGACTTATTTTCTCTTCAGGAAATCTGAAGACGCGCGTTAGGAGAGTTCACTTATCAAAGTCGTCGGAGGCACTGGCTTCCCAGTGCTTCTCTTATTTAGCTTATTTGTTCGATTTACATGGCATAACGTTCACATGAAACTTAAACAATAGGAGAAGAATATCAGGGTCTAGGAAGCGCCGGCCTGAGCGGACTGCTTGGTGAGGAGGGGGATTTAGATATTTCAGTAGCGCCAGGCGGCCATAACATTAATATGTTACTCACTGTATTTTTTGTTGAAAAGTTCTTGGACTTGGCGCTGCAACAGCACTTTTTCTTCCTCACGAGATTGTCTTTGTTGCAGTCCCCTTCCTGCAAAATAAGTTTGAGCACATGACGTAGGATACTGGATCAAGAAAGACATCTGCACTGGACGGATCTGAGCCGCACATTCAGGTAGCTCCAGAAGGAGAGGGGAGTGAATTAATGCGCCATTACTACAGAAGTGAATTGGAACCATAATTTTAGACGGCAAATACCTTCTCCGTTAACAAAGGAAAAGAATTTTCCTGCCAACTGGGACGTTTCTGCAAACCGCACTGCAGTAGGATGGCCGTACACATCCATGGTCCCAGTACCATCGTTGTCTGATATAAAGAGGCACCTAACCCCTAGATCTTTCAGATTATCGCACTACGAATAGAAACAAGATTTGAAATGTTACGAATGAGTAGCCATAGATCTTAAAGAATATACCGGTCCTGTCACTCTAATCATTATTCGCATGGATAGCATATTTGCTAACCGTCTGATTGGCAGTGGAATCGTTGACGCTTGGGCGTTTTCCTGGAAGACAAGTGGTTCGTGCAGGTGCGCATGTGGCGGGTTTCTCATCAGGTTAGGAGCTGCCTACAACTAAATTTGCTTGATTTAACCATATAAATTCTACTAATCGAAAGTACTTTGGCTGCACTACCAGCAGCTATTCTCTACAGTCTTTACCTTTGGCATAATACCGGATGAACAAATTCATTTTGATTACCTCATTACTTTTTCTTTCTAAGATCCTTTTGATTTGCTCTCTTGTTGAGAGGATCTTTTCCGTTTGAGCCCGGCTGTTATAATTAGCTCGCTCCTCGGCGTTGAGCCTCTTGGACCATGCATCTGCCAGACACTCATTTCGTTCCTGGAACGTCATTTCTTTCAGGGATTCTGTTGAGAAACCATTATTTCTCATAAAAAACCAGACAAGGATGGCAAAAACGAGACTTTTAGAGATTTTGGTCTTTAAATTGACATTTTTGTTCAACGAATGCCTTGATTCCGACGGAGCGCTGTAAACTTCTTATAGTTTTGTATTCTTTGTGGGTTCTCTAGAGACATTTGACATGACATGATGAGATAAATCTCATCAATTAAGAGGGGTAGTTTCGGAGGTTTTCATATAAAGGCATATTTTGAAACATTACTCCTCTTTGCGGAAAACAATAAAACCTTTCGAGGTCACATAAACATACCGTCTATTTGGGCTGTTTCCTTGCAGAAAGGATGAAAACCATTCAAGCGTGACTTGTTGACACTGCGGAATGAAAAGAACATCAATTGCAAAGAGGCATTCAGTTTTCAGATACTTCAATAACTTTTTTATAATGCCTCTAATTCGTGTTTTCCGATAATTCGCTGAAATCCGAGCCTCGGAAAACAACCTCTACTGAAATCCCGGAAAGAAACATCCTGAAGAACTGATATTTAGTTGTACATGAACACGTTCACTAATAATAAACAGAACGTATGAACTATCATGACGAGCGAAATGAAGAATCAGCTAGGTAAGGTTAGGGTTAGGGTTTAGGGTTAGAACGGTTAAACGGTAGAGAAAAGGAATGATCGGAGAATAGCGGGCTATAAACGTACGGCACACATATTTGGACATAATGATACGTGAATTGCTCAGACAAAGCACCCCGAAGCAACCTGGCAAAGATACGAAAGAGCTCTTGGCAAGAACTGAATTTCAGAGAAAGGAAATAGTAGTGGACATGTATTTAAATGCTGCCGGCGTTAAAAGTGATTGACGTTGTCAGCCGGCACGAGCTACAAATACCAAAAATTCCGCTACTAATTGCTGACAAATTAGCAATTGAGTGACCTCTCACTTTTTGCGAGAGTCAGAAAATTGATTAGCCATTGGCGAAATCACTAAACGGTATATTCAGTCGGCCAAAGTTGTTTGTTATAGGGGTTTGGCACTGCATTAGTGGGAGTCAAGATGCAGTGGATAAAGATCAAGACACCTGACACTTGTTATTGATACCCCAAGACATTCTTAGGACGAAATGTCAAACGCCAAAATCTCGCATAAGAGCGGCTGAAAAGTAAATTAAACAGCCTCAACCTGAAAAACGATATTCTTACAAAAAAGACTCTGTTTTAGCCCTAGCTTAACAACCAAATTATTGAAATAACTCTCTAGTCTTCTCGGATAAGGACGATAAGCCGGAGGTCCCGTCTCACAATCCTTGTTCATTAACTTTGTGGGACGTTAAAGATCCCACACACTATTCGAAAAGAGTAGGGGACAGTGTTCCCGGTGTTGTGGTCTGACCTTTGTATTACAGAGGGCCATGTGTTAGAAAACTCTTTACTGGGTTAATCGTGTATTACCCTCTCAAAATAAAGAACATTCTATTGTATTGTATTGTAGTCAGCCATCGTATACGATCACGTCCCCGATTCCTTGATTCTGGCTGTATTTCATCGCTATTTCGCCAAAAAATAATTAAAATGGCAATTTTAAGGAAGAATAAAAATGTGTTACAGCTTAAACGGCCAGAAAAAACGAAAATATTGAAATAATTTCTTAGTGATCATTATCCAGTATAAGTGTAGCCAGCCATCGTATACGTTGGCATCCGGTATTCACGGATTCTGAATGTATTTGATCGCTACTTCGCCGAAAAATAATGAAAATGGCAATTTTAAGGAAGAACCAATGTGTGTTCAAGTTGAAACGGCTCGAAAAACCGAAAATATTGAAATAACTTGTCAGTGATTACTAGCCGGTATAAGTGTAGCCAGCCATCGTATACGATGCCATCCGGTATTCCATGATTCTGGGTGTATTTTGATCGCTACTTCGCCGAAAAATAATTAAAATGGCAAATTTAAGCAAGCAAAAATGTGTGTTAAAGTTGAAACGGCTAGAATAACCGAAAATATTGAAATGCAGTCTCCGTGATCATTAGCCAGCATAAGAGTACCCAGCCATCGTATACGATGGCGTCCGGTATACCCAAAAATAGCGAAAATGGCAATTTTGAGAAGGATAAATATGTGTTAAAGTTGAAACAGCTAGAAAAACCCAAAATATTGAAATAATTTCTTAGTGATCATTATCCAGTATAAGTGTAGCCAGCCATCGTATACGATGCCGTCCAGTATTCATTGATTCTGGCTGTATTTGATCGCTTTTTCGCCGAAAAATAATGAAAATGGCAATTTTAAGGAAGAATAAATGTGTGTTAAAGTTGAAACGGCTCGAAAAACCGAAAATATTGAAATAACTTGTCAGTGATTACTAGCCGGTATAAGTGTAGCCAGCCATCGTATACGATGCCATCCGGTATTCCATGATTCTGGGTGTATTTGATCGCTACTTCGCCGAAAAATAATTAAAATGGCAAATTTAAGCAAGCAAAATGTGTTAAAGTTGAAACGGCTAGAATAACCGAAAATATTGAAACAACTTCTCAGTGATTACTAGCCGGTATAAGTGTAGCCAGCCATCGTATACGATGCCATCCGGTATTCCATGATTCTGGGTGTATTTGATCGCTACTTCGCCGAAAAATAATTAAAATGGCAAATTTAAGCAAGAAAAAATGTGTGTTAAAGTTGAAACGGCTAGAATAACCGAAAATATTGAAATGCAGTCTCCGTGATCATTAGCCAGTATAAGAGTACCCAGCCATCGTATACGATGGCGTCCGGTATTACTGGGTTCTGGGTGTAATTGGCCGCTATTTCGCCCAAAAATGACGAAAATGGCAATTTTGAGAAGGATGAATATGTGTTAAAGTTGAAACAGCTAGAAAAACCCAAAATATTGAAATAATTTCTTAGTGATCATTATCCAGTATAAGTGTAGCCAGCCATCATATACGATGCCGTCCAGTATTCATTGATTCTGGCTGTATTTGATCACTTTTTCGCCGAAAAATAATGAAAATGGCAATTTTAAAGAAGAATAAATGTGTGTTAAAGTTGAAATGGCCAGAAAACCCGAAAACGTTGAAATCATTTCCCAGTGATTATTAGCCGTTATAAGTGTAGCCAGCCATCGTATACGATGGCGTCCCGTATGCCTTGATTCTGGGTGTAATTGATTGCTATTTCGCGGAAAAATAGTAAAAATGGTGATTTTGAGGAGGAAAAATATGTGTTTAAGTTGAAACAGCTAGAAAAACCCAAAATATTGAGATAACTTCTCAGTGATTATTAACCAGTGTAAGTGTAGCCAGCCATCGTATACGATGATGTCCGGTATTCATTGATTCTGAGTGTATTTGATCGCTACTTCACCGAAAAATAATTAAAATGGCAATTTTAAGGAAGAACCAATGTGTGTTAAAGTTAAAACGGCTAGAAAAACCGAAAATGTTGAGATGATTTCTCAGTGATTATTATTAGCCAGTGTAAGTGTAGCCAGCCATCGTATACGATGGTGTCCGGTATTCCTTGGTTCTGGGTGTAATTGATCACTATTTCGCCAAAAATAGTGAAAATGGAAATTTTTGGGAGCATAAACGTGTGTTAAAGTTGAAACGGCCAGAAAAACCCAACATATTGGAATCACTTTTCAATGAATATCAACCAATATAAGTGTAGCCAGTCATCGTATACGAGGGAGTCCGGGTTTCTTTGATTCTGGGTGTATTTGATCGCTATTTCGCCGAAAAATAAAGAAAATGGCAATTAAGTAGGATGAATCTGTGTTAAAGTTGAAACGTGTAGAAAAACACAAGTTATTGAAATTACTCTTCCGTGAATATTAACCGGTACGGATGTACCCTGTCGTCGTATACGATTGAGGTTCCGGGGTTGTTGTGGGTAATGTCATATAGTATACGATTGACGGCTGATAGCCGCGTACGATGGTGCATTTTCAGCGGCTATCACCCATAGGGATCGAGTGAATCGGGTGCACTTCCAGTCTGGTCTCAATTGCTAGAGAACCAACCTCCTCCCATGGTCTCTCTCAGGTAAGAGGGAGCTCAAGCAACGACAACGGCGACGGCAACGAGAACGTCACAAATTTGCATATTTAGTGGGAAAAAACAATATCTTTGCACGCTCCGCACGTGCGTTTTTTAAGCTTTTGTTTATTTCTTCGCCGTCGTCAACAAAACTACAACGTGAATAGCCAAATTTGAGGCTTTATAGTCTGGTTTAAACTGTGACATAAGCATAAGCAAAAGCTGTGTAAACCGTGAGTGACATAAGCATAAGCAAAAGCAGAAGCATAAGCATAAGAAAGAAATCGTTTCCATTTTCTTATGCGTAGGCTTATGGTTATGTCACGTTTATAACAGTAAACCGGGCCGGGGGGCCAACATAAACATAAGCGTAAGACCGAGGTGTCAGCTGTTTTTATGCCAACGGATATTCAAAATAGGGAGCTTACGAAACGAGGACGACGACGGCTACGAGGACTTCATTTAAAAATACGAGTTCACGTTATTCATGTCACTACGAAACTATTTCATGTCGTTTCGCGTTAAAAATGTGTAATAACTGTTGAGGAATTAAACTGGTATGAGTGGGTTGGACGCGTACAGAGAGAACTGAAAATTCATCGTCATGTGCTAACGTCCTCCACAGAAACTTGAATTTGGTCATTTCACGTCGTCATCTAGGAGATGACGGCAAAGAAATGTACCAAAATGTAAAACGCACGTGCAGAGCCATTGTTTTTGCTCACTAAACCTATTGTTTTGTAGCGTCGTCGTTGCCGTCGGCGTCGTCGTTTCGTAAGCTCTCTATTAATAGTGCCTAAGACGGCGTCCGAAGGTACTGTTTTTTTACAAGAAACTTGCTGAGACGGTTCGCAATTATCCCTGCCTTTGCGACAAATCGCCAAAAATAAAATTCTTAGTCTGCTGGTTGCAGTTCCAGAGTCTCCTTGTTCTTTCCTCTTCCGGGAAATATCCCTTAGAAAATACCCAACAGGACCTCCTCAGTCTGTTTTCTCGTTCTATTTCTTGTCGCCGTCGTCTTCTTCTATAGAGCAGAAGGAGTGATAGTAGGAGGAGAATTTCTTCTTCGTCCGTCATTTTGGAAACGTTTCTCATCGCATTGTCCACCTATTTTTTTCCGGCGCAAACTGCGCTTGCGTAGGTCACTTTTCTTATGCTTATGCAACATCTTATCCTTTAGCAAGGACGTCAGCACTTGAAGATAAATTTTCATTTGCTCCCCTAAATTAAGCGTCGTTCTGACCAGTATCATTCTTGAGGAACTACCACACCCTAATCATATTAAAAAGGATGAAATAACGGCGGGTCTAATCTGCAAGTCGCAGGTCACAGGTTGCAGGTCATTGTTTCACCAATACAAAAAGTATCCGAAAGGTTAGCTCTTAAGAATGTTTAGGATACTTTCTGTATTGGTGAAACAATGACCTGCAACCTGTGACCTGCGACCTGCAGATTAGACTCGCCGATGAAATGATCACGAGGCGATTAAAATATTAAACGTGAATTCATATTTTGAGATGACTTTCTCGTTGTGATCGCCGTTGTCGTTCCTTAAGCTCCCAATTACCTCAAAAAGTAAACGGTTACTTCTGAAGATATATGTTGAGACATACCAAACTTTAAGTCAATAAAACTCTATTTCAGTTATGCGCTTGTTTAAGCTCATGTTTGTCACCGCACTTTGAGTTCAAGAAAATTATCTATTATGGCATTCTTCATATTCGCTAATCGACGATAACAGTCAATCCAGAAAAAATTAGGAATTGCCGATAATCGTCATTTCAGAGGTACAGTTCATGTTGCCGTCCTGCTTCACGGAAGGGAAAAAGAGAGACCCTGGGAACGAGGTTGAAAGAGAACAAGGAAGGCGCGCTCATGTTCTCCCGCGGGTTCTCCTTTCACTTCCCCTTCGAACGCCAGCCACGCAGGCTGCTCGATTGCTTGCAACAAGATCGCGAAACTAGGTCCCACTTGTTCCAGCAGAGAAGGGATAATTTTATCCACTGGATAAAAACTATTTAGTTTTCCTAATTGGTGAACTTTTTGAAACTCGATTATTTGACGAGGACTATCAAACTGCCAAATGATAAGGGCTTGTTGACTTCCCCACATGTCCCTACTTAATCAGTATACATACCCTCCTGTGTTTTATGACAATGAACGTCCTTTGTGGCTGCGGCGCTTTGTTCTTGTTTATCAGCCGCTTTTCTCGAGTAGTAAATTAACGGAGGACGAGATCTTTGTCCTACAATCTTCAGTTTCATCGCCTTCGGTGGCTTTAGAATAATATCAGCCTAAGTTCGGTTTTCTGAAAGTATAAGGTTCCAGTTTCTGAACAAGAAAAGACTCATGGCTGAGCTTAACAAGAGAGGAGTCAGTTTGTCGATGTGGTAACAAAAGGCGATACTGGTGAAAAGACAGAGAAACAGTACCCGGAGTGAGGATCGGGGAATGCGATGACAGGAACGGAAAATTATGAACAGGGATTAAAGGAATCTAAACGAAAACTCTTTAAAACGCTTCTTTTTCGCTTCGAACTTGATTCATTCTCTTCATCTGCGTTTGTTTCTCATAAGCACAGTTCTTATCTTTTTGTTCATCGCACTGTACGGGTCATAATAGTCCGATGGGTTCTCTCATGTCAAAATTGTGTAAGGCTTTTAGAAAAATGCGGTACGAAAATCATGAAGCCGAAATAGATGGGGCGGTTCAGGTGCAACTTAATCTCTATAGTAACAGCGAATTGGTCTTCTTGCTTGGGGATACGACAGGCAACAGTGAAGTATGATGGTAGATTGATAGATTGTAGTATCATCATCAAAAGGAAAAGTGCTTCGAGGAATTTTTTGTTCACATACAATAAAAATAGAAGTAGAACCAGTACAGAGCTGAGACACAACACACACCTAAGCAGGCGATTATGGTCATTTTCGAGATTTTTGCTAAGACTTTTTATGTTACTGTGAAAGATATTAGAAAAAGACCTTTTTTTTCGCATCATTAAACGAAATGACCGCTTCTATTGTTTCGTTTTGTGATTTTTGCTGCAAAAGAAAGTGGATTTCAATGAACTGTTGCTGCAAGTAGGCGCCCTGCTAGGACATCACAAAGCCACGTAACATCATGAATATGGAAACCTATTTGATACTGTTTCTTGAATGTTTGCGCTCAAATAACTTAAAACGTATAAATGAAAATCGACGGGTATGTTTTTCTTGTATTTAGCGATCAATTTTTAGAGTTAAGTTCATGTCTTAATTTAGTTTGTGGCGATTTTGCTGTGACCTGAACGCCTACCGCCTAACGCCTTTAGAAAGCACTAACAAAGGAAAGTATTTTTACGGAAATTTTAGACTTGAATTGATGTTGTTTTGGAATGAAAGAATTTAGAGCGGGGTTTTTGTCGACACTGCTTCAATTGCACGGTCTAACAGCAAGGAACCCAAAGTGTGTCCATGAGTCTTCCATGTGTACCACCAGAAGCAAAACTCGACCAGATCTCAAGGGGCATTGAGCTATTTCAATTAATTGAAAGTTTTTATCAGGAAATTTTCAAATAACAACTCGTGTGATTTTGTTCTGGTATTACATAGTTTCAAATTTAACGAAACCGAATTATTCAAGCGGCATTTGCTTGAGGGATTTTGTGAATGAAAACTTTGAAGAAAGTGGTTTGTATCAGCAAGACGATGCCCGGCCTTGCAAACGCTAATGAATCTACGCCTCCAAGGATTCATTATATGACAACTAAGAATATTCAATGTTTTGGTTTAATAATGACAAAAGTTTGGGATGAGGTTTACCTTGGAAATTCCTTATGCTTATAAGTCTTCCTGTTTACACTTTGCAAATCTCAAACCAGCCCTTACAAGCCTCTTTAGTGACATGATTTTTCGTACACAAGTGCATAGACTGACTCGGAGTTGACAAATTCAATCATACCGCCATTGCCCGCACTTTTCTTTCCTTTTGTCCCCAAACCAAGGCGTATTTGCTAATAAGACATACTTTTATTTTGCGAAAGTATCGGAGCATGAACATTTCCTAAAGCCTTGAGGTGCAGGGTGCTCGTAATCTGCCCATTTGTGCAATGATTATCTGCGACTTTTGTATATCAAGTTAGTTCGTTTGTTTAATAATTTAAGCACATTCTTCTCATTCGTCCATTCTCATTATAAAACCACTTTTGTTTCAGTAAGCAAACATTTTGATTATTACTTTTGACCAGCCATGTGTGTGATACAGTTGTACGGACCAATATTCGAGACACAGGTCCTGGCACGTGTCCTTTACACGAGTCTTGATCACTTTGCAAAAAAACAAGACACGTGATTCTTGTCTCTAAATATTTACTGTTTTCTCATGTTATTGATGTTTTCTAAATATCTAAAGGCTGAAAGTACCTTGAATGTCAAATGGACACACACCAACAAAAAAGTACTGTATGGTCACATCAGGTCGAATAACACACTTTACCTCCATCACTCGAGATGCGGTTAACGTCGATTTACTTTGATATCTTTAATGAGTTCATACTTTAAGTGCTGAAACACGCACCAGGAATCCCTCATGCCATGTCCTCGATTTTACAAATTCCAAAATGTTCATCCAAAGTTTTTTACTGTTTTGAAACCACAATGTTTCAAATGTACAAAAAGGAAATCAAGATCCACAACTGTTATGAAATTTAAAATTTAGCCAAAATCAGTAACTGGAAACTGGCAACAAGGTCACGTTCAAAGTTGTTCCTCAGTGGGCTTCAATAGTTTCTTTGGCCAGGAGAGAGTTCCACTAAACGACAGTCAGTGTAGTCACCGTGTTAATTTTTACTGACGGCTTTCCGCGATCATGAAAGCGTCATGCACCAAGCCTTTAAAACGGATACGGAATCAGCGTAGTACCGTAGTTGCTGGAGTGGTTTTCATGGTAATAGATTGACTGTGGTTTTTCTAGTCAGCATTCCCGTTAATTTTTCTCCAGGCCTTTAACAAAACGGATGCGGAATTAGCGTAGTACGGTAGTTACCGGAATGGTTTTCATTGTAATAGACTGATTGTGGTTTCTCTAGTCAGCATTCCCTTTGATTTTTCTCCGCCTTGGTTTCCGAATCTATCACTTCATTGGAACTGCTCTTGATCACTAACTTTTTTTCATCGCGCACTTCGAAGCTCCTGAAGGCCTAGTATCTCGCAACGAAATATTTGAAAAATGTAATACAAAAAGAACGACTGGTTAAAGAAACTTTAACAAATTTGAGCTCCACTATTAAGTTTATAAATAGAATTAAAACAAAGGAAAGTATGTGGTTTCCGAAAAGTTAAAGGGTATTCAAACGCCACAATTACAAGACTGAATGAAAATGACATTTTATGTGGTTGGTTTATGGTAATAACTGAATGACTGAGATAAAGTAAACATAGAAATTCGGGGAACACAGCAGGATGTACACTGAGCAGTTGAACATTTTTTCATTAGAGAAACGTTCAATTAGCAGGTATGTCGGTTTAATTATGTTCCTGTTCGTCCATAAGCTATAGTTAGTGAGGGAACTCACTGGGCCCCGGGGTACCAATTATTTTTTGATGACTCAGGGAGGTCTGAGAGTGTATTTTACTTTATAGCGGTCTACTTGATTGCAGGCACAAAACCAGTCTTAAGTTGAAAGCAGCGCAAATCCATACGGTTTTACTTAATTTAAAAGATCTACCCAAGCTATTCTGAGGGAATGTATTCAGGTACTTCATGGGCCAATTATTTAGCAGAGATCACAGTTGTTTAATGAATTGGAATAAATATAAAGTTTAGTTTTAAGGAGGCTCAAAAGGGTCTCTGGCTGAGGGAGCGCACGTAAGCCACTCGCGCAATACTTGAAACTACTCATGTCAGGTCATCCATCAAAGACAAAAAATTGACAACGTCGCTAAAATCGGAAATAAATTTCGTCAGATGTGTTGAGCACTATCTTGAAACGTAGCTCGGTGCGCGGCTACACTGATATTTTTGTAAACAAGTAAGATTCGTTTCTTTCTTCATTTTTTCAACTTCCAAGAGCGTTTTCGAGAAGCTAAATATTTTGAGCAAGAGCCGATACAACGTAGATTTGATTTTAGTGGTGTACTATATTTCGGCTGGCCAAACCAGCCTTCTTCAGGTACAATGGGAGTTTACATTGTATTGGTTCTATTTACATGTTTGTAGCGAATTGATGTTGACGAAATACTGGAAAATATGTGATAAAATATGCCAGTTACAACAAATTTGAATTCAAATACTAAAAGTAACGGAAAAATAACGGAAGGGACTGTACCAAATAAACTGAAATCTAATACGTTTCTTCAAGGATATTAAGACCGCTGTTTTCGTTTTCACGAGTCTACAATAGTTCTCATACCGAGTATTAAGTAAGAGAGTTTAATGGGTCTTTGGATATGAGAATAAATACACTAAGACACCGAATTGGCAAAGTTCCCAGTTTTTCAGGTACCTTCGAAAAAATTGACTTTTAGAGGGTCTTAGCAGTGGTACCGTTGCCATGGCAACAGTAAGGGGTTTGCGCGGTAAACCTTAGAAAATGGTCTGACAATAGTTTAATAACTGACAACTGTTCACTGAAGTGGAGGTGGCTAGTCGCGGTGAGGTAAACATCCACCACTGAGGTGAAGAATTGTTTTTTGAGATAATATGGCACAAAAAGGTGATTTTAACTCACATATTTCTGGCAAAGATTACAATATTTTCGGGCGCAAATCCCCCCTAGTTGCTATCTACTGATTTAGTGTATACCTTAACTGTGAGAAACTAAGAAAATTCAGAGAAAAAACATCTGATCTGTTTGCTTCAGCTTTCTTAACCAATGCTGATGTCATAGCGAATGTTAGCTTTCAGTAACAAAAGGATCGTTTAAGACCAAACCATCTGCTTGTTTTTTGAAACGACATCAATCATCCTGTTACTCATGTTAAAATGTCGTAGCAGCGACCTTTAATTAACAGAGGATTTTTAAAATGCAGTTGAACACGTTCTTGAAATAATTTTTCTGTAAAATCATGCCGCAAATCATACTCACGGAAGTTACGAAAAAATAGTGTGACTGGAATAGCTGATCTAAAGGATACAATTCAATGATTTCTTAAGGAAAAAAATTCTACACAATTAAGAAAATTCTTAATTTCAACTCAAGTTCAGTTCTTCACAATTCTAAACCATAACAAGACTGGCAGGACACTATCATTGGAACCTTTTATGATCATTGTACATTCAAAAAGGTGGCGTGACTAGAACTGCTGTCTGATCGTCCGGGTGAGCGTATTCTAGAGAAAGACTGTTAAGGATTACATTGACTGACGTTTCCACAACGTGAGTCAAGTCAAGTTATTTTTGTAACGCCAGTAGATGCTTCTTTGAGTTAATGATTTTTTTGAAAGTGGACAGGAGTGCAACCTGTTATAGATAATACTGATACATAAAAAAGTTGTTGTTGATGATGATGATATTAATAAATATTTCATTATTTATTGCTGTCAAATAACAATTAGAGTCAAGATCCTCGATAACAATGATTACATTTTCTCTTTTCAACCATATTAGGAGCCCTTGCAACAGACATTACCAGTGCGTTGTTCACAGTGCTATTACAGTGTTGTTTAGTAATACAGTGCTATTAAAAGTTCACATGTAAACCAGCTACCTAATTACAAGTTAACAAGTCAATGATTTTTGTGGTAGCGCACTTTATAAGTGCACTCACTACACCCTATGTCGCTGGGTTGTAAGAGTCAGTGAGTTAGTGTAAGTCCGTGGGGGCAAATAGGCCCACAGCGCGTGCATAAATCACCAAAATAAACAGGTCTGTCGGAAGCGTGCTTGAATTTCAACAAATGAGCCCCAACATCCCACTTCCCCAAAATAACATCTGAAAGAAAAAAAACTAACAACAACAAAACCCGGTTTCTTGCCGTCATTTTGTCACAGATGTATCCTTTCTTTCTTGAGTTGGTAGTAACACGCAAGTTAACTTGATCACAGGCGGCTGCTGAAATCGATGTCAAGTTGTCTTCATGTCGCAAATTTTGTTGCTGATGGCTTTTTTCTTTTTTTTTTTTTATATTCTCGATCGACATGGAACAGCATGCTGTCATGGCGGTTGGACGCCTTTTACTGGGCTGTGCCATTTCTCTATTAATTTTGCGTCTCCTGATGTTATTTGGTCAGCCGAATGTCAACTTGAACCACGTAAGCGAAGTCTCGTCCTATCTTTGGAGATTTTGTAAGACAAATGATTCTGTAAGACCATGTTCGACATATTTTATTCGCCGCCGCCGAGACTTAGGTAAACCAATTGGATTCGTGGCCGGTTTACTTCTTCTTTGCGGAGGCACTGCGATTCAGCCTGGTCCAGGCAGTTCACCAGGGCACAAGAACATACCCTACTGCTCTACTCTCAAGTGTCTTTATATGAATTCGATAAGTTTTGGCAAAAAGCAGAACGAGCTCCAAGCACTATCGATTGGAAACGACCTAGTGTTTTGTGTGGAATCGTGACTTAATCCAAACTACTTGAACTGTGAGCTCCTTCCCTCTAGCTCAGACTTAACCATCTATAGACGGGATAGGAAAAATAGAGGAAGAGGTGGAGTGTTTTTAGCCGTAAAAAATCGACTACCGAGCATTCGCCGCAGCGATCTAGAAACGGACGCTGAAATACTGGTTTGTGAGCTTCCACCAGATTCCAGGAGAAAAATTCTAGCAGTTGTCTTCTATAGACCACAAGACACGGACTTGGAATATCTTAAGCAATTCAAGAAAACTTTGTTACTGGCCTCAAAAGCCAAATTCGATCAGATACTAGTAATAGGGGATTTTAACCTCTCGGAAATCGACTGGCAAACTGGTACGGCAAAAGCTGGGGACTGTCTTCACAATTATTTTACCAAGATGGTGAAAGACAACTACTTGTGACAGTTAATCGACTTTCCGACCAGGGGCAAAAACATTTTAGATCTAATTCTCACTACTATTCCCACTAAAGTCCAACACATCCATGGATTTGACGATATAATTTGTACAGATTACAAATTAATTAGTTTCGAGTTGGATCTAAAAAGTCCCTAACAGATCGAAAACAAAACGCGTTGTGTATAACTTCAAGCGTGCTAATTGGTTAGGACTTAAAGAGACATTCCGAAATACCCCGTGGGACGCATGCATTGTTCTCGATGATGTTGACGCCTCACTTGACAGTTGGTATGATCTCCTTGTTGCAGCTGCTAATGATCATATTCCTAAATGCAAAGCACGAAGCGTGAATGATCTGCCCTGGATAGACAATGAACTAAGATTATCGTTAAAGAAAAAAGACGACGCAAGAAAAAGCTCTCGTCATCCACTGAAGCCAAGTTTATCGAGCTACGACAACCTGTAAAGTAAATGCTTATGCGGAAAAAGAAGGAGCACGCAGAAAAACTTAAGGCATCCATCTTAGAAAATCCCAAGCGCTTTTGGTCCTACATCAAGTCATCTACTTCCGATAGACCCTCCCTAACTTTCTTAGGAACGGACATAAACTTGTAACTGACAGTCGGGACAGAGCTAACATCTTAAAAAGAGTTTTTTAGTTCTGTGTTTAATCCGGCGAGTACGGCCTCGCCACCACTCAGTGCTCTGCCCCCCCAGTGGCGTCGGAGAAGAACTAGACTCTATTGAACTTACAGTCTCTGAAGTGAGGGAGGTTCTTCTTAGTCTTGACCCTAATAAAGCATGTGGGCCTGAAAATATCCCTGGATCCCCCCTGAAAAATACAGCAGCTGAGATAGCGCCTTCCTTGTGTAAAATATTCAACTTATCTCTGTCACATGGGGTGGTACCCGCGCTGTGGAAACGTGCAAATGTCATACACCTCGATCTCTCTAAGGCATTTGACAAGGTGCCCCATGACCTATTGACTAAGCTCCACCGCCATGGTATTTCAGGCGCCGTCCCTCGATGGTTTGCGAGCTATCTGTCAAATAGACAACAGCGGGTCGTTCTTGAAGGTGCCTTCTCGGATTGGCTACCTGTAACATCTGGGGTACCACAGGGTTCCATATTGGGGCCTCTGTTGTTCTTGGTTTTTGCAAACGAAATGCCGTCCTACGTACAGCATGGATCAAGTCTCGCCCTTTTTGCGGACGACAGCAAACTTTACCGGCCTATAGACTCTCTAAGTTTTCCTGCCTTGTTGCAATCTGACCTAGGTGGTTTACATTCATGGAGCAGCGATCATAGGATGACATTTAACACTACTAAATGTAAAGTGTTGCGTATGTCCAAGCGAAGATCTCTTAGAAAGCCCCTCAACACATATCATCTTGGCGAGGAAGTATTATCGCACTCTCCGGAAACCTCTGACTTGGGCGTAAATGTCTCTGGTAACTGCACATGGAATAGTCATATCAAGCAGATGTGTGCGAAGGCGAATAGGGTACTTGGTCTAGTGAAGAGGCTGTGTGGCAGGGACATTCGTAATGTCCAGACGAGAAAGTTGTTATACACGGCGCTTGTCAGGCCGTTACGAGAATATTCATCAAGTGTGTGGTCACCCTACTTAGTAAAACATCGCAGACTGATAGAGAACATTCAGAGGCGTGTCACTAAATTCATATTGAACTATCCTCCAAAAGAAGTCAGTTATACCAATAGATTTTCGTAGACAAATGCACGATTTAGTTCTCCTGTTTAAGTATAAAACTGGAACTGTTACTAATAATTTTGGCATTATAGAACCCGTAATTTTTATCAAGCCAACTTTGACCTACTTTCTCGGCATAATCAGGAATACTATTGTAACAGCTATTTTCCTAGGACTGTTAAGTTGTGGAGCAGCTTACCTAATATACTTAAGTCTAGCCAGGATCTCTTGTGTTTTAGAGTCCATCTTAACGATCACTTTAGAGGTCTACTAGAAACTTAGTCCGTCATGATTTGTCAATTATTTTGCATACTTTTTTCTTTCTTAATCTTTTATGTAAGTCTAATTAATTCTACTATGTAAGTCTAGATCTATTTTTTGAGCCTAGGGGATACGTTACAATTGGGGCTCTGCCTGGTTCGTCTCTCCGGTCACGTCATACTATTATGTTTCTTTTTTTCTTATTATATGTTATGTATATATTCTCTTGTGACGAATCTCAATAAACTAACCTAAACTAAACTAAACATTTCCTAAAAACTTCCTTCCGCTCTTCCTAAAAACTGTGCATCAATTTTTATTTACTTTGCAACAATATTTGTTTTGCATAAAGCAGAGGATGGTTTGTGGATGTGGTAGGTCCCTGTCAACTTCTTCCTTAAGTGCATCGACCACGTGTTGTACTTCAGATACAGCACCGCTCAGATATACGTTAACTGCGCACAGGCAGCTTATACGCACATACGCGTATATGAAGGCGTATACATGCCCGTCTGACTTGCCTTTGTTATTCGGTACCATAAATTTCCTTTGTGATGCATTACTGTGTAAACAAAGACCTTTTGGATCTGAAACAAGACGCTTCTTTAAGTATTTACTCAGAATACCATGTGGCGCAGAAGTACGGTGATACATGTTTAATTACTTTGCCAAGTATGGAACAAAGCAAGTAAACTTTTCTTAAGCCAGTTGCTCATTCTTAATAACACGGATAATGTACCGGTGAATATCGCGTAATGTTTACAATTGCAAATTAATTCAACAGGGGGAAAGGACAAAACATGGGCCCCCGGGCCATTGACCCCCCCCTGTTATTTTTCGCTGAAAAGTGTCCTAAGGCATGTTAATGAGCTTTTTAACCTTAGTAAAGGCAATCTCGGCTAATTTGCTTCACTTTTCTTGGACAACAATAAAAAAATACTTCAACTTTAAAGAAAAAATTATGTGCCATTTAGGGGCCATTTGATTTTACTTAAACCCATGAATGGGATCAAAGACACCAACCCACATTTAGGAATTACAGTTTTATAATCAATCACTCTGATGAAGACAATATGATAAAATGAAATAAGCATTGTAAAATACATGATTCAAGTTATTATAATATTATAAATAACAAATTAATTTTCTTTAAATAATAATTTAATAGTCCGTTTTCAAAATAGTCATTTTGGTCAGATTACTATTTTTTTGAAACGGATTGAAAATTTCCGAGCAGGTACAACCCTAACCATTTACCAATGCTAATAACATTAGGCCTAAAAACTTTTCTTTAGGCCTAATAAGACCTAAGGTTAGCTTTACCGACTGTTAGGATTCTTTCTGTATTTCTGTTCTTTTCGTTTCGTTACGCAAATTAGTGTAAGCCCTAATAAAGTTTATCTCATATACCCAACAATGGACTCCAAAATCAGCCAGCCCCAACATGAACAATGTTACATAAACCATGTCGTAAATACTCTTTTTCTTTGGCCATCTCAGTTAGATCAGAAATAACACACAAACAGCGGTGACAAACAGATATAAACGCATCCTTTTTGAAATTATCTTTTTCTTGACGTTTCGTATGCTTCTGCATACATCTTCAGACCAGAACATGGTCCGCAAGAGCCGACGTATGATGACGATTAATTAATGCTTTAAAATGCTCAGTTTTTCGGTCATGCAATCGTCTTTTAGTTTTTCCGATATAAAAATCATTGCAGTCCCAACAGGTAGCTCTAT
>NC_090884.1:28953872-28956372 GCF_036669925.1 Montipora capricornis
ATCTGTAGGGGTAATAGAGACGATTCTTTATTTTTATAGACTATTTAAAACCGTATGTAACCCAAGGACCTGAGAGCTGTTCAGCTTTGCGACGTGATAAAGTTCTCAGAGTTTGTTTATCTTGTTGTAAAAAGATAAAAAAAAACAAAATGATCTGGACTATTTTGGTTTTTGCTAACAACAGGGTGCCAATTGATTAATTTGGAAAACTTCTGCGACAAAACTACCTGCTGAAAAATGAAGAAAGTCTCGTCATTCTCCTACGGTTGGGCTGCTCTTTAACATGATGAAAGACACAAAATTGCGCGAATGATTACTGAAGTCAAATATGATGTTACCGCCATCAATTTTGCCTGCAAAGTTGTTGACTTAAATGATGTCAATTAACGCAGCCGTATTATTATTATGAATTCTGGTAGGTTTGTGAAGAGTGGAAAAGAAGAAAAAAATTGTACAAAAAGTCAAAAGTTATTTGCATAGTTACATGATTGTTTTAACAACCAGTGGCCGGTTGCTCGAAGCCTGGTTAGCGCTAACCGTTGGTTAAGAGGTGTCAAAACCTATAGGTTTCCATGGTATTTGTCGCTGGTTAGTGGTAACTACGCTTCGAGCAACCCGGGCCAGGCCGAGTTGCTCAAAGCATGGTTAGCGCTAACCAGCGTTATAGGTTTTGATGGTTAGAGCTAACGAGGCTTCGAGCCATGGATGGCATCAATGGGGTTTATGTAAAGCCGTGTTCACATTAGGCCTCGATTATGATCGAATTATAAGCGAATTAAATATGAAATGGGTTCACATCAACTAATTGCAGTCCCTGATTAAAACTGGGTTATAATTACTTCAAACATCCTCAAAGGTGTTGTTTGAAGTAATTACAATGCGTAATTGAACAGAATGGCGAGCACGTGGTGGTATGAGCAGACGAAATTTATAATCGCTTTATGGAGCGAAGGTTTGGATTTGTCTTCTTCTATTCTCGGAAGGTACAGCTACAGATGTTCCAACGCATTAAAATTTGTAACCGTAGGTTAGTTGTCGTGATTTTGGTTTCAGAAACGCCTATAATACTAAAACGAAGAACAAGCTCATCCAGTAAATGAAGCTGCCAAGCTGAATCTTTTAATATATCGAAAGTGGTCTATTGCTCCGATAGAGTTCTACATAGCTTTGGGATTACTCTTCTGTTTGTATGAAGCGATAAAACTTTCAAAATGTGAAGTTAAGCACAAATAATCATCACGGTGGAAGCACTTTCTCGTAGCACAGTCGACTGTAGTGAATTCTGGGTACTTGAGCGGGCTACCTGAAGACCTGGAGACAAGCCTAAATGCCTCTCTTTCTTTCTTTCATTTACTTTCTTTTTATCCCAGCCTTACGCCAGTTGTTTTACAAATTATAATTTTACACTTTAAATAAGGTCTCGGTCAAGGAAAACGAGGTGTCCGCGGAAAAAAGATTGTCGCACCGCTATTTTTTGTATGGGTCAAACTATATATCATATTTAAGCTAACAGAAAAGCAAAACTATTGTCAAATACTTGTGAAATCTTCGTGGCTAGTATGACGCGGCGTTTCGTCTCGGCCAAGAGACTCTTCAGAGACCTTTAGAATTCAAAGGCAAACTCGTTGAGCATCGCGCCTAAAGTCCCGTTAGCAAGTTCTAGATGTTGACAGTCTGGGCGCGATGCTCAGCGAGTTTGCCTTTGAAGATCTAGGTCTCTGAAGAGTCTCTTGGCCGAGACGAAACGCCACGTCATACTAGACACGAACATTTCACAAGTATTTAAGCTAATAGATTGAATTATTTTAATACGATCTAATACCGATTTAGTTTTTTGGAATTTAATGTTGCCTTTTAGTTTTGAGGCCTCAAACTCAGAACGAGCGAGTCTGCTGCAGAACCTCTTGTCCCTTCACGTCATTGCGAAAACAACTGCAGATGAATGCACTCCAATACCGTGTGAGAAATGTTTGATATGTTACGAATTAAAGGAAATATCACGCATCAAAGTCGAAACTCTCATCTCATACTTAATGACCGTTTTATACTACAGACGCATAATCCGTCCAGACGAATTATTCGTCTCTTATGTTATCCGTCTAGTGTAAAGACGGGACGAACCAAAAGACGCTTAATCATATCCTTCTGGGACGAACTTGGGCAAATATTTGTTTCTGCGTCTGTTAAATTCGTCTAGTATAAAGACAGGCACAAGACGCATAAAACGTCTAGACAAACAATCCACTTTAATAGACCTCTTAACAGTTGTGTGCTTAGTAACCTGGCCTATAAATGAAAGTGAGGCTGGTGTTGACTTTGTTATGATAGCGGAGCTCCGCGCGCCCATAGCTAAGAAAATACTGGTAACCCATCGATGGGAGAACATTTGCTAAAATAGCCATGAAGTCATTTTCCGTCCGTACGTCCGTCCTCCCCCTCATGTATGCCAATGTGACCAGTACGCGTAACCATATCACGGGCTCAAGTTTAGAGCTCATCC
>NC_090884.1:28961372-28966372 GCF_036669925.1 Montipora capricornis
AAATTATTTTTGTTATATAACTGTTTTTGCCCCCAGCAGCGCATGCTCTCATTGGTTACTTCAAATTCACATGACATCTAACAATAACACTTTTGCCGTTCAAAAGTCTCTGAGCGGGCAACAGTGCAAAATCTATGACGTCAGAGGGTAACAGTGCACTGTTGCCTGCAACTGTTGACCGAAGACCACCGTTGCTGTTCCCATTGCACGTTTTCCTATTTGTGATATATAACAAATCACTTAATGACTGGTCTCTCAGGAAACAGTTCATTTTGTTTCCCTCGTCTGCGCCTCAGGGGAACATTGGAAATTTTTAGGGAAACAAAATGAACTGTTTCCCTCGGGACCAGTCATTAAGTGTTTACTGTTGGAATAATAGGAAAATTATTGACCTTGGGTGTTCGGTGACACAGCTACATTGTAAAGCATAACCATTATGAAAATGATATCTGTTTTACTTTATTATAGTGAGCTAACTTTTTGGTGTGGTGTTACTCACAGGTCTTGTAATAGGCCAAAAGCAATTTGAGAAATTCATGGGGTTGTGCATCGCGTTCAATGCAGTTTGTTCTGTGCATGTAAATAATAATATGAAATGAAACATGTTTAGTGTGTTACTGATTACAGCCAACAGCCTGTGGCGCTCAATATAATGCTAAGCAGTGTACTGCTGTCAGTGGTGTGTGTGTCTTGGTGAAGGGAGGGGGGAGGGGTTAGTACTGCAAAGGCATTGGCATGTCATTGTCGTAATGAGCTAAACCCAAATACTTACCTTCATGTTTTTTTGTGAAAGTTTTTGTTTTCGTTCTCGATTTTTCTCTGCTTAATATCCAGTTCCTGCCTTTGATCCTTGAGGGTTTTCTACCTGTCTGACTAATTCTGTGTAACTTAGTGCTTCAGTTCTCTTGGCAGATTTTTGGCACTGACAAAGAAGGGGGCGTAGAATCTATATTGAGGGTTGGGAAAATTCAATTCGGGCAGATTATTATTGCAACTATTGTAATGTTATTCCATCACTCACCTTCATTGGTGAAATGTATTCATCCATGTGGCAAATTCTGTAGTCTTTGTGAGCCAGTAGCAAGTGGCCCTCGAATAAAAATTTTATAGTGTGGTGAACTGCTGGCATCAAAAGCCAAAAAAAGTGCTTTGCACATTGAACTAGAGCACCTTTGCTGACTTTTTCAGTCTCTAAATGGAAAAAGCAGCTTTGTTGAATTAACGTAACTCGCCCCTTGCAAAGAGTCCCATAAACTTGAAAAAGCACACAATCCCCCAGCAGTCAGATGTGACAGTTGACATATTTTATTTTTAGTTACACAAAACATAGCAATGAATGTTGTTAAAGGGAAAAAAATAACAGGGTTTGTTGTCAATATTTGCCGCTGTTTTAAATATAACAGGCAGCCGCTCTGTCGCCTTGGCTTATAAAGCGAGAAAACTTACATTGTATTACATAAACAATGTCGACAAGATATTAACTCGAAGTTAAAAACATACATGTACGTTATATGCATTTCAGGACAACTTACGACCCCAAAACCTCACAAACTATATCGAGTGGCGTGAAAGTATAAGGCACTGGACTTCGCTTTTCTGTGTAAAACCAGTTACAACTGTGAAGACGAACACTAGCGGTAAAAAAACCTGCTTCTCTTAAAAATTCGATTTGAAAAAGTCTCTCTTGGTGTATGAAATCGGAATTCCACCTTTAAACACCTCTCAAAAATTTTCATATCAACGAAAAAAAAGTCATATTTGATATGTTTCGCGAAAACAATTTACCTCCAACATATCTCTGTTCTGAGCTTAAAGAGTAACCGACCACCTTAAGAAACGCAAAACTCTAAACAACGAACGTCAAATGAAGCTTCGAAACTGGTCAAAAACTCTATAGCTTTAGGCGAACTGGTTTTGGTCCGATCTCTTCCCTGACGGCTCTGAAGCATCGTTGAATGATGGCAGATTCAGATCATCTTTTTGCAAATTTTCTCAGAGAAACGCCAGCGGCGTGACAGCCTCCACAATGACGTGGTGGATTTTGATTTGTCGTCCGCCATTTTGAAAATGGAATGGCGGCAACACAAGTGTGATTCTAGTGCGCATGTCTAGCGGTTTTTGCGCTCTGTCCATTAACGTGCTATGATCATTAAGCAAATCACGTGACTTACCAGCAAACTCTTGACGTCGCTGAGTATCGATATCGATATGGAAGAAAAATATCAGAATAGATTTTTGGCAAGGATCTCATGGATATACACACCAACCATAACTCAAAAAAATAACCATTCTAAATCAGTTTCTAGACCTAAATATTGCTATAGCAATAACATAAACGAAAGTTTATTCCTAATCACTGAAATGGGCACTTAGACTTATCTGTAAAATGAGAGTTTAACCTAGGGGACTCGTGGTGGGTATATCCATGAGATCTTTTCCAGATTTTTTGCAAGGCAGCCATGTTGCATGGCAGGAACAATGAAAATGTTTTGTATTAGAAAGAACATTTGTTCCCATAGGAAAAAGAATCTATTGTTCCTGCCATGCAACGTGGCTGCCGTGCAAAACCTCTATAGTCTTTGTTATCCTGTCGATTTAAAAACAATGGAAATGGTATCCACCCATCCTTGCTAAAACGCTTAAAATAGATTAAGATTCTTATTATATATCAAGATTGATGGACTCTTGTATGAACTTCATAAATCGTCTCCGAAAAATTCGCAAATCAAGTCTATCAAAAACAAACTTGACCGAAGAGTATTCAGGCGCAATTGCTACCGCGATATATTCTACTTCTCTTATGGTGCTTTTAGACTCCTTTTAATCACTGAGATCTGTGAAACAAAATTTTTACACTGGAGCAATGGTTCAATTGATCTTTGAGTAACCAGGCACTATACAAACGTTTGGCCGTTTTTGAAAAATGAGAGAGGCAAACGTCGACCTGCTATGAATGATCCACATGCAGAAACTAGGTATTGTCGAAAAAACAATGGACGGTGCGATAGAGCGTAATAAAACAAATGTTGTTTCTGCCTCTCACCTTTTCAGCTTCTTGCCATCTCGTATGGAATATGGGCTTACGAAACTGTAATTTTGAATGCTTTTTTTTCACAATTAATTTATTCATCGACGTAATCAGCAACATTGCAGATTGATTCATTAGAGAAGTCGTTCTAAACAAAGATCGTCGAAAAAATCCGAAATGTAAGCTGCAAGTTCTGGGCTCCTAGTTACACTAAAGAGTAAGATGGCACGACATAAGAATGATTTTTATTTAATCAACAGGATCAGCGAGCTTGTCTCGTAATGGACTTTATGGAAGGCGGAGATTTGTCAACAGATCTTGAAAAACAAAATGGAAGATTTCCGGAAGCAACCGCAAGGTAATGAGTTACAATCACCGTGCATATCGTAGTGTCAGTGAGAATAGGAACGTATTATTTTTCTCATTTGTTTTCTCTTTGTGTGTTTTACTTAAGATTTTACATCTCTGAACTTATCTGCGGCTTGGAGTTTTTACACTTGAATGGAATCGTTCACCGGTATGTATCATGAGATGAATAACTACCAATTTTATTGACCACTTACCACAGGGGCTGCTCAGGGCCATTCAAACAAATTATAGTACAGAACAGAACAATTTTAAGAATCAGAAACTTCAGGAGGTAGGCTATTCACATAAGCACCCAAAAATGAGAAACATTGACTACCAGGAACTTCAAATCTCATGGGCAAGCGTTAGCCCACCATGCACCGCCTTCAGACAAAAGCCATATATGGTGCTTTGTGTAAACCTTTTTTTTGTTATATATTTTCCTATTACAAAGTAGGCATTTTCTGGGTGTTTATTCTTCATATTATCCGTATTTTCTTGTTTAAGGGACTTGAAATTTGACAATGTCTTAATAAACCGAGAGGGACACATCAAAATAGCTGATTTTGGACTGTCCCATTATGGAACGCCATTCGAAGAAATCTGTGACAACGAGATCTGCGGGACGGACCTGTATATCGCTCCAGAGGTAAGGATCCTAGCACCAATCCCGGCAGTTCCCTGGTCTCGTCTTCGAAGGAGAAGCTTAGAAAACGAAGCTGTTCTTGGCCACATGCACTGGCACACGAATTTATAACCACTTTAATTTATGACGACGACGGCTAAAGCCTTGGCCAAACTATCGAACAAAGTTGAATCCCACAGGAAACATTGTTAGATGTAAATGTGGTGGCACAACACTATCCAACATTGCTTGAAGAAATTGATCCAAATAGAAGTTGGCACTTAATTTGAAAATATGGTGCTAACAATGAAACAAAAACCGCTTGTAGCGTTTATGCTGCTGGAGCTGTTTGAGGACGGATTCAAACGTGGAAAAAACAAACAATGGTTAAGAAGACGAGTACAAAAGGGCTTGCCAAAAGGGCTTGTTCACTGCAAGATATATCCACTCGGATCAATTTGCAAGCTATTGAACAAGACATCTCCACACAGAGCGATAATGGTGTCCAACAGACATGGCCCTGCTTCATACTCGCTGATCAAGGTTCTTTGTGTTCGTCAACAACCACGACGTCCCCTTGGTCCTTTCCAGCCATCTTTTCACCAAATGATGCTTGAAAATAAGATAGCGATCGGTGATTGGGAAGCAGCACGAACGTGACTCTATTCAGGACACAACTTTGTTGGAAGAGCGGCAAATCACGGCTTGCTTTTGATATACCGGATCCGGAATAATTAACGCCGATAATACAAATCAACAAGGCCCAATCAGAATAACAATGGTTCTTCCGCCACTTTGATCCGGTATATGAAAGTCTACCGCAAATCACTGCAATATTGTCGAGCAGACTTGTTAGGAGTAATCATTATGTTTGATCAAAAGCAAACTCCATTCAACACTTCATCGAACAAAAAATGTTGGACGAATATCTTCCAACTTGGGTGTCCAAACGGTCGAACAATGTTGGACCGAGTAAAATTGGAGCGTTGAATTCAACTT
>NC_090884.1:28971372-29058872 GCF_036669925.1 Montipora capricornis
GCGCAAAATGCTCTATATACAAAGGCAACACTTACCAGGGGAGTGACAGGCAAGACTTTTCCCGACACGGAAAAAAAAAAAAAAAAAAAAAAAAAGAAAACAAACAAACTAAACGCAGACCTCGACTGGGTTTGCCCATAGGCAACCCAGTAAATATGTCTTTAATCAGATTTTTGAAAAGCCCAAGAGACTCTGCTTGTCTCGCTTTGAGGGGTAAGCTATTCCAGACAGTAGCACCTCTATAGCTGAAGCTGTTTCTATAATAATTTGTCCGCGGAGACGGAACATTAAGCTTTCTTTCAGAGTCTCTTAAACTATAAACAGATTCGCGGTTTGTAAATTTAGAACATAGATATTCCGGTGCTAGCCCCTGAAGACACTTATAGACCACTGTGGCCAGCGCAATTTGTTGCTGGCTAACTAGATTTTTCCAGCCTAAAATTTTGAATAGCTCGCTAGCATTTGCATCAAAATTAGAGAAGGTCAAAACTCTGGCTGCTCTATTTTGCAGTTTTTGTAATTTGTCATGTAACGTGATACCACAGTTTCCCCAGACGACATTGCAGTTGTCAATGTGCGGTTGAAGTAAAGCGTGATAAATAGAGCGCAATGTCGTCTGAGGAACGAGATGCCTTATACGTTTGAGGGCTCCAATTCCAGAAGCTACTTTCTTTGTCAGTTTATCGACATGGCTACTCCAGTTAAGATTATTATCAATAAGCACGCCCAGGGATTTAGCAACAGAAACTTGAGTGATAGGAGCACCATTAATCTCGGGAACTGGAGGATTTGTGAGAGCATACAACCTCTGCCTTGATCCAATCAGCATAAATTCGGTTTTTGTCATGTTCAGGGTAAGTTTGTTTGCTATCAACCATGTTTTAACATTTTCTAGATCATGGTTAAGTCTTGGTTCTATGTCGCCTGTATTGTCACCCGCATATGTTAGGTGGGTGTCATCTGCGTACATCCATGGCACACAATTCGTTAGACGGTTTGGCAGATCATTGATATATAGCAAAAACAACAATGGACCCAAAATAGTCCCTTGAGGGATGCCGCAACTTAGTGAGCAAGTTTTAGAAAGTGATCCATTAATGGAACACTTTTGAGTGCGGTTGTCCAAATAGGACTTAAACCAGTTGTAAGAAATGCCATGTATGCCGTAATTATTTAATTTAGATAAAAGAATCTCGTGATTAACCGTATCGAAAGCTTTTTTTAGGTCTAGGAAAACAACAGCGTGTATTTTTCCTCGGTCAATGTTGTAAGCCCAAGTATCCGTAGCCCCAAGTAGAGCCGTAACGGTGGAATGAATAGAGCGAAAACCAGATTGGCATTTACATATTACGTTATGCTTTGTTAGGTACGCATATAATTGGTCATAAACTATTCTTTCGAACACTTTGGCTATAACCGGGATAACGGAAATTGGGCGGTAATTGTTTAGGTCATCACGTTCCCCTTGTTTGAATAGTGGAGTGACCCGTGCACACTTCCAGTCATCTGGGAACACACCTACATTTAATGACTGATTGAAAACATAGCACAGCGGTTTGCAAATAAGATCCGCGCATTCACGAATAAGTCGAGAAGAAATTTTGTCAAGGCCGACTGCCTTTGATTTTTTCAGTTTTATTCTGCAGTGAAAATACATCATTTGTGGAGGTTGGGCGGAACTGAAACTCCTTATCCGTGCTAGTGAGATAATTCAGATAGCTGTTGCCCTCTGAAGAAGGAATATCACTAGCAAGTTTCGGGCCAATGGTAGCAAAATAACGATTAAATTCGTGCGCTATTTCTGCTGGAGCTGTTACTGGTTGCTCATTTACATTCAGTTGTTTCACAGACGTTTCCACGAAAGACAGCTCATTGATGATCTGCCAGGTTTTGCGGGAATCACCCTTATGCTCGTTTAGCATATTTTGATAATAAACTTGCTTCGCTAGCCTAGTCGCACTATTGACTTTGTTCCGCAGTCTTTTAAAGTGAACCCAATCATTAGGATATGGTCAGCAATGGTACAATATACAAACAAGCTGTTCTAATTTAAAAACTTGTATTTTTTTAGCATCCAGTTAAGACTGGAGAACAGATGGAAGATCTTCACGTCAACATTGTTCACCAAGATTCATCGAGTCTCGACAGTTGTGTGTCAAGCGGTGACCTGTCTCTCCATGCAGCAGAGCTGTGCCTTCATGTACGTGTTAACTTTCCTGATAAATGGCAGGGAACGGTCAGGTGCTCTCCACTTTGTAAAGAAAGGACAGTCTGTAACATAACTGTGCCTTTTGGCAGCAGAAGGGAAAATAAGAAAATGATAAAAAATTAGGAAACAGGTGCCCTGGTAGGGTCTCTCTTCCGCTTTTCACCCAGGTACCCTGAGAACGAAGTCGCGGCCAAAGTTGGCTATGTTCCAGTTTTAGTGCAATCACTAAGTGGGTCAATTTTTGTCTTAAACTAATAAAAAATCCCCTCTGTCTCTTCCACAAAAACCATCGATTGATAGAAACTCAGAGCAATATCTTCATTTTTTGTTGTTGTTGTTTAGCTCCTTGAAAAATCTCGAAAAGACCGCATTGGCTACAAGGGTGGCCACTTCCCTTGGATCCGTCAACATAGGTTCTTCCACAACACCATCTGGGACCATGTTGAAAACCTGAAACTTGTACCACCAAGGTTTGCTTTTTAGAAATTATTTCACATTCTTTCTCGTATGCTCAATAACCAGACAAATCAGTTGCAAAACGGAACACAAGAATAAAGTTCTTGAAAGTTCGTAGTTTGATTCGATTTAGTTGGTCGAGTTGATTGGTCAGAATTGGCTTAAACACGTTCGTCCGTTCTAATTCAGACACTTATGACAGTGTATGAACTTATAGAAATGGCGTATAACACATATAAATAAATTAAGAATTCGTCTCATTTGAAACTCACTTCTTTCATGATCGCTCATAACTAAATTTCATACTCAACAGGTTAGCAGCGAAACATCTGGTTTCAATCTTACAAATTCGACCGCAAAATTGGTCCCTCTCGATAAAAAAGAGTGTAGGCTTCCATGACCTTCAGATACAGTTTTTAGGGTGCTACGGAGTCCAGAAGACGGTTAGATTTGATGATTAATAAAGATAATTCAGCGAGCGAGGCGCCAAACATTCTCATGGATTTACAAGTTTCATAAACACTTTACGTATAAGAGACAAAAAGTAAAAGGTTTTTAACTATGTTTAAAAACTATTAAGTTTAATGTGCTCAATATTATGTATTGACGGCAGCGTATTGAGCGGTAGGAACTGTTTTATCAGTTCAGAGAAGCCGAAATCTTGATATGTAAGTAGGGAAATTCTGGCCACGGTTACCGAGGCCAATTTGTAAGTACCTGGCTACTGGAAGTTAATGTGATTAAAAAAACCGAGACAATCAATATAACTCCAAAAAACAAAACAAAACAAAACAAAAACACACTGATGACTTTTGAATCCTCTCTCCTTCTCACAGGTTAATGCCATGTTAAATACCAAACATCGAAAAACAGAAGGAACTAAGGAAATAGCTGGCCGTGCCAAGATTACACAGCTCTGTCTGAAGTACCACATCGTTATCTAAAACTTGATGCCGTTTAATACTTCGACGAAGACGATTTTCTTTCTCATGAAGAGTTGAACCTACCAAAATGTTGTCCCTTTGAGGAAATCAGTGAACAGCTTTATTTTTTTAATAGTTATCTTTTTTTAACAGTTTAACTGTAAAGAATTGCGATGAAGTTGAAAAGTGCAAAAAATTAAAAACCTTCTTGGTTAAAAGTTTAAAAATGCGACGACGTTTCGACGTTGGCTTAACGTCATTATCAAGTCAATAATGAGTGAAATGAGAACGAATAGAAATGTAAAAGAATCCCTAGGAGAGACGAATAACACAGTGAGAATATGCAAATAACAAACATTCGCCAGCAGAGTCACGTAAAAGAGTTTGGCGCGAATAGAGTCTCACTGAGTATTCAACTCAGGGTTCAATGAATAACTTCTCAAAAATTAGACAATCAAACCTTGATCTACATTTCTTTAGAACAGAAAATTGCTTGTCAACCAAATTAGTCTTCAATATACCGTGTTGCTCAAGATGCCTCTCGATTGCAGAGTATTTGTGCTCGCTAATACGCTGGTGTAAACGTCGGCCGGTGCTCCCGACAGAATCTGCGTCGCACAGCCACATTCAAATTTGTAAACCACGCATTGATTGTTGACAATAGGGGGCTTTTCTTTTAGAGAGAGGATTTGGCGAATCTTCTTAGACTGAAAGACTGGTTTAATTTGGACACCAATGTCGGCGCTCAAAATTTGCATTTGCTTCTTGACATACAGAGTTAGCTGATTGTTGATTCTTAAAAGGAAGTGGGACCATGATGTTAGAGCTGTCATCTCTTGTATTCTTGGCTGCATCGATGTTGTCGATATTACGCAAAAACTTATTGATCGCTGAATTGATCAAATTAATTGGGTAGTAGAGGTTGAGGAAAATAGAGCGGAGCTTGTTACATTCAGCAGAAAACGCAGTAGGAGTAGATGATAGCTGATATGCACGATGGATCATAGTGGTGAGTAAGCAATCTTTGTAACGTTTGTCCACATGGCTGTGGTAGTGCAGGAGTAATCCAGTATTGGTGGACTTTCTGTAGACTGATGTTTCCAGTCATTTGCCACTTTTAGTGATATTCATGCCAACAAAAAGGATACTAGTTCAGCTATCTCGATGGTGAATTTCAAGTTTCTGTGGCAAGAGTTCAATTTGTCGAGGAAAATGTTAACTTCGTTGAGGTCAGGCATGATGGTCAAGGTGTCGTCCACTTAGCGCTTATAGAAAGTGGGGAGCTCGTTTTCCTCTATAGAGCACATGAACGTCTTGACCAATAATGGCCCCAGGGGAGAACCCATAGCCACGCTTCTACCTGCTCGTAAAGCATGCCATTCAGTTGAAAAACTTGGTTTGTAGTTGCAAGCTCAAGCAATTCTCTAAGCAGGTCTTTGGTGAGGTTTAGGTCGTAAGTGTCATGAACCAGTTGTCACTGAAAGCTTTCTCCACAAGTATTGTGATGGTTTCGTGAGCACTGAGAAACATTGGTGAACAGAGCGGTTACATCGTAGGATACCAGTATGTGATCAACATCAATAGAGGTGTTTCTGATATCTTAAGAGAATTGGAAGATATCGCTGATGGTGTACAAATTAGTTGACAGAGGCTTAATTTCTCTTCCAGCCATTTTGCAAGAGGGTAGCTGTAGGTTCCCGTTGCGGATAATATTGGTCTCATAGACAGTTCACGCTTGTGTGTCTTGGGTAACCCATACAGGTGGGCAAGTCTGGAGTCTTTTGGGCAGAGTGCATCAGCGAGTGATTTAGGCAAGATGCTGTGTACTTTCAAGTTGAGTTAATTCTCTTTTTCTAGCAAGGTATGATAATACTTAAATGGTCTCCCACGCGCTTTTTGACGCTCAGTGCTGCATTGGGTAAATTTGGTGGAATCACGAACAGAAGCGTCGCACAGTAGCCGTACGTAATCGGCCTTACCCATTACAACAACGCCGGAACCTTTGTCAGGTTTGGTGATGACTATGCAATCGCGGCGTTTGAGATTGTTGATGGTCTGCAACAGGGCTTTAGGTGGACAGATGTTGGACTGCGTCTTGCGATGTAATTTAAAGAAATGGATCTCAAGGTGGTACAGGCAAGGTCTTTCTTGGAGTCTGATGGAAGCAGTGGTTCCAATTTCCAATAAGCCTTTTCGAAGCTTGCTTGAATCTCTCGAGGAGGTGTTTGTTGAGGTATTGCAAATTGTATTAATGTGGTCCTCTGCAAAGGACAAGTTGATCGAAGAATGATAGGTGGTAGGATGATAAGTTGTTAATATGTTTGTCGACTTCTACTTTCTTGTAGATCAAGCGAGACAATTTTTGACCATGAGTCTTCATCAGGGATTGAAACTGACTCTTTCGTAGTGATGACAATATCCGTATTATGGCAATGCGGCGGATGGTTGATCAACTTGAGCGAATTTCATCATGGATGTTGCGAAGTTCTTCTTTTAATGTCTTGAGCTGGACCAGCTTTGATTTCAACTCTTCGCTGATAGCTTGTTTCTGGAAATTGTCAGCAGATTTCTTCCATTTTCGCAACTTGGTTTCATCCAACTTCGCAAAGGTCGGAGTGAGGTTGAAATTTTAAACTACGTAGAAGAACAGATTTGTTGAACAATTTAACTATAAAGAATTCGCGCCAAACTTTTAACGTGACTCTGCGAGCGAATACTATGTTATTTGCATATTTTCACTTTGTTATTCGTGTCTCCTAGGAATTCTTTTACATTTATATTCGTTCTCATTTCACTTATTATTGACTTCATAATGAAGTTAAGCGAACGTCGAAACGTCGTCGCACTTTTAAACTTTCAACCAAGATGGTTTTAATTTTTTTTAAATTCAACAAATCTCTTCTTCTACGTAGTTATTTTTTTAGTTTTGTAAATTTTTCCGATAATTGTAATTTCTTCCGGACATGTTTTCATTCGATGATTATTTTTCATCTGCATTTAATAATTTTGTATGAGATTATTATTAGATTTTGTTAAAAGTGATATTATACAAACGAACCAAGCAACGGCTTCTTTGTGTTTGCTATTTTTTGCTTCCATGTGTCTAAATTACGCGAGTGTCTAAATTACGCTTTTAACACAAGACGCCTATAAGGGCGTATCCGTGGGATGCACAACAGTTAACACAAATTGTCCAGTTAACGTGAACTACAACCATGGGTAAACTTTGGAAAATGGTGAGAGATTACCAGAAAGATTAATCTGTAATTGAACCAGAAGTTATTAATTGTAAAAACAGTTGTCAATCCTTTAAGACCCGAGGGGGCTAACAGACAATTAAGATAGCTACAATCCGGGTCAAAAGACTTGCGGTGGTGGGAAGGATCGCGGGCGCACCAAGACACCCACGGCTGGAGACTGAGACTATGTTCAAATTTGCTAAGTACGGAACAAAATTAAAGAAGTAAAGGTGAAGTCTAGAGAGCTCATGACAACGGATAACGTATTGGTGAACCTCACTTAGTGTTTACAAATAAAATCAATAGGTCACCGAGCAAAAGTAGTGGTTTGATTTGGTACAGGTTGTCGGATCGAAAATAACGTGAATCTACGAAATGCAGTGAAACCAGTGGGCCAAGGGAGAGTGAAACACTTCCGCAGCGAGAGAGAAAACTGGCGAAAACCATTCTTGTAATTAATGTGGCTAATTAAGTAAAATTGAGCACTCCTTTTACCAGCTACATGTACTGGCAACCAGCTGCAAAGTTTCGAAATTAACAGTGTTGTGAATAATGCGGTGACCTCCCCCTAGGTTACTAACATCAAGACCGTGAAACAATAAAAAAATTGACACCCGCGGATGATGCTGGTGCAAAGAACAGCTCAAAGAAAATAAATTTCGGGCATTTCCAACATACCGCTGCAGGGAGTTCTGTACTGACGATTTCCTCATGTCAACATGCAAGATTTTGATGAACTATCTTATTCATAACATTACCAGAAGACGGCTGAATCCAACATTTTCACTTTTTAGATGCAATTTTAATTGAGTTTTCACTCACAACATAGGCTTGAGTTTCTTAATCGGCGAACGACATTAAAAGTTTCTCACTGAACTGACTGAACCCCAACTTAGCTCCCATCGCTTTGTTTGCCCCACCGCATGATAGAAATCCGGATTTAATTACCCAATAACTCAATTTATTTTGACACGAATGGCTACAACACCAATTCACAAAGATAGAAGTAACGCGGATTTTTCAACACTTTAACGTTCCAGTCAGCGTATCCCAATATCACTGAGGTGTAAACATTTCTTATTTCGGATCCTTTCATTCGGTTTTGCGTTCGTCATGTTTGCCCTTTGCGAGATTTTAGGTTCGTGTGCTCACAAGTTTGTTTTGCATCTGGAAGATGTTTCATTCCCCTTCTACGGCCTGCCACGCAGGCTACAAAGACCAAGAGTCCAAGCAACTAAGACGTCGCATTTTTTTGTACTTGACACCAAGCAGTGCTGGATCGAGAGGACTTTCGCTGCCATCGTTCAGTTCACAGAAAGGGATCTTTTTACTTCGTCAGGAAAGAGTCGAAAAAACGAATTGTCCTAGTATTTCCAAAAGACGAAAGACATGTAATTCCTCGTTCAATATTTACCACCCCTTTCCAAGATCGAGGCGATCGCTGTAAACTTGAAACAACATCTCCACTGCGAAGACTAACTCCGATTGCGGCGTAAGCTTCGAATCTAGCGCCCTCGCCAATTTAAGAGTTATTGTAACGCCCTCTGCACGGGTATCTTCATTTGATGCTATTCCTCAATAATCAACTCAGGCGATTGTTTAGCTCAAGCAAAGAAATTTTCGGCCACTTGCTCAATCTCTGCCAATGATCTCTGTGGAGGAAATAGCCGCTTGCTGGACTCCCAACATTAATTGTATCGCAAAAACCGGAAACTGCCCCATCTTGAACAATGAAAGATATTAGATTATTTATATTTTGGTCGAATTGTTGGAAATAAGATTTGTCATCAAGATATTTTATTTGGGTGAGATTGACGGAGGTGTTGACAATTAATGCGAGACCAAGGGGAGTTAATATTTCAGGCGGTTTCTTCTGAAGTATAACCGACCTTTCAGCGAAATCTAGCGTCAAAGGAGTAATCTAATTTAGCGCCTCGTAATTTGGAGCCACCTTAAATAATTGAAAATTTAAGGTAGCTCTGAATCAATAAATCCGCTGCACAGAATTTCATCTTTGCCTACTGATTACTTTTATGCAATAAAAAATTGGGGTCATCGAGTTCGCTTTTCAGATATGAGCAACTAAGGCCAAAATATGAGGTGTTTTTGCAAGGCTTTCCTATTGCAATGGTAAACTGTTACCGTCGTCACAAAAATGACTGAATCTTGTTCAGCAATAATTGATGTTTCAAATGCTACCACAACATTGCTGTTACGTAATAAAGTGTTGTAGTGTCAATCCTTCTAATAAGAAGGTCTCTTGAAAGTATAGAAACTGGTTTGAGCCACCTTAAGACTAAATTCACTAAGGCGTCAGCACAAAGAGGTGCATTTAGAAGTATTTCACTTTTGTTTCATCCCGTAAGTTTTATCGAGATCAGCAGAAAAACTGCAATAGTCCGCCACATTCTAGTTGACAAATTTTAGTAACAACAATGGAATAAAATCTTTTTTAGTGAAAATTGAAAGAAAAATGCCCCGTTTTCAGCTGCTTCCACTTAGGAATATTTCTTAGGGCGCTTTCCTTTTGACAGAACTGGCCGGTCAGACCCGGAAGTTTGCAAAGAAAATGAAACAATTTGAAGGAACACTTGCATGATTAATCCCTCATGTTTTTCTGGAGGAGTATGCATCATCCTTGAAGTGTGTTAGTTCTTCCAAATGCCCGGTCTGGCCGGTCAGTTCTGTCCAATGGAAAGCGTCCTTAGACTCTCCTTTCCTTTTTGCAGAAATCACCCAGCGAGCAAAGCATTTTCTTTTCGATTTTTCTAAGCAAATCGAGAAAAGACCCCACTTTTAAAAATTGCCTGCGTGCTGTGGCACAGGGCTTGCTACTTGTCCTCTCTACGTTTTCCTCGCCGCAATTTGTATGTGTTATGAATGATATGATGCCAGATAGAAGGAGTATTTCTGACAAACGACGCATACGACCCACCTTGGGGTTCAGGGATGGCGCAGTGGTGAGAGCACTTGCCTCCCACCAATGTGGCCCGGGTTCGATTCCCAGACTCGTCGTCAAATGTAGGTTGAGTTTGATGGTTCTCTACTCTGCACCTAGAGGTTTTCCTCGGGTACTCCGGTTTCCCCTCTCCTCAAAAACCAACATTTGACTTGATTTGTGTTAATTGTTAATTTCAATTTATAGTGTCCCCAATTAGTGCTTCAGCGCTAGAACGACTAGACACTTAAATAAAGTTCCTTTCCTTTCCTTTTTTTTTTCCTTTCTTTTCATTCACGTTCGTTTCGTATGCAACTGGTTTTCATCGTTCGCATACTCGTCAGATTTGCAAAACTGCCGACTGCTTGGCTTAGTCTCTGGGAGAGGAGCCCCTGCGATCGGACAAACACTCAAGGTCTGTGAACTGAGAATGACATCTGAACATGCAGGTTAATTAGACTCCTCTAGTATTATCGAATAAGGTCGAAAAACTGTCGCTAAGCCACACAAATGCGCTATATAAATTACATTGCTATTGATAAATCAACCGCACCTCAATTCATAAAAACATGAGTGATCGTTCTGAAAAGGAAATTGTGACCTAGCCCCAAACGATGGATATCGACATCCGTTAGGTAGATAAATCACTATCCAGCGGATAAGTCATAGCAAAACCAATTGTAGTATCCAATGAATAGAGATTTATCCGGTGGATAGCGTTATCCACCTTTTAAACAACCTGGGACCAGGTCAAAACTTTATATCTGAGTTACGTCAATATTTCCAGCGAGGCTCATGGAATCCCTCCGCTCGCGCGTGGTCATAATACCCATTATGACGTAAGCCTTTTCATTTAGAGGTAGCTATTTTACTGGATTGGAAGCGATTCTGCCGAGAAAGCCATGGTTATGAACACATTTTTCGCGACGTTTATCGCTATGAAAAGTGTTTTCGATTCTATCACAGGAAGAAATAATGACACAAGGTAAGAAAAGTAGCGCTTCATATGTTAAACTTGGATTTATTCATTGCAAATAGAGATGGTTCCACCCACTGCGCAATTAACGATAGCAGCTGTTTTAGTTCTTACTGCTGGTTTCTTCTGCTCTTCTGTTTTCTTGAAAACAATCTAGATGAGAAAAATGTCTTTATTTCATTTGGACGTGTTCGAATATATTTGCCGGTTACGATTGACTCATCCACTGATGCTTTGAAAAGGTATTGCCTTTCTCAACTATTTCCAGCGAAGAGACAGATCGATTATTAAAAGAAGAAAGAAAAGAAGAGAAGAAAAGAAGAGACAGATCGATTATTATTCTGCGTTTTCTAGAGCGACCAATCAACTTATTCTATGCCTCCCGCGAAAAAAGGCCACACGAAGCTGAATGAAGGATTCGCATATTTTCGTCCGTCTTCGTCGGCGTAGAAAAAAAAACTAGTAAATGTACGCAGCCTAGCGTTCCCCATTTATCCAGGGAAGAATGAGAAAGGGGAAATTTACAAACGACTCAAAGGACAAGGAGCGGAGATATACCGTAGTAACTGGACAGGGACTAAACGCCAAAAAACTAGAGATAAACCCACTTTTCCTTATTTCGCAATTATTTTGTCCAGTCGATGGGCCATAAAAGGAAGCACTGACCTCTGATCTGATCTCAAAATGTTTAGATTTGTTATCAGCTAATTTTAAACTCTAATCATACTTCACTCTTTTCCAGTATTTCTTCGTCAGTTACTTCTGGCGAGGTTGACAGTCACACGGACGTGACCAATGACCTGACAGCAAAAAAAATTGATCTGAAAGATAAGGTAAGCAAAAGCTTGATTTTTCGTCCATAAGCCTCCATAGGACAATTAGATTTGTCAAGTATTTTTTGCCAGCGAGTGGTGCGAGGAAGAAATCCTGGTTACAATTATTATGACGAAGAATCCCACGTTTTTCACAACAGAAAATCATGAACAAATTGTCACGTGATATTCCCATGCAATTTGGAATAAGAGCCTTTGCTCAATTCGGTCGTCTCGCCTGAGTTTGAAAAGACCATTTCACCCTTATGAACGATGTAGCGTTGAATGTATCAGCAGACAGAAATATTGAGTAAAGCGTACAAGAACGTTTCAGTTAGTTCCGATTTCAATATCTCTCAAAAATTCCACTGATGAGGTCACAATCAGAAGGTTAGGATTTCCACGAGATTGCTTACTTTACCGGTTACGATTCTGACCTTTGCAAGCTACAATATGCGGACGGAGGATTGCAGTCGTTTTTCTTGAAGAATCGGTTTTGCACTTACACTGACGCAGTAGCGAAGAAAGCGTGCAAGAACGTTTTTCCTTGCCTTTGCGTTGCACTTTTGATAGGCGCACCTAAGCACACACCCAAAAAAATCGTTGCAAATCGCGTTGTGAAAAAAACTTGATTTGTAGCGAGATGTCTTGACGTTCATAACGAGAAACATATTGGAGCACAGGAAATGATTAGGCAAATCCATGCCTTTACTTTTAGCAAACTTTTAGGAAACACTGCAAGTGTTTTCTTCTCAAAAATTAAACTTGGTTTCTACTGATGCTTTCTCCTTACCTTCTACTTCCTAGGTCAATTTCTGTGTAATTCACTTCTAGAAATCGTGTGAATCAATAAAGAATTGAATGAAAATGAAAACAGACCAGCCCGCTTTATTAATAAAATGTGTCCTTTACCAATATCATAGACAAAGCAGTCAAATTCCTTCTCACTGTCGCAATTTTTTAGTGCCCAAGGAAAATTAAAAGAAAGCTCCAGAAATCAAGTTCAGGCTCGCCATTCAACAAGAAGCCAAAACCCAAGAACGATACATCGACAAAGAATGATGAGCCACGGCCAGAAGAGGCAAACTTGATCGAAAGCCACACAGAAATCATTTTTGATAGAATCCTTGGACAATGTGCCTTTTGAAATGTAAGTGAGTTCTTTCGATAATTCGGATACATTGCATTAATTAGGGCTAAATCCTATGAAGAATTTAAGGTTAGTGATTGCACTTTAAAGTGTTCCTACTTTTTCGTCCTTGTGATTTTCTCAATACAAAAGGAACAAGAGGTATTAGCATTATTTGGAAGTTGAGCGCAAGACAAATTTGCGTGGGTTTAGAAATAATGGACGAACAATACAGAAACAGAAACAGTGGACTCTAACCGTAAAGACGAAAGATCCTGTGTTTTTTAATTCTTATTGATCGTCACGCACCAGGGGCTCAGTTGATTGAATTATTCTAGACAACCATTGTTATTCTAAAATTTTAACTTCAAACTCTCTACTTTGGTTCTTAACATTTTTTTTTTATTACAGGTCCTCCTCTGTAAACATAAAAAGTTAAATCGGTTCTATGCCGTGAAACAAATGTTTACCACCGAAGATGAACATACGATCCGTTGCGAAAAAGAAGCCATGAATATCGGGCTATCATGCTGGAATAAGTTTATCATGGAATTGCGCGGGCAGTTTGTCGACTATGTAAGAGGACTGATTGCATTAAATTACAATACCATATTGTGCTGGTAAAATCCTTGCACAAGTAAGAATGGGCCGATACCTATAACAAATATTCAATAACAGCGACGCTTGTGTTTTGTCTCCTCATGGGCCTGCGTTCCTTTCGTCAAGTGGTCAACACCAAGAGCGCAGTCGTATCCAGTGTACCGAGGCATGTAAACAACGGTCGTCTGACTTGTTTGTCTGTGTTGTGCGAGTACTAACGTGCTATGATCATTAAGCAAATCAGGTGACTTACCAGTAAACTCTTGACGTCTCTGATATCGATATCGATGTGGAAGAAAAATATCAGAATAGTCTTTGTTATCCTGTTGATTTAAAAACAATGGAAGTGGTATATTAGATATCAAGATTGATGAACTCTTGTATGAACTTGATAAATCGTTTCCGAAAAATTCGCAAATCAAGTCTATTAAAAACAAACTTGACCGAAGAATATTCAGGCGCAATAGACCCATATCACTCAATGTCCAAACAAAAGATTTTGCCCCTCGAACCTCTCATTCAATGTGAGGCTGGACGGGCAAAGACAATGCAAAGACAAAGCCTTTATTCCCCAAGGACTCCAAAATGGCCGCCGAGTGATAAAGGTGAATTGCTACCCCGATACATTATACTTCCCTTATGGTGCTTGTAATCACTGAGATATGTGAAATTAAATTTTTACACTTGAAGTAATGGTTCAATAGATCTTTAAGTAACCAGGCACTATACGTACGTTTGGCCATTTTTGGAAAATGAGAGAGGCAAACGTCGCCTTACTAATAATGATCCGCGTGCAGAAACTAGGTAATGTTAAAAAAACAATGGACGAAAGTGTATCGTCATTGATTATAATTTCACATAATTACGTGCACATAACGTGACAAACGATAATTGCCTAATTACTAATTGACACATAAACAACTGTGATAAGACAGCATCTGAAGGCCATCGGATTTCGAACTACATACTACATACCACATACTACATATTGTATTGACTGACCACTGCTTCAATTATGCGTTACACTTCTGCTACCAAACGGAATAAAGTTGTTTGAAACCGATCGCTTATTGAATATTGGTATACACCGATACATTCGAAATCCGAGAGAATCCTCCAGGAATGGCAGAAGAGGCGAAGAGAATTAGGACATCAGCCAAGGCAAGATTCACAAGGAAACGAAATGAATTCTTGAAGTCCGTGGATGAAAACTAAGGTATGGAAGCAGTTAAAAGAACCTTTGCGGACTTACATGAAGCTTGGAATATCGTCGAAGGTAAGCATGATATTTACATGATACACTTAGCCGAAGACGAAATAGAGCAGAACGAAGCATGGATAAACGAATTGCAAGAATTATACGAAGAGGCAGCGACTACTCACACGCAGTACGTCAACGACCACACCTTACACGAGCAGAAACGAGTGGAAGAATTTCACAAACAGGAATCAATGAGACTGGAACAAGAAAAACTCAGACGACTATTGGAACAATTTAGTATAAAAAAGAAGTCCGTGAAAACTATCTTTGACACATTAGTGAAACACGCATACGATGCAATGGCATCCCAAAATGCCCCCGAAGCTTTGCGCAAAACCGAAAGAGATTTAGATATCGCGCTCGCGGATTGTAAGGCATTACATAACACAATGCTCGAGCTACTTGACAACGAAGACGTTGAAAAGGAAATCGAATGGATTCGAAACATGCACGCGCGCCATCAAGAGATCAGTAGCCGCATCGAAGCATTTATCTCGGTTAAAATAAACGATAGCAAGGCAAAAGACAAAAGCAATCCGCTACAACTTGAAAAAATCAAGATGCCGTCATTTCACGGAAACGTAAGAAATTATCCACAATTCAAAACAGATTTTGAAAAACAAGTCATGCCGTCAATTAATGCCGAGAACGCACCATATGTTCTCCGATCATGTCTTGGAAAGGAACCAGCCGATACGGTAAAAGCGTCGATGATGATATTACTGCGATGTGGAAGAGACTGGACGAAAAATACGGCGATCCTGCAAAGGTTGCTGACGTCGTAATGTGCGCCATTCAAAACATAAAACCTATCAGAGAAGGCGAAAACAAAAAATTCGTCGAATTTATCAATGTCATCGACGACGGTTACCGAGACTTGAGAAGATTAGGTCAAGAGAAAGAAATAACCACAACCAGTTCTGTGAGCGTAATAGAAAGAAAATTGCCAAATGATATGAAAAGAGAATGGGCGAAACTGGTAAGCTCCGAACACAATCCCATCGATAAAAGAGACAAGTTTCCAAGTCTGTTAAGATTTCTCCTTGAGCAAAAACAAGCAATAGAATACGAGAACGCAGAACTACGCTCAAACAGCAACTTTCCAGTAAGGGGTTCACTTCATTATCTAGAGAAAAAGGATGACAAAGTCGCCATCCCAGAAGGACAAGGTACATCCCGCTATAAGCGAAACAAATGCCTATACCATGAAGGTGCTAATCACTGGACTAATGAATGCAGGCTTTATCTCTCAAAACCAATGCAAGAAAGGCGTGACACATTAAAGGAAAGGGGAGCATGCTGGTCCTGCTTAAAACGGGGTCACAGAACTCAAGACTGTAGAGGCAAGAAACCATGTGGCGTTAACGACTGCAATAGGTTTCACCACAAAACACTACATAAAGAAGAACAGGACAAAAAATCACCAACTGACATTGTTTCCGTAAGCGGTACTGCAAGTGTGTGTAATAACGAAATTGAAACGTGCTTACTCCAAATACAGAAGATACCTACAAAGAATGGATTTGCAAACGTTTTGTGGGACACGGGAGCGTCATTATGTTTTATCACAAATGCAAAGGCAAGAGCTGAAAACCTCAAGGGTATCAAGGCACAACTATCAATTATCAAAGTAGGTGGCGAAAGTGAAACCGTGGACACTTTTAAGTACAAGCTCCCACTTATTGACAAACAGGCCAAAGCAATCGTGTCCGACGTTTACGGAATCGACAAGATAACCTCCCCCATGCCATCAATCGACATACAGGGGATCTCTAAACTATTCAAAGACGTACACGAGGAAGATTTAATAAGGCCCACCGGAGAGGTTGATACCTTGATAGGTTCTGAATACGCAGACTTCCACCCCTTAAAGGAACAAAGTTCTGGACATCTACTCAGTTTTATTGAGAAATCAGTTCGGACGATGTACCGGTGGAACACACCCAGTTCTTAAAGGGACCAACGAAAAGTCCCTCATTGGAACAACGTACGCCCATCATGTCAAGATGGTAACAATCGAAGACTTCTACAACATGGAGAATCTCGGAATACAATGTAAGCCTCGCTGCGGTGGATGCAAGTGCGGGAGATGATCACTGGGTAGCAATGACTACACAATCAAGGAAAAAAAGGAGTTAGAATTAATTGAGAAAATTTTGAGCCATGACGCAAAAGAAAAATTCTGGACTGCAGAATATCCTTGGATCAGAGATCCTTTTGATCTCCCAGACAACAGAAGAGCAGCATTCGGCATGCTAGTATTGACCGAAAAACGACTTTCTAAAAATAAGAAACACGCTGAAACCTATCAACAACAAATACAGGACATGATAGATAGAGATGTAGCTCGCAAACTAACACAAGAAGAATTGCAGAAATACAAAGGACCTGCTCACTACATTTCACATCACGAAGTGCTGAAACCAGACTCCAAGTCTACACCAGTAAGAATTGTCTTTAACAGCAGTGCCAATTACATGGGTCATGTACTAAACGAATATTGGGCTAAGGGACCCGACCTTTTAAACAGTCTCCTAGGAATACTTATCCGATTTAGAGAGAATGAAATAGCATTCATAGGCGACATCAAGAAAATGTACCACACAGTCGGAACGGGAGTGTTAGAACAACACACGCACCGCTTCCTCTGGAGAGATGTGCATGTAACTAGGGAACCAGACATGTTATTCAGAGGGTTTCTTTTGGAGATAAACCCTCTGGAACTATAGCAACTGTAGCACTGCGAAAAACAGCAGAGATGGCTAAATAAAATTACCCGCAAGCATCTGAGCTCCTCATAAACAATACATACATGGATGATATCATCAATAGCGTTAACAACGTTGAAACTGCCAAAAGGCTCACGAATGAAATGGAAACCATCTTGAGTTACGGAAACTTCAAAATAAAGGAATGGATATATTCACATGACAAGACTGCTCCAGACCAGGATCTTATACCAACTAACACGAAAACAGCACACGAGAAAGTGCTTGGTATTGTATGGAATCCAATTACGGATAATTTCTGCTTCAAAATCAATCTAAATGTTACACCAAAAGGCAAGAAACGACGCCCCAAACAAAATCAAGATACGACTACTAATACCTCCAAGATTTTAACGAAGAGGATAATTCTATCTCAAGTAAATAGTCTTTATGATCCACTCATCAGAGGATTAGCAAGTCCTCTGACCGTCAGGGCAAAGATTCTCATGAGACGGTTGTGGCTTCACAACACAAAATTGGAATGGGATGATCCTATACCCGACGAAGATCACCAGAACTGGGCTAACTTCTTCCAAGATCTGAGTAAGATGGAAAAGATTAAAGTGAATCGATGCACTAAACCTAAAGAAGCAACGGGAGATCCAATCCTCGTGATATTCAGCGACGGATCTAATGATGCATATGGTGCATGTGCTTATGCTAGATGGAGACTTCTTAATGGAGACCACGCAACCAACCTCATCTTGTCCAAAAACCACCTCGCACCTTCCAAGAAACTATCGATCGACCGGATAGAGCTCTGTGGTGCAGTGTTAAATAAAAGATTAAAAACCATAATAACAGAACAATGCAGATACCGTTTCGAAAAATGTTACCACATCACTGATTCTCAAATCGTTCACTCCATGATCCAAAAAGAATCCTATGGATTCAATACCTTTGCCGCAGTGCAGATAGGAGAAATCCAAGAGGGAACCAATGCGAAAGACTGGTACTGGACCGCAAGCGAATTTAACATAGCTGATTTGTTAACAAGAGGAAGTAAACCAAACGATATCCACATAAACAGTGCATGGCAAATGGGCCCGAACTTCCTTCAACTACACGAATCTGAATGGCCAATTACGAATACATACTCGGAACAAAAAGTTCCCATCAATACGATTAAACTGGAGCTATCTTCACCAGCTGTTCAAACTAACACAGAAGATACACTCGCGTCGAGGATAAACATCGAGAAATATTCAGATTATAAAAAATTGCTACGAATTACAGCCCGAATTTTGGCCATGTACAAGAAAGAAATGAAGCCAACATTGAGAAATGCAACACGAACGCTAACAGCAGATGACATCAACAAGTCCGAACGTTTCTGGATTCTGGAATCACAAAGTTTGACGCAAAAGGATATCCAATCGGGTAAATACAAGCGGCTCTGCCCTCGCAGACGAGACGACGGAATTTACGTTGTTGGGGGACGTGCTAGAGGATGGGTGGAAATGAGTTATAATAAAAGCGAAATCGTCTTACTACCATATGAGCATAGATTCTCACGTCTATATGCCGAACACATACATTATCGAGGTCATCTGGGAGTGCTATCAACTGCAAGCAAAATACGAGCAAAATTCTGGATCGTCAAATTGCTGAAATTGGTGAAATCCATCAGAACAAACTGTGTAATATGCAAGAAACTGGATAAAAAACTGACTGCACAAATCATGGGAAAACTCCCTGTTGAAAGATTAAAACCTGCCCCGGCATGGACCTACACAGCACTAGATCTATTTGGACCATTTAAGATAAAAGATGAAGTTAAAAAACGAGCCACTGGAAAAGCATATGGGGTTATTTTCAACTGCCTCGGTACAAGAGCTGTCCACATAGATATTTCACCAGACTATAGTACCGACAAATTCTTAATGGTACTCCGCAGATTCGTATCTATAACAGGCTATCCGTCCAAAATCTACTCAGACAATGGTTCCCAATTAGTAGACGCAAGTGAGGAATTAAAGAAGATGGTAAAAAATTTAGACCAACAGAGTTTACAGGAGTATGGATGCATGGAAGGATTTCAATGGGTGTTCTCTTCAGCAGACGCACCTTGGCAAAACGGTGTCTCAGAAGCGTTGATAAAATCAACGAAGAGAGCCATAACAGCAGCCATCGGTGAAAGCATTCTGACATTTTCTGAGTTACAAACTGTGTGTTATGAGACTGCAAACTTACTTAATGAGAGACCGATTGGACGACATCCAACTTCCCCGGATGATAAGTACTTGTGCCCTAACGATCCTCTCCTGGGACGATCCACATCTAAAATACCTAGTGGACCATTTGCATACACAGCTGATCTACGCCGTCGATTTGAATTCGTTCAAATGGTTACAGACAACTTTTGGAGGAAATGGATAAGAGATTATTTTCCAAGCCTGTTAATACAACAAAAATGGCATACTGCACATAGAAGCTTAAAAGTAGGAGACGTTGTTCTTATCAAGGATTCCAATCTAATCAGAAGCCAATGGAAACTGGGAAATGTATCAAAGACATTCGAAGGACAAGACGGCAAAGTACGCAAAGTTCAAGTTCAGTATAAAAACCCAAAACCTGGAGAACCGGTATTGCAATACAGCGGAAGAGGTTACGTGACAATTGAGAGACCAGTTAACAAATTGGTCGTTCTGTTACCCAATGATGAACACAGCCTATCTGCATAATAACTTGAGCAACACTCTATTACTGTAAACGAAAATATTGGCTTAACTCGTCTTTGGCGGGGGGAGTGTATCGTCATTGATTATAATTTCACATGATTACGTGCACATAACGTGACAAACGATAATTGCCTAATTACTAATTGACACAGAAACAACTGTGATAACACAGCATCTGAAGGCCATCGGATTTCGAACTACATACTACATACCACATACTACATATTGTATTGACTGACCACTGCTTCAATTATGCGCTACACTTCTGCTACCAAACGGAATAAAGTTGTTTGAAACCGATCGCTGATTGAATATTGGTATACACCGATACAGAAAGCAACAGAATGTAATAAAACAAATGTTCTTTCTGCCTCTCACGTTTTGAGCTTTTTGTGATCTCGTATCGAATTTGGGCTTACGAAACTGTAATTTTGAATGCTTTTTTTTCACAAGTAATTTTTTCATCGACGTAATCAGCAACATTGCAGATTGATTGATTGATTAATTAGAGAAGTCGTCGAAAAATCGGAAATGTAAGCTGCAAGTTCTCGGCTCCTGGTTAAACTAAAGAGTAAGGTGGCACGACATGAGAATGATTTTTACTTTACTCAACAGGATAAGCGAGCTTGTCTCGTAATGGACTTTATGGAAGGCGGTGATTTGTTAACAGATCTTGAAAAACAAGATGGAAGATTTCCGGAAGCAACCGCAAGGTATTGCGTTAAAATCACCGTGCATATCGTAGTGTCAGTGAGAATAGGAACGTATTATTTTTCTCATTTGTTTTCTCTTTTTGTGTTTTACTTAAGATTTTACATCTCTGAACTTATCTGCGGCTTGGAGTTTTTACACTTGAATGGAATCGTTCACCGGTATGTATCATAAGATTAATAACTACCAATTTTATTGACCACTTACTATAGGGGCTGCTGAGGGCAATTGAAACAAATTATAATACAGAACAGAACAATTTTAAGGATCAGAAACTTCAAGAGGTAGGCTATTCACATAAGCACCCAAAAATGAGAAACATTAACTACCAGGAACTTCAAATCTCATGGGCAAGCGCTAGCCCACCATGCACCGCCTTCAGACAAAAGCCATATATGATGCTTTGTGTAAGCCCTTTTTATGTTATGTATTTTCCTATTACAAAGTAGACATTTTCTGTGTGTTTATCCTTCATATTCTTCGTTCTTTTCTTGTTTAAGGGACTTGAAATTTGACAATGTCTTAATAAACCGAGAGGGACACATCAAAATAGCTGATTTTGGACTGTCCCATTATGGAACGCCATTCGAAGAAATCTGTGACAACGAGATCTGCGGGACGGACCTGTATATCGCTCCAGAGGTAAGGATCCTAGCACCAATCCCGGCAGTTCCCTGGTCTCGTGTTCGAAGGAGAAGCTTAGAAAACGAAGCAGTTCCGGCTTGGCCACATGCACTGGCGCACGATCTATAACCGCTTTAATTTATGACTACGACGGCTAAAGCCTTGGCCAAACTATCGAACAAAGTTAAATCCCACAGGAAACATTGTTAGATGTAAATGTGGTGGCACAACACTATCCAACATTGCTTGAAGAAATTGATCCAAATAGAAGTTGGCACTTAATTTGAAAATATGGTGCTAACAATGAAACAAAAACCGCTTGTAGCGTTTATGCTGCTGGAGCTGTTTGAGGACGGATTCAAACGTGGAAAAAACAAACAATGGTTAAGAAGACGAGTACAAAAGGGCTTGCCAAAAGGGCTTGTTCACTGCAAGATACATCCACTCGGATCAATTTGCAGAAATGTTAAACGCTATTGAACCAGACATCTCCACACAGAGCGATAATGGTGTCTAACAGACATGGCCCTGCTTCATACTCGCTGATCAAGGTTGTTTGTGTTCGTCAACAACCACGACGTCCCCTTGGTCCTTTCCAGCCATCTTCTCACCAAATGATGCTTAAAAATAAGATAGCGATTCGTGATTGGCTGGCAGCACGAACGTGACTCTATTCAGGACACAACTTTGTTGGAAGAGCGGCAAATCACGGTTTGTCTTTCATATACCGCATGCGGAATAATTAACGCCGATAAAACAAATCAACAAGGCCCAATCAGAATAACAATGGTTCTTCCGCCATTTGGATCCGGTAGATGAAAATCTACCGCAAATCACTGCAATATTGTCGAGCAGACTTGTTAGGCGTAATAATTATGTTCGATCAAAAGCAAACTCTATCCAACACTTCATCGACCAAAAAATGTTGGACGAATATCTTCCAACATGGGTGTCCAAACGGTCGAACAATGTTGGACCGAGCAAAATTGGAGCGTTGAATCCAACTTCGTTCGATAGTTTGGCCAGGGCTTAAGGCGACATAACTGCTACGAAGAGCCGGAAAATAGAGAAAACACGTGATAGGAGACCTCGTCCACATTATACGACGTGAACGACTTTGAAAAGTCGCAAAATACTCACAATACCACAAATATTTTGAAGTAACGTGGTTTTCTTTTAGTATAAGCGAGGTAGAAGCGTACAGAAAATTTGAATATTTACCGTTATGTCTTGACGTCCTCATCATAAAATTTGAACGTGATATTGGTGTGGTCATTTAACGTCACTGTAAAAAATAAGTAGTTTAAGAAGTCACAACGGAAACGAAAACTCTACCTTCAAGAATATAACTTTGCGCTGTAAGTTATTATTCTATCTTGTGCACCTTGTACAATTTACAATATGACCGAAAAATTGCTACGAAGTATTTAACATTTAATATAGGGAATGAAGTATTGATTTGCGGTCATTTATGAATACTCAAGCTGTCGTCAAAACAGTTGACTTTGCTGTTTTTAGCGTCTGGCAAAGAAATGTTCTAAAATGCGTGCAGCACGTACGGCATAACAAATTCCCCTCATTTTTTAAACAATAGTATTATGATCACCGTAGATGTTATCGTTCTGTAAACTCTCTGAAAACGCACATGCAGATCGTATACACAGCCGATCGCGACGACGTCGTCGTTGAATATGCGGCTCAACTATGAGCTTCACGGTAATTGTTCGAGAATTGAATTGCCACCAGCGTTTGTTCCATACACTTTAAACCATCGCTATCCGTCCAGGCGGTTACAACAGCAACGTTGAAATAATATAAAAGGACGGCAGGTACAAAACACAGGTCACAGGGCACGGGTCACAGGTCATAGGTCAGTGTTTTACCAATACAGAAAGTATCCTAATTAGGCCTAAACAAACGTTTGTAGGCCAAAGGTTAGCTTTTAGGAATGTTTAGGATACTTTCTGTATTGGTAAAACAATGACCTGTGACCTGTGTTTTGTAACTGCCGTATAAAAAGATATCTAGTCTCAGCTTTGCACCGAGTGTGCCCATGCAAGGGCCACTGCATTATTTATTTATAAGTGCATATTGCAAACATAGTACGTTTCATGAGTAAATAGTCAGTGATAGACTATTTCAGGCCTCTGTTTGAGTTATTATATTGAATTGTTATACCTTTCAACTCAAATACGTTTTCCGATTGGAGGATAACGTGTCACGTGAAATGGGTCAAAACTCACTAACCCCCTAGGGTGAACAAAACTCACTAACCCCTTAGGGAAACAATGACTTGAACTTTCCATTCGCACTGATCAGGGGGTGCACCTTTCAAACAGCGGTAAATTCCGTGTAAAAATGAATGACTGGCCCCACATGAAACAGTGAGTTATGTTTCCCCTTGACCCTCAATGTTCCGGTTTATCATATCACAAATAGGGGGAAATTGTGTTACTTCCCGAAAGCTTCGAAAAACCTTCAAGGATAGTAGACGTAATTCTGAGACACGAAAGCTACTGATGGACTTGTTCTAACCTAACTCCTATTTATTCCAGGTCATCTTGCTTGAGCCATATGACTCGAGCTGTGATTGGTGGTCACTCGGTATCATGTGTTACATCATGTTGTCGGGAATGGTAAGTCTGTGCAACTGATTTAATGTATTTCGCGACATCACTTTTACTCTATTTCCTTGTGTTAGTGTATTTCGAAACATCATATCCTATTTCCTTGTAAGCGAATTTTGCAATTCAAACTGTCCAAAATATATCAGCAAGGGATCAAGTTCGTACCATGATCAGTATTCCGTGAGTGCGCGTTGGATATGAGTTGGCTATAACAAGTCTCATACAAGTGCGAATGGAATAATTGTTTTATTAAGACTTTCATCAATTTCTGCTTTTTCCGGAATTGTGTTCCGAGAAATTTCGATTCCCACACATATTTTTAAGATTGGCAACACTTGACGCAGTCAGTTTCCATATTAGGTCATACGGTATATGCGCTCATAACCGAGATTGTGATTGAACAAACCAGAGAGCTAGAAAGGCAATATCCGAGGTAGAGCATTAAGTAAAATATTTACATATTTAGTATCATACATTGTGCTCACTATCTTGAATCCCATTCCCTAAAAAACCCTTAATTCAGTATTAATTCTGGAAATTTGCGGAATCTGCAGATGTGAGACGTATCTACTTGCAGATGATTAAATTAGTAATCTAGAGAGGCCATAACCACAAGCCTACAACTCCAATACTAGGTCTACGTGACGGAATTTTCAGACATCAAGCTATTTTTAGACGAGTTCTTTCTTAAATAAGATTTGGCCTGCATGAGTCGCCATTCTAAATCCCATGGGTAATAACTTCTCATACAAGACCTGCGATTGGCTGGAAAAATCTGGTTTCGCGGGAAGATCAATCTTAAAATAACTCTGTCTGTAAACACGCCGTTCCACAAATACAATCAAGTTTTACGCTCCCAGCCATAGGCTCTTGGTCATCTCTGAGAGGCGCATGCGATGACCAATAATTCTTTATTTATTTAGTACCTCACAAGTTAATGGGGGTTTTTGAACTTTTTTGCATTTAATCCTTTTGTCGACCAGGGAGATTTGATTTACAAATTACTTGTATTCTTCGAACACACAAAGCGAAACAAAATGGCTTCCTATCATGATAAAATTATTTCGCTCAATAAATGCTTTCGTCCGTTACTCAGTGAGTTATTAAGCTTGCGTAGTATGACTAGAGACCAATAATTGTAAAGGTATATTCCACACCGAACAGCAAAGCGAACTATTCAACCAATTCCGAGACATCTCCGAAAATGTCGTTGAAAATAGTCAGGGGTTATTCCACTTCGGTGAGCAATGGTACAACATACAAACAAGGTCTTCTAATTTCAAAACCTGTCTCTTTTTAGTATCCATTTGAGACTGGAGAACAAATGGGAGATCTTCACTTCAACATTGTTCACCAAGATCCATTGAGTCTCGAAAGTTGTGTGTCAAGCGGGGATCTGTCTCTCCATGCAGCAGAGCTGTGCCTTCATGTACGTGTTAACTTTCCTGATAAATGGCAGGGAACGGTCAGGTGCTCTCCACCTCGTGAAGAAAGGGCAGTCTGTAACATAACTCTGCCTTTTGGCACCAGAAGAGAAAATATAGGAATATGATACAAAAATAGGAACCAGGTGCCCTGGTCTCTCTTCCGCTTTCCACCCAGGTACCCTGAGAACGAAGTCGCGGCCAAAGTTGGCTATGTTCCAGTTTGAGTGCAATCACTAAGTGGGTCAATTTTTGTCTTAAACTAATAAAAAATCCCCTCTGTCGTTTCCACGGAAACCATCGATTGATAGAAACTCAGTGCAATATCTTCATTTTTTTGTTGTTGTTTAGCTCCTTGAAAAACATCGAAAAGATCGCATTGGCTACAAAGGCGGTCACTTCCCTTGGATTCGTCAACATAGATTCTTCCAAAACACCATCTGGGACCATGTTGAAAACCTGAAACTTGTACCACCGAGGTTTGTGCTTTAGAAGTTATTTCACATTTTTCTTCGTATGCTTAAAACCAGACAAAACAGTTGCAAAACGGAACACAAGAATAAAGCGCTTGAAAGTTCGACGTTTGATTCGATTGAGTTGGGCGAGTTAATTTGGTCAGAATTGGCTTAAACACGTCCATCCTTGTAATTCAGGCACTTATGACCGTGTATGACCTGATAGAAATGGCGTATAACACATATAAATAAATTAAGACTTCGTCTCATTTGAAACTCACTTTTTTCATGATCGCTCATAACAAAATAAAGAGGATACGTTTTCATGCTCAAGAACAGGTTAGCAGCGAAACATCTGGTTCCTTACAAATTCGACCGCAAAATTGGTCATAAAAAAGAGTGTAGACTTCCCTGACCTTCAGATACAGTTTTTAGGGTGCTACGGAATCCAGAAGACGGTTAGATTTGATGATGAGTAAAGATAATTCAGCAAGCGAGGCGCCAAACACTCTCATCGAGTTACAAGTTTCATAAACACTTTACGTATAAGAGACAAAAAATGTTTTTAACTATGTTTAAAAACTATTAGATTTAATGTGGTCAACATGTATTGACTGCATCGTATTGAGCGGTAAGAACTGTTTTATCAGTTCAGAGAAGCCGTTTTTTTAATCTTGATATGTAACTAGAGAAATTCTGGCCACGGTTACCGAGGCCAATTTGTAAGTACCTGCCTACTGGAAGTTAACGTGAGTAAAAAAACCAAGACAATCAATACAACTCCAAAAAACAAAAACACACTGACTTTTGAATCCTCTTTCCTTCTCACAGGTCAATGCCATGTTAAATACCAAATATCGAAAAAAAGAGAAGGAACCAAAGGAATATATCTGGCCGAGCCAAGATTTCACATCTCTGTCTGAAGTATCACATCGTTATCTAAAACTTGATGCCGTTTAATACCTCGACGAAGACGATTTTCTTTCTCATGAAGACTTAAACTTACCAAAATATTGACCCTTTGAGGAAATCAGTGAGCACAAGCGGCTTAATTTTTTTAGGTATTGCAAATTGCAAATTGTAGTCCACGGCAAAGGACAAGTTTCTCGAAGAATGATAGGTGGTAGGATGAAAAGTTGTTAATATGTTTGTCGACGTCTACTTTCTGTAGATCAAGTGAGACAATTTTTGAGCACAAATCTTCATCAGGGATTGAAACTGACTCTTCGTAGTGATGACAATATCCGTATTACGGCAATGCGACGGATGGTTGAGCAATTGGAGCGAATTTCATCAAGGATGTTGCGAAGTTCTTCTTTTAATGTCTTGAGCTGGACCAGCTTTGATTTCAAGTCTTTGTTGATAGCTTGTTTCTGGAAATTGTCAGCAGATTTCTTCCATTTTCGCAACTTGGCTTCACCCTACTTCGCAAGGTCGGAGTGAGGTTGAAATTCCGGCAGAGACGTAAAAATTTCAATTGCTTCCTAGCACTTTGTGTGACGAATGCTGCATTTTTCAAGTCACCTGAAAAGATGCAGTTGGTTATCGCTTTTTAAACTACGTAGAAGAAGAGATTTATTGAACAATTTAACTATAAAGAATTCGCGCCAAACTTTTAACGTGACTTTGCGCGCGAATACTTTGTTATTTGCATATTTTTACTTTGTTATTCGTGTCTCCTAGAAATTCTTTTACATTTATATTCGTTCTCATTTCACTCATTCGCCCTTGTCACACGGCGGCCATATTGCCCCGGGAGACCAAAAAAGCTTTGTTTTACCAAGCCAAGTCTCGCAGTGGAAACCATTAACGTTAGATCGCAGTGGAAACCATGGGGGTGAGGCTAGGCGTGGTAAAACAAAGCTTTTTTTGGTCTCCCGGGACAATATGGCCGTCGTGTGACAAGGGCGAATTATTGACTTGATAATGATGTTAAGCGAACGTCGAAACGTCGTCGCACTTTTAAACTTTCAACCAAGATGGTTTTAATTTTTTTTAAATTCAACAAATCTCTTCTTCTACGTAGTTATTTTTTTAGTTTTGTAAATTTTTTCCGATAATTGTAATTTCTTCCGGACATGTTTTCATTCGATGATTATTTTTCATCTGCATTTTAATAATTTTGTATGAGATTATTATTAGATTTTGTTAAAAGTGATATTATACAAACGAACCAAGCAACGCCGTCTTTGTGTTTGCTATTTTTTGCTTCCATGTTGCCGAGTGTCTAAATTACGCTTTTAACACAAGACGCCTATAAGGGCGTATCCGTGGGATGCACAACAGTTAAAACAAATTGTCCAGTTACAGTGAACTACAACTATGGGTAAACTTTGGAAAATGGCGAGAGATTACCAGAAAGATTAATCTGTAATTGAACCAGAAGTTATTAATTTTAAAAACAGTTGTCAACCGTTTAAGACCCGAGGCTAACAGACAATTAAGATAGCTACAATCCGGGTCAAAAGACTTGCGGTGGTGGGGAGGATCGCGGGCGCACCAAGACACCCACGGCTGGAGACAGAGACTATGGTCAAATTTGCTAAGTACGGAACAAAAGAAGTAAAGGTGAAGTCTAGAGAGCTCATGACAACGGATAACGTATTGGTGAACCTCACTTAGTGTTTACAAATAAAATCAATAGGTCACCGAGCAAAAGTAGTGGTTTGATTTGGTACAGGTTGTCGGATCGAAAATAACGTGAATCTACGAAATGCAGTGAAACCAGTGGGCCAAGGGAGAGTGAAACACTTCCGCAGCGAGAGAGAAAACTGGCGAAAACCATTTTTGTCAAGTTAATGTGGCTAATTAAGTACAATTGAGCACTCCTTTTACCAGCTACATGTACTGGCAACCAGCTGCAAAGTTTCGAAATTAACAGTGTTGTGAATAATGCGGTGACCTCCCCCTAGGTTACTAACATCAAGACCGTGAAACAATAAAAAAATTGACACCCGCGGATGATGCTGGTGCAAAGAACAGCTCAAAGAAAATAAATTTCGGGTATTTCCAACATACCGCTGCCGGGAGTTCTGTACTGACGCTTTCATCATTTCAACATGCAAGATTTTGATGAACTATCTTATTCATAACATTTCCATAAGACGGCTGAATCCAACATTTTCACTTTTTAGGTGCCATTGCAATTGAGTTTTCGCTCACAACATAGGTTTGAGTTTCTTAATCGGCGAACGACATTAAAACTTTCTCACTGAACTGACTGAACCCCAACTTAGCTCCCACCGCATGATAGAAATCCGGATTTAATTACCCAATAACTCAATTTATTTTGACACGAATGGCTACAACACCAATTCACAAAGATAGAAGTAACGCGGATTTTTTAACACTTTAACGTTTCAGTCAGCGTATCCCAATATCACTGAGGTGTAAACATTTCTTATTTCGGGTCCTTTCATTCGGTTTTGCGTTCGTCATGTTTGCCCTTTGTAAGATTTTAGGTTCGTGTGCTCACAAGTTTGTTTTGCATCTAGAAGATGTTTCATTCCCCTTTTACGGCCTGCCACGCAGGCTAAAAAGACCAAGAGTCAAAGCAACTAAGACGTCGCATTTTTTTGTACTTGACACCAAGCAGTGCTGGATCGAGAGGACTTGCCATCGTTCAGTTCACAGAAAGGGATCTTTTTACTTCGTCAGGAAAGAGTCGAAAAAACGAATTGTCCTAGTATTTCCAAAAGAGGAAAGACATGTAATTCCTCGTTCAATATTTACAACCTCTTCCCAAGATCGAGGCAATCGCGGTACACGGGAAACAACATCTCCATTGCGAAGACTAACTCCGATTGCAGCGTAAGCTTCGAATCTAGCGCCCTCGCCAATTTAAGAGTTATTGTAACGCCCTCTGCACGGGTATCTTCATTTGATGCTATTCCTCAATAATCAACTCAGGCGATTGTTTAGCTCAAGCAAAGAAATTTTCGGCCACTTGCTCAATCTCTGCCAATGATCTCTGTGAACGAAATAGCCGCTTGCTGGACTCCCAACATTAATTGTATCGCAAAAACCGGAAACTGCCCCATCTTGAACAATGAAAGATATTAGATGATTTATATTTTGGTCGAATTGTTGGAAATAAGATTTGTCATCAAGATATTTTATTTGGCTGGGATTGACGGAGGTGTTGACAATTAATGCGAGACCAAGGGGAGTTAATCCTAGCACTTTGTGAGCGAAATCTAGCAACAATTTGAAAGAACACTTGCATGATAATCCCTCGTATTCTTCTGGAGGAGTACATATCATTCTCCAAGTGTTAGTTCTTCCAAATGCCCGGTCTGGCCGGTCAGTTCTGTCCAATGGAAAGCGTCCTTAGGCTCTCCTTCCCTTTTTGCAGAAATCACCCAGCGAGCAAAGCATTTTCTTTTCGATTTTTCTAAGCAAATCGAGAAAAGACCCCACTTTTAAAAATTGCCTGCGTGCTGTGGCACAGGGCTTGCTACTTGTCCTCTCTACGTTTTCCTCGCCGCAATTTGTATGTGTTATGAATGATATGATGCCAGATAGAAGGAGTATTTCTGACAAACGACGCATACGACCCACCTTGGGGTTCAGGGATGGCGCAGTGGTGAGAGCACTTGCCTCCCACCAATGTGGCCCGGGTTCGATTCCCAGACTCGTCGTCAAATGTAGGTTGAGTTTGATGGTTCTCTACTCTGCACCTAGAGGTTTTCCTCGGGTACTCCGGTTTCCCCTCTCCTCAAAAACCAACATTTGACTTGATTTGTGTTAATTGTTAATTTCATTTACGGTGTCCCCAATTAGTGCTTCAGCGCTAAAACGACCAGACACTTAAATAAAGTTCCTTTCCTTTCCTTTTTTTTTCCTTTCTTTTCATTCACGTTCGTTTCGTATGCAACTGGTTTTCATCGTTCGCATACTCGTCAGATTTGCAAAACTGCCGACTGCTTGGCTTAGTCTCTGGGAGAGGAGCCCCTGCGATCGGACAAACACTCAAGGTCTGTGAACTGAGAATGACATCTAAACATGGTTAGACTCCTCTAGTATTATCGAATAAGGTCGAAAAACTGTCGCTAAGCCACACAAATGCGCTGTATAAATTACATTGCTATTAATAAATCAACCGTACCGCAATTCAAAAAAACATGAGTGATCCTTCTGAAAAGGAAATTGTGACCTAGCCCCAAACGATGGATATCGACATCCGTTAGGTAGATAAATCACTATCCAGCGGATAAGTCATAGCAAAACCAATTGTAGTATCCAATGGATCGAGATTTATCCGGTGGATAGCGTTATCCACCTTTTAAACAACCTGGGGCCAGGTCAAAAACTGCGCAGTCCTTTTTATATCTGAGCTACGTCAATATTTCCAGCGAGGCTCATGGAATCCCTCCGCTCGCGCGAGGTCATAATACTCATTATGACGTAAGCCTTTTCATTTAGAGGTAGCTATTTTACTGGATTGGAAGCGATTCTGCCGAGAAAGCCATGGTTATGAACACATTTTTCGCGACGTTTATCGCTATTAAAAGTGTTTTCGATTTTATTACAGGAACAAATAATGACACAAGGTAAGAAAAGTAGCGCTTCATATGTTAAACTTTGATTTATTCATTGCAAAAAAAGATGGTTCCACCCACAGCGCAATTAACGATAGCAGCCGTTTAGTTCTTACTGCTGGTTTCTTCTGCCTTTCTGTTTTTTTGAAAACAATCTAGATGAGAAAAATGTCTTTATTTCATTTGGACGTGTTCGAATATATTTGCCGGTTACGATTGACTCACCCACTGATGCTTTGAAAAGGTATTGCCTTTCTCAAGGATTTCCAGCAAAGAGACAGATCGATTATTATTCTGCGTTTCTAGGAAGCGAAAAAAGGCCACACGAAGCTGAATGAAGGATTCGCATATTTCCGTCCGTCTTCGTCGGCGTACAAAAAAAAACTAGTAAATGTACGTAGCCTAGCGTTCCCCATTTATCGGGGGAAGAATGAGAAAGGGGATTTTTACAAACGACTCAAAGGACAAGGAGCGGAGATATACCGTAACTGGACAGGGACTAAACGCCAAAAAACTAGAGATACACCCACTTTTCCTTATTTCGTATTCCCCCCCCCCCCCCGTCTTCCTACCCCCTACCCAAATAGTCCTGTTTGTGAACTTTATTTCAACACGGGATATTCATCAGTTATTAATTCATATGTAATTACATAATTAAACTAACTATATCTAACTAACAATATCCAATCCTACATCTAATCCAAAACCATAAAAACTGCTTTACATGAATGCCGTGTCTAAAAATACAAAAATTACTTAAGAGGATAAAATGAGTTGAGTAGATGACTAAAGTCACTTAAAGATTCTGCCTGCCGCAGATCAGAAGGTTAACGTTTCCAAAGTACCGTACCACTGTAACTAAAGCTGTTTTTCAAAAAGTTGGTGCGGGGCAATGGAACAGCAAGTTTGTTTACTGAGTCCCTCAATACATATTCAGTTACATCAGAACGGTTAACAAACAGCTCACTTAGATACTTAGGTGTAAGACCATTTAAGGATTTAAATACCGTAATAGCTTTCTTTATTTCACGCTGAGAACTTAATTTTCTCCACCCAAGTTTACTAAATAAATCTTCAACATCAGTGTCATAACTGGAAAAAGTTAAAATTCGGCCAGCACGATTTTGTAGCTTCTGCAATTTATTTGAAAGCGTTAAGTTGCAGTTTCCCCACACAACACTGCAATATTCGAAGTGTGGCCTCCTGTCTATGACTCTGGAGACCGTTTCTCAAATGCCCCGGTAACCACCGCCCCAGTTAACCTACCGGGACTCGTTTTCATGTCGGAACTTGTACTTCTTGATACTAATTTACAGGTCCAAGAAATTACGTGACGATGAAGACGATCTAAACCTTTGAAGGAAAGATTCTGCCGGAAACAAAATTAATTTTATTTTTCTTCTGAAATTGTGAAATAAGAGTCATGGATAGGACAGAGTTAGGACGGCGTTGCAGAGTGAGATTAGGCTTCGTTGACGACAACATTCAAAAAGCAGGGAAAAGCACCGGAAACGTTATGGGGTATTTACCGGGCCACTCGCCGGGACCGGAAAGTTACCGGGAATTCCAGAAACGGGTCCTTGGTTACATTAAACACTCAGTCACATAAAAATGCGAAATATTTCAATTTAAATGAAATGAATATCGCATCACGAGTACGTTCTCTGAACTAAAGCATTTTCAGGAGAATTGCATCGTAGAGCTGCTTTAAATTATCTTTGAACTACCTTGAGAGATGTCTAATAGAGATGTTGTGAAAAATGCTAATTGGTCTTCTTAAGCCTTTATGTATAAAATTAGCTTAGCTAAGCTTATGTATAAAATCCACAGTAACCTGACCCCAGACGCTATGTCAGCTATTAAGAACAATGATAACATTTAGCGATACCAACTTAGGAAAACTGGAAATTGATGTCCCTCGTTTTAACACCAACTATATGAACAACTCTATAGCTCGAAGAGGAGCAATAGTTTGGAACACGTTGGTTCCTCAACTTAATGACGATATAGACAATGTTAAGAAATACGCTATCATGGCAAGACAGTCGAAGGCTCTGCTACACATAGATTTCGAATGCATCTCCCCTCAAACATTAAACGGAAGGGAGGAATTTTAAGTATAATTAGTGTTAATAATTAGTCGATACCAGAGTAACACCTTGTATTTTAGAATTTTAAGCTTTTATCGTTTTAGACTTGTAAGATATTTTGTTAGTATTTTAAACTGTAAGTAGCTATATGATTGTTACAGTAGCTGGTGTATATCCTATTTATCTATTTTCTAATTGATTAAGTTATTTTACTTAATTATTTAGACACGACCCCATGAGCGAAGCGTCGCTTTAAATAGTTATCGTGTATAAATAAAGATTGATTGATTGATCAGTAGCATTTGAAAGCAAAAATATGGTTTGCCTTCTACTTGCAACTCGCTAAATTGTGATCACATATTTCATCCTGTGCTTGTCCAGTCGATGGGCCATAAAAGGAAGCACTGACCTCTGATCTGATCTCAAAATGTTTAGATTTGTTATCAGCTAATTTTTAACTCTAATCATACTTCACTCTTTTCCAGTATTTCTTCGTCAGTTACTTCTGGCGAGGTTGACAGTCACACGGACGTGACCAATGACCTGACAGCAAAGAAAATTGATCTGAAAGATAAGGTAAGCAAAAGCTTGATTTTTCGTCCATAAGCCTCCATAGGACAATTACATTTGTCAAGTATTTTTTGCCAGCGAGTGGCGCGAGGAAGAAATCCTTGTTGCAATTATTATGACGAAGAATCCCACGTTTTTCACAACAGAAAATCATGAACAAATTGTCACGTGATATTCCCATGCAATTTGGAATAAGAGCGTTCGATCAATTCGGTGGTCTCGCCTGAGTTTGAAAAGACCATTTCAACCTTATGAACGATGTAGTGTTCAATGTATCAGCAGACAGAAATATTGACTGAAGCGTACAAGAACGTTTCAGTTAGTTCCGATTTCAATATCTCTCAAAAATTCCACTGATGAGGTCAAAATCAGAAGGTTAGGATTTCCACGAGATTGCTTACTTTACCGGTTACGATTCTGACCTTTGCAAGCTACAATATGCGGAGGGAGGATTCCAGTCGTTTTTCTTGAAGAATCGGTTTTGCACTTACGCTGACACAGTAGCGAAGAAAGTGTTCAAGAACGTTTTTCCTTGCCTTTGCGTTGCACTTTTGATAGGCGCACCTAATCACACACCCAAAAAAATCGTTGCAAATCGCGTTGTGAAAAAAACTTGAATTGTAGCGAGATGTCTTGACGTTCATAACGAGAAACATATTGGAGCACAGGAAATGATTAGGCAATTCCATGCCTTTACTTTTAACAAACTTTTACGAACACTGTTTTCTTCTCAAAAATCAAACTTGGTTTCTACTGATACTCTCTCGTTACCATCTAAGCCCTCAGTATGCCTTCCCAGGTCAATTTTTGTGTAATTTCACTTCTAGAAATCTTGTGAATCAGTAAAGAATTGAATGAAAATGAAAACCGACCAGCCTGCTTTATTAATAAAATGTGTCCTTTACCAATATCATAGACCAAGCAGTCAAATCCCTTCTCACTGTCGCAATGTTTTAGTGCCCAAGGAAAATTAAAAGAAAGCTCCAGAAATCAAGTTCAGGATCGCCATTCAACAAGAAGCCAAAACCCAAGAAGAATACATCGACAAAGAATGATGAGTCGCGCCCAGAAGAGGCAATCTGGATCGAAAGCCCCAAAGAACTCATTTTTGATAGAATCCTTGGACAAGGTGCCTTTGGAAAGGTAAGTGAGGTCATTCGATAATTCGGATACATTGCATTAATTAGGGCTAAACCCTATGAAGAATTTACGGTTAGTGATTGCTCTTTAAAGTGCTCCTACTTTTTCGTGGTTGTGATTTTTTCAATACAAAAGGAACTGAGAGGTACAGTAAAAACTCGCAACTAACTTAGAACCTAAAAATTAAGAACCTGTTAGCCTAAAATTGGTTATTGATACCCCCTATAAACAAGAACCTATTTAGCCTAAGAAATTCAAAATAGGTTCTTATTTTCTAAAATCATACTAGTACATTACAGCTGCATTGGAGAAAATAAAAACATAGGATAATGACCAACTTGTTTGCAGCTGTGTTTTAATTGTTATTTCTTTAGTATTAAGAACCCATTTTAAAAACCTAGATAGCCTAAAATTCTGTTAACTACCATTCATATAAAAACCTGTTTAGGCTAACTCCTAAAAATGAAGGTTCTTAGTTGCGGTTTTTACTGTATTAGCATTATTTGGAAGTTGCGCGCAAGACAAGCTTGGGAAGTGGAGTTGGCGCATTCAGGCGTCACCCATGAGCTTGCGTGGGTTTAGATAGAATGGACGAACAATACAGATACAGAAACAGTGGACTCTAACCGTAAAACGAAAGATCCTGTGTTTTTTAATTCTTATCGATCGTCACGCACCAGGGGCTCAGTTGATTGAATTATTCTAGACAACCGTTGTTATTCTAAAATTTTAACTGCAACTGAACTCTCTACTTTGATTCTTAACATCTTTTTTTATTACAGGTCCTGCTCTGTAAACATGAAAAGTTAAACCGGTTCTATGCCGTGAAACAAATGTTTACCACCGAAGATGAACATACGATCCGTTGCGAAAAAGAAGCCATGAATATCGGGCTATCATGCTGGAATAAGTTTATCATGGAATTGCGCGGGCAGTTTGTCGACTATGTAGGGACTGATTGCCTTAAATTACAATGCCATCTTGTGCTGGTAAAATCCTTGCACAAGTTAGAATGAGCCGATACCTATAACAAAATATTCAATAGCAGCGACACTTACGTTGGATCGGAAAATACAATACTAGTGGAGAAGTATCGGTGCTATTTATATGACCTGCTAAAGTTTTGTCTCCTCCTGAGCCTGCGTTCTTTTCGTCAAGTGGTCAACACCAAGAGCGCAGTCGTATCCAGTGTACCGAGGCATGTGAACTGAGTGAAAGAAACAACGGTCGTCTGACGTGTTTGTCTGTGTTGTGCGAGTACTAAGCAACAATCAACATTAACGTGCTATGATCATTAAGCAAATCACGTGACTTACCAGTAAACTCTTGACGTCCCTGAGTATCGATATCGATATGGAAGAAAAATATCAGAATAGAGGTTTTGCACGACAGCCATGTTGCATGGCAGGAACAATGAAAATGTTTTGCAATAGAAAGAACATTTGTTCCCATAGGAAAAAGAATCTATTGTTCGTGCCATGCAACATGGCTGCCATGCAAAACCTCTATAGTCTTTGTTATCCTGTCGATTTAAAAACAATGGAAATGGTATCCACCCATCCTTGCTAAAACGCTTAAAATAGATAAAGATTGTTATTATATATCGACATTGATGGATTTGATAAATCGTCTCCAAAAAATTCGCAAATCAAGTCTATCAAAAAGAAACTTGACCGAAGAGTATTCAGGCGTAATTGCTACCCTGATACATTCTACTTCTCTTATGGTGCTTTTAGACTCCTTTTAATCACTGAGATCTGTGAAACAAAATTTTTACACTTGAAGCAATGGTTCAATGGATCTTTAAGTAACCAGGCACTATACGTACGTTTGGCCATTTTTGGAAAATGAGAGAGGGAAACGTCGACCTGCTATCAATGATCCACATGCAGAAACTAGGTATTGTCGACGGTGCGACAGAGCGTAATAAAACAAATGTTTTTTCTGCCTCTCACCTTTTCAGCTTTTTGCCATCTCGTATGGAATATGGGCTTACGAAACTGTAATTTTGAATGCTTTTTTTTTCACAACTAATTTATTCATCGACGTAATCAGCAACATTGCAGATTTATTCATTAGAGAAGTCGTTCTAAACAAAGATCATCGAAAAAATCCGAAATGCAAGCTGCAAGTTCTGGGCTCCTGGTTAAACTAAAGAGTAAGATGGCACGACATAAGAATGATTTTTATTTAATCAACAGGATCAGCGAGCTTGTCTCGTAATGGACTTTATGGAAGGCGGAGATTTGTTAACAGATCTTGAAAAACATAATGGAAGATTTCCGGAAGCAACCGCAAGGTATTGCGTTAGAATCACCGTGCACATCGTGGTGTCAGTGAGAATAGGAACGTATTATTTTTCTCATTTGTTTTCTCTTTTTGTGTTTTACTTAAGATTTTACATCTCTGAACTTATCTGCGGCTTGGAGTTTTTACACTTGAATGGAATCGTTCACCGGTATGTATCATGAAATGAATAACTACCAATTTTATTGACTACTTACCACAGGGGCTGCTCAGGGCCATTGAAACAAATTATAATACAGAACAGAACAATTTTAGAAATCAGAAACTTCAGGAGGTAAGCTATTCACATAAGCACCCAAAAATGAGAAACATTGACTACCAGGAACTTCAAATCTCATGGGCAAGCGTTAGCCCACCATGCACCGCCTTCAGACAAAAGCCATATATGGTGCTTTGTGAAAACCTTTTTTTTGTTATATATTTTCCTATTACAAAGTAGGCATTTTCTGGGTGTTTATCCTTCATATTCTCCGTATTTTCTTGTTTAAGGGACTTGAAATTTGACAATGTCTTAATAAACCGAGAGGGACACATCAAAATAGCTGATTTTGGACTGTCCATTATGGAACGCCATTCGAAGAAATCTGTGACAACGAGATCTGCGGGACGGACCTGTATATCGCTCCAGAGGTAAGGATCCTAGCACCAATCCCGTCAGTTCCCTGGTCTCGTGTTCGAAGGAGAAGCTTAGAAAACGAAGCTGTTCTTGGCCACATGCACTGGCACACGAATCTATAACCACTTTAATTTATGACGACGACGGCTAAAGCCTTGGCCAAACTATCGAACAAAGTTAAATCCCAAAGGCAACATTAGATGTTAGATGTAAATGTAGTGGCAAAACACTATCCAACATTGCTTGACGAAATTGATCCAAATAGAAGTTGGCACTTAATTTTAAAATATGCAAGGCGCTAACAATGAAACAAAAACCGCTTGTAGCGTTTATGCTGCTGGAGCTGTTTGAGGACGGATCAGTCAAACGTGGAAAAAACAAACAATGGTCAAGAAGACGAGTACAAAAGGGCTTGCCAAAAGGGCTTGTTCACTGCAAGATACATCCACTCGGATCAATTTGCAGAAATGTTAAACGCTATTGAACCAGACATCTCCACACAGAGCGATAATGGTGTCCAACAGACATGGCCCTGCTTCCTACTCGCTGATCAAGGTTTCTTTGTGTTCATCAACAACCACTAAGTCCACTTGGTCATTGCCAGCCATCTTTTCACCAAATGATGCTTGAAAATAAGATAGTGATTGGTGATTGGCTGGCAGCACGAACGTGACTCTATTCAGGACACAACTTTGTTGGAAGAGCGGCAAATCACGGCTTGTCTTTCATATACCGGATCCGGAATAATTAACACCCATAAAACAAATCAACAAGGCTTAATCAGAGTAACAATGGTTCTTCCGCCGTTTTGGTCCGGTATATGAAAGTCTACCCCAAATCACTGCAATATTGTCGAGCAGAATTGTTGGGCGTAATCATTATGTTTGATCAAAAGCAAACTCTATCCAACACTTCATCGAACAAAAAATGTTGGACGAATATCATCCAACATGGGTGTCCAAACCGGTCGAACAATGTTGGACCGAGCAAATTTGGAGCGTTGAATCCAACTTTGTTCAATAGTTTGGCCAGGGCTTAAGGCGACGTAAATGCTACAAAGAGCCGGAAAATAAAGAAAACATGTGATAGGAGACTTCGTCCACATTATACGACGTGAACAACTTTGAAAAGTCGCAAAATACTCACAATACCACAAATATTTTGAGGTAACGTGGTTTTCTTTTAGCAAAGCGAGGTAGAAGCGTACAGAAAATTTGAATATTTATCGTTACGTATTGACGTCCTCATCACAAAACTTGAACGTAATATCGGTCTGGTCATTTAACGTCATTGTAAAAAATAGGTAGTTTAAGAAGTCACAACGGAAACGAAAACTCTACCTTAAAGAATATAACTTTGCGCTGTAAGTTATTATTCTATCTTGTGCACGTTGTACAATTTACAATATGACCAAAAAATTGCTACGAAGTATTTGACATTTAATATAGAGAATAAAGTATTCATTTACGGTCATTTATGAATACTCACGCTGTCGTCAAAACAGTTGACTTTGCTGTTTTTAGCGTATGGCAAAGAAATGTTCTAAAATGCGTGCAGCACGTACGGCATGACAAATTCCCCTCATTTTTTAAACAATAGTATTATCATCACCGTAGATGTTATCGTTCCGTAAACTCTCTGAAAACGCACATGCAGATCGTATACACAGCCGATCGCGACGACGTCGTCGTTGAATATGCGGCTCAACTATGAGCTTTACGGTAATTGTTCGAGAACTGAATTTGTTACAATACACTTTAAACAATCGCTATGCATCCATGCGGTTAAATAAGCAACGTTAAAATAATATAAAGAGACGGCAGGTACAAAACGTAGGTCACAGGGCACAGGTCATTGTTTTACCAATACAGAACGTATCCTAAACATTCATAAAAGCTAGCCTTAGGCCTAATTAGGCCTAAACAAACGTTTGTAGGCCTAAGGTTAGCTTTTAAGAATGTTTAGGATACTTTCTGTATTGGTAAAACAATGACCTGTGACCTGTGTTTTGTAACTGCCGTATAAAAAGATATCTAGTCTCAGCTTTGCACCGAGTGTGCCCATGCAAGGGCCACTGCATTATTTATTTATAAGTGCATATTGCAAACATAGTACGTTTCATGAGTAAATAGTCAGTGATAGACTATTTCAGGCCTCTGTGTGGCTTATTATATTGAATTGGTATACCTCCCAACTCAAATACGTTTTCCGATTAGAGGAGAACGTGTCACGTGTCATGGGTCAAAACTCACTAGCCCCCTGGGGTGAACAAAACTCTCTAACCCTTAGGGAAACAATGACTTGAACTTTCCATTCGCACTGAGCAGGGGGTGCACCTTTCAAACAGCGGTAAATTCCGGGTAAAAATGAATGACTGGCCCCACATGAAACAGTGATTTACGTTTCCCCTTGACCCTCAATGTTCCGGTTTATCATATCACAAATAGGGGGAAATTGTGTTACTTCCCGAAAGCTTCGAAAAACCTTCCAGGATAGTAGACGTAATTCTGACACACGAAAGCTAGTGATGGATTTCTAACCTGAGTCGTATTTATTCCAGGTCATCTTGCTTGAGCCATATGACTCGAGCTGTGATTGGTGGTCACTCGGTATCATGTGCTACATCATGTTGTCGGGAATGGTAAGTCTGTGCAACTGATTTAATGTATTTCGCGACATCACTTTCATTCTATTTCCTTGTGTTAGTGTATTTCGAAACATCATATCCTATTTCCTTGTGAGCGAATTTTGCAATTCAAACTGTCCAAAATATATCAGCAAGGGATCAAGTTCATACCATGATCAGTATTCCGTGAGTGCGCATTGGATATGAGTTGGCTCTAACAAGTCTCATACAAGTGCGAATGGAATAATTGTTTTATTAAGACTTTCGTCAATTTCTGCTTTTTCCGGAATTGTGTTCCGAGAAATTTCGATTCCCACACATATTTTTAAGATTGGCAACACTTGACGCAGTCAGTTTCCATATTAGGTCGTACGGTATATGCGCTCATAACCGAAATTGTGATTGAACAAACCAGAGAGCTAGAAAGGCAATATCCGAGGTAGAGCATTAAGTAAAATATTTACATATTTAGTATCATACATTGTGCTCCAAGCCATAGGCTCTTGGTCATCTCTGAGAGGCGCATGAGATGACCAATAATTCTTTATTTATTTAGTACCATACAAGTTAATGGGGGTTTTTGAACTTTTTTGCATTTAATCCTCTTGTCGACAAGGGACATTTGATTTACAAATTACTTATATTCTTCGAACACACAAAGCGAAACAAAATGGCTTCCTATCATGATAAAATTATTTCGCTCAATAAATGCTTTCGTCCGTTACTCAGTGAGTTATTAAGCTTGCGTAGTATGAATAGAGACCAATAATTGTAAAGGTATATTCCACACCGAACAGCAGGGCGAACTATCCAACCAATTCCGAGACATCTCCGAAAATGTCGTTGGAAGTAGTCATGGGTTACTCCACTTCGGTGAGAAATGGTACAATATACAAACAGGCTCTTCTAATTTCAAAACCTGTATCTTTTTAGTATCCATTTGAGACTGGAGAACAAATGGGAGATCTTCACTTCAACATTGTTCACCAAGATCCATTGAGTCTCGAAAGTTGTGTGTCAAGCGGGGATCTGCCTCTCCATGCAGCAGAGCTGTGCCTTCATGTACGTGTTAACTTTCCTGATAAATGGCAGGGAACGGTCAGGTGCTCTCCACCTCGTAAAGAAAGGGCAGTCTGTAACATAACTCTGCCTTTTGGCAGCAGAAGAGAAAATAGGAAAATGATACAAAAATAGGAACCACGTGCCCTGGTCTCTCTTCCGCTTTCCACCCAGATACCCTGAGAACGAAGTGGCGGCCAAAGTTGGCTATGTTCCAGTTTGAGTGCAATCACTAAGTGGGTCAATTTTTGTCTTAAACTAATAAAACATCCCCTCTGTCGTTTCCACGGAAACCATCGATTAATAGAAACTCAGAGCAATATCTTCATTTTTTTGTTGTTGTTTAGCTCCTTGAAAAACATCGAAAAGACCGCATTGGCTACAAAGGCGGTCACTTCCCTTGGATTCGTCAACATAGATTCTTCCAAAACACCATCTGGGACCATGTTGAAAACCTGAAACTTGTACCACCAAGGTTTGTGTTTTAGAAGTTATTGCACATTTTTCCTCGTATGCTTAAAGCCAGACAAATCAGTTGCAAAACGGAACACAAGAATAAGGCGCTTGAAAGTCCGACGTTTGATTCGATTGAGTTGGGCGAGTTAATTTGGTCAGAATTGGCTTAAACACGTCCATCCTTGTAATTCAGACACTTATGACCGTGCATGACCTGATAGAAATGGCGTATAACACATATAAATAAATTAAGACTTCCTCTCATTTGAAACTCACTTTTTTCATGATCGCTCATAACTAAATAAAGAGGATACGTTTTCATACTCAAGAACAGATGAGCAGCGAAAGATCTGGTTCCTTACAAATTCGACCGCAAAATTGGTCCCTCTCGATAAAAAATAGTGTCGGCTTCCCTGACCTTCAGATACAGTTTTCAGGGTGCTACGGAATCCAGAAGACGGTTAGATTTGATGATGAGTAAAGATAATTCAGCAAGCGAGGCGCCAAACACTCTCATCGAGTTACAAGTTTCATAAACACTTTACGTATAAGAGACAAAAAATGTTTTTAACTATGTTTAAAAACTATTAGATTTAATGTGGTCAACATGTATTGACGGCATCGTATTGAGCGGTAAGAACTGTTTTATCAGTTCAGAGAAGCCGTTTTTTTAATCTTGATATGTAACTAGAGAAATTCTGGCCACGGTTACCGAGGCCAATTTGTAAGTACCTGCCTACTGGAAGTTAACGTGAGTAAAAAACCAAGACAATCAATACAACTCCAAAAAACAAAAAACACACTGACTTTTGAATCCTCTTTCCTTCTCACAGGTCAATGTCATGTTAAATACCAAACATCGAAAAAAAGAGAAGGAACCAAAGGAATATATCTGGCCGCGCCAAGATTTCACAGCTCTGTCTGAAGTACCACATCGTTAACTAAAACTTGATGTCGTTTAATACCTCGACGAAGACGATTTTCTTTCTCATGAAGACTTGAACTTACCAAAATATTGACCCTTTGAGGAAATCAGTGAGCACGAGCAACTTAATTTTTTTAGGTATTGCAAATTGTAGTCCTCAGCAAAGGACAAGTTTCTCGAAGAATGATAGGTGGTAGGATGAAAAGTTGTTAATATGTTTGTCGACGTCTACTTTGTTGTAGATCAAGCGAGACAATTTTTGAGCACGAATCTTCATCAGGGATTGAAACTGACTCTTTCGTAGTGATCATGACAATATCCGTATTATGGCAATGCGACGGATGGTTGAGCAATTGGAGCGAATTTCATCATGGATGTTGCGAAAATCTTCTTTTAATGTCTTGAGCTGGACCAGCTTTGATTTCAAGTCTTCGTTGATAGCTTGTTTCTGGAAATTGTCAGCAGATTTCTTCCATTTTCGCAACTTGGCTTCATCCTACTTCGCAAGGTCGGAGTGAGGTTGAAATTCCGGCAGAGACGTAAAAGTTTCAATTGCTTTCTAGCACTTTGTGTGACGAATGCTGCATTTTTCAAGTCCCCTGAAAAGATGCAGTTGGTTATCGCTTTTTAAACTACGTAGAAGAAGAGATTTGTCGAACAATTTAACTATAAAGAATTCGCGCCAAACTTTTAACGTGACTTCGCGCGCGAATACTTTGTTACTTGCATATTTTCACCTTGTTATTCGTGTCTCCTAGAAATTCTTTTACATTTATATTCGTTCTCATTTCACTCATTCGCCCTTGTCACACGGCGGCCATATTGCCCCGGGAGACCAAAAAAGCTTTGTTTTACCAAGCCAAGTCTCGCAGTGGAAACCATTAACGTTAGATCGCAGTGGAAACCATGGGGGTGAGGCTAGGCGTGGTAAAACAAAGCTTTTTTTGGTCTCCCGGGACAATATAGCCGTCGTGTGACAAGGCGAATTATTGACTTGATAATGACGTTAAGCGAACGTCGAAACGTCGTCGCATTTTTAAACTTTTAACCAAGATGGCTTTTAAGTTTTTTAAACTTTTCAACTTTATCGCACTCTGTTATAGTTAAATTGTTCAACAAATCTCTTCTTCTACGTAGTTATTTCTTTAGTTTTGTAATTCTCTTCCGGTAATTGAAATTTCTCCCGGAAATGTTTTCATTCGATCATTATTTTTCATCTTCATTCTAATAATTTTGTATGACATTATTATTAGATTTTGTTAAAATTGATATTATACAAAGTACCAAGCAATGCCTTCTTTGTGTTTGCTATTTTTTGCTTCCATGTTGCCGAGTGTCTAAATTACGCCGCTTTTAATATAAGACGCCTATAAGGGCGTATCCGTGGGATGCACAACACTTAACACAAATGGTCCAGTTACAGTGAACTACAACTATGGGTAAACTTTGGAAAATGGCGAGAGATTACCAGAAAGATGAGTCTGTAATTGAACCAGAAGTTATTTATTGTAAAAAAAGTTGTTAACCCTTTAAGACCCGAGGGGGCTAACAGGCAATTAAGATAGCTGCTACAATCCGGGTCAAAAGAGTTGTGGTGGTGGGGAGGATTGCGGGCGCACCGAGACAACCACGGCTGGAGACTGAGACTATGTTGAAATTTGCTAAGTACGGAACAAAAGAAGTAAAGGTGAAGTCTGGAGAGCTCATGACAACGGATAACGTACTGGTTAACCTTGCTTAGTGTTTACAAAGAAAATCAATAGGTCACCAAGAAAAAGTAGTAGTTTGATTTGGTACAGGTTGTTGGATCGGAAATAACGTGAATCTACGAAATGCAGTGAAACCAGTGGGCCAAGGGAGAATGAAACACTTCCGAAACGAGAGAGAAAACTGGCGAAAACCATTCTTGTAATTAATGTGGCTAATTAAGTAAAATTGAGCGCTCCTCTTACCTGTGGGACGCCACATCGTAACGGTAACCAGCTAGAGCACTTGTTATTGCATATTACCCTTTGTTTACGGTCATGCAGATATGACCTCAAAAGTTGAAGAGCCGGTTCTTGAACGCCATACGCCTGTACTTTTGCAAGTAGAAGATTATGGCATATACAGTCAAAAGCCTTCGACAGATCGATGGCAACCACTCCCGTCTGCTTCTTTTTGTCCAGGGCGCTTCTCCAATCATCCGTCAACTTGATTAACGCCGCAGCACAGGAGTGTCCCTTGAGGAAGCGCAACATGTTGGATGATAAAATAGGTGCGAAGGAGGCATACAGCTGATCAAACATTACTTTTTCAAATAGTTTGGAGATTTCAGGAAGGACACTGACTGGTCGGTAATTGTTCTTGTTGGTTACTTCATCCTTTTTGTGGAATATAGGGGTGACATTACTCATTTTCCAGTCATCTGGGTATTTACTTGTGCCAATACAGTAGTTAAACAGAGTCGTCAGTGGTGCAGCTAAGGCTGCAGCAGATAGTTTCAGAATCGTTGGGGAAAGGCCATCATGACCAGTAGATTTCGTGGCATTCATCTTGAATAAGTTGTCTGTTATAACTTCCGTCTTGATTTCCGTGAAAGTAAAGTCAAGTAGGACCGATTCGCTCTGACGAAGGGCTAACGGTCGAAACGTCAGCTTTTAGAATCTCTGTACGGTGGCCAATTTACATTATCAACTCCGTTGATAAAACCAAATTTTTGTATACTACTTCCCCACCGACGCAGCATCACAGTTTCTTTAGAAACTACCCCTTCATTCTAGGACTGGTATGATTTGTTCTTTACTGCTGCAATGCTGGGATGGTCACTAAAATCCTCTTCTGTCAGATTTGACTGATTCCTGTATTCTTGGACTCGCAAAGAAATCATTTAGTACAGCGCTCGGATCAGATATTAGTTGCCCATTGTCTAAAAGGCGTATGTCAGAGGAACCATCAATATTCGATTTGTTTTTTGGGAGAAGCGGTTTCATCTTTTTCCAGAATAGACCGGTGGATGGTGTTGTTGAGGCTATATCAGTACAGAAATCCTTGATTGCCCTTCTCTTTATTGCTGTGACTGTGTTCCGTTGTCTCTTGTAACTACACCAATTTAAGTCTGTTGGTGCACGGCGAAATTTCTTGTAAAGTCGATTTCGTATGCGAATCTGCTTTCGAATGTGGGAGCTGATTCACGGCAGTTGGTTGTTGCGAAGCTGTATTCGTTTCACGGGTGCATGTTCGTCGAGGACTTGTTTGAACAAGCCAGACCAATGAGACCAATATCATCGATGTTTTCGAAAATTTAAGAGCTGTTCCATGGAATTGGAGCATGTGTTCCCGTGAAAGTACTATTAAAGAAAGAAATGTTTATTTGGCGCGCGGGTTATAGACGAAACACTGAAAGTGACTCTCGCACTTATCAGGACCATTTAAACAATTGCTTAAATTACTTCATATAAACATTTCTAGGTGAGGCCTTCATTGCCTGGTTAGTATGCAATTAATTTAAAGCAAATATCAAGAGTTCGTACAAAACTGATGGGGTTCTGTTTGTTTCAATCCTCGAACAAACCAAAACAAGCACACCTCAGCTTTTGACAAGGACACTTCACAAGTTTATTACACCCGAGCCATTAAGTTTTCCTTTTACACACTTCCCTTTTCTTTTGTTGTGTGTTTGGCAGATTTTTACTTCAGCGCTTGAAAAGCTTCTAGGCACTAACAATAAATATATGAACGGATAAAAAATCCACCAGCGAAAAGAACTGTAACATTGAAATAGACACCGACTACTTCCCATGTATTTTATCGTAAGTGGTGATTCATTACTAATTTCTCATGAATGTTTACTCTACCTATATGGTTACGTTTTTGTTTTGGCCAAAGTGGATTTTACATTTTACAGTCAATGTAAAATGATTGCTGAGCAAAACTGCTCAACATTGGAAATGACTACGCTGTATGCCGCATGACTACAAGAAAAGTTAGCTGCTTCTGCTTATGTTGACTGGTTAAACTTGAGAAAGTCCTTAACATCTTCTGCCGAGCCTATGAAGATTGGACATCTTTCATGAAGCGTTTTTGGCTTAACATCCAAGACTGGTTGAATGCCATCACTAGCCATTCCACCTGCTTGCTCAATGATATATGCCATAGGCGCACATTCATACAACAACCGCAACTGCAAAAGAATAATTATTGAAAGTTAATGAGTTTGATGGGGCAATGTGATGCTGTTTCTGGAATTAATGCCTTGCATTGAAAGACTGGGGCATTAATATGCCCCATGGAAAAAATTGGATGCAAATATGCTTCATCTCACCATCATCGATATCAGCTAAGCTCAGTTTCAAGTTGCATTCCTTTTAATAGCTGCACACTAAACTGCCCTTGGAACGTCTTTGAATTATTTTAGACATTCTACAGTGAACTATTTACAGCAATTAGTATGGGACGAATAATTTTGGTAAGGGCTGTCTCCATTTTAGGTATTCCCTCTTTTTCTTGTAACAGACTTTTCCCTGTAGAGACTATTTCTGTTTCCACTCGTGCTGTTGCTTGACCAATCCACAAGGCCAATACATGCAAGCCTTTACTAGCTGACAAAAAGCAAGAGTTTTACTATCGGTATAGCATATCTAGTTTCACAGGTAAAAAAAGTACACAGGCCTTAAATCTGATGCCATTTCAATCAAAGGTTCAAAGTCTTTGAATGAAATACAAAAACGTTTCAAAGTAAAGCTATCACTCTCACGCCTTTAATACATCCATTATTGTGTGAAAATGCCACATGTAAAACTTTAAACTTAAGGAAGAGCTTAAGGTCTGATAGGTGTTACCTTTCCTCTGGGATTCTTCTTGTTTCCAGGATACATAAATATCCCTCCATACACCAATGTTCTGTGCATATCTGATACCATTGATCCTACATAACGCGCAGCATATGGAGTCTTTCCATCCTAAAACAAGCAATACAAGGATTAAATCACCGACCTTTTAAAGGAGAACGTCAAAATCTGCAATTTTTCCAACATTTTTTTTTTTGAAAAGCCTAACATAAGTAAAGTTAAGTTTGTGGAGTTATTTCTGCTCGTTTCCTGTTTTTTTTGCGAGAAAATTACGTTCGAAGTTCGGCTTTTCCCGCTTTTTCGGCCTTTTCAGTGCGGGCTCAAAAACTACATCACCAGCCTGCTGTGACGTATGACATGGGAAACAAAGATTTCGTAATCAACAGAAACAAGGTAAACACAAGTGCTGCTGTGGATATTTTCTTCGTTGGTTTGCTGTTTCTTCGGACTCAATATTCAGTTCTCCTTAAAGTCTCAAACTTCAGTTAAGCCATATGATTTTCTATACTACACACAGACTGGACCCCAGATGGCTCAATAGCTCAATGGAAGAGCAGTGCAATTACATGCTCAAGCCTGGGCTTTTCAGGTTTCTGGACAACTACCGGTGGTTACTTCAGTAACTGCGATGACCCTTTGCTAACTAAGAAACTTGTTTTATCACCAAAATTCAAGTTGACTTTATGAATTATATACCAGTATGTTATTCCATTGCAAAAAACTCTTCGGGGGATTTGAGCACGTCAATTTTTTTGCCAATGATGATGGTAAATTTGTGTACAATTTACTGCTTTTTTTTTAAAGGACTTTTTAGACAATGCCTTTTAGTAGCATGTGGACAGTTTTCTGTGGACCAGTGCACTGTATTGATCTTTAGCCTTCAATCTTCAATGGCTGATGACCAAGTACACTTGCCCAGTTATATCACACTTGTTATTAATTCTTCACATGCGATGTCATATCTGTGTTAAAGTGCATGATTGGACAAAATTGATTGGCCAGTAGAATTAGACGTTTTTCTTTTTTTCTTAAATCAAAGATTGACGGTAGTGTCTTGGGAACAGGGATGGCACAGTGGTGAGAGCACTCGTCTCTCACCAGTGTGGCCTGGTTTTGAATTGGAGTCCTAAGCTTGGCATTACATGTGCGTAAAGTTTTCTGGTTCTCTACTCTGCTCCAAGAGGCTTTTCTCTGAGTACTCCCGTTTTTACCTCTCCTCAAAAACCACATGTGCCCTACCACTAAATACATTTGTACAGCTGACACTTATCATCATCATCATCATCATCATCATCATTATTATTATTATTAAGAATCAGAAGATGTAAAATGGACTTAACTAATGTAGACATTGATATACAAAATTCAGAGGCACCCATTTCATAAACATTTTTATCGATTATAATTTATGTGTATATATATATATATATGTAAAATGGACTGAACTAATGTAGACATTGATATACAAAATTCAGAGGCACCCATTTCATAAACATTTTTATCGATTATAATTTATGTGTATATTATATATATATATATATATATATATATATTTTATTCGTTCTTGTTTATTGGGAATAGTTTTTTAGATTTGTGATTGCTTTATATACTTATAGATATATTTGTAAACATTTTTATTCGAATTAAAAATGAAGTTATTAATAATAATAATAATGATAATAATAATAATAATAATAATAACATGTACATATATATTTTTGTTTTTTTGTTTATTGTTGTGTAAATGAACAATGAACTTGAACTGTTTTTTATAATTGGAACAGAGTATTTTTTATGTTGTTAATAATTTCTGTATTAACTGACTGATTTTCAATAAAGGTTATGCTATTATTATTATTATGCAGTATGTAGTACGTAAGTATGCTTACAAATATAAGTAGGAAAAGGCACTATTGTGTAACAATCCCTACTGTTAAACCTATTTACAAACCAATTGGTAATAACTAACGAACCAAGATTTGAGAAAGGAACAAGAATTTATATTCCTTAATAACTCGTCGAAACCTTGAATGACCTTGCTATGTTTAGGGTGTACGATAAAACTGCCTTCTGCATATTAAACAAAACCTGGTTCCCTCTATCCAAACCTAAAAACTTCCTAACTTTCTCCGCCGTCTCCATAGAGTAGCCTCCTAGTACATCAACTATCACATTAAACTGTGTGATAGTGTGGCCGGGGAACTGTTGGCGCATCTCCCATCTCAACGGCGCATACTTGTCAGTTTTCTCCTGTTCCTTCTGTTCTCTGTTGGAAACCCAAGGGCAGCTCATCTCAATAAGGATCACCTTCTTCTCCTTTCTGTCCACAATTCTCGCATCAATTCTGTTAGCCCTGACTTCCGTATTTTCAGCAAATACTGGGACATCCCAGTACGCGCACGCTCGGTCATTCTTGTACTCGGGTTTAGGTGAGACTGGAGAGTACCAAGGGGGGATACACTGGATAAGATCTAAGTTTTTCAGGAACTCGAAGAAAAGGATTTTCAAGGCTGCATTGTGTCTCTGCATGTACTTAGTCTGTGCCAAGGTACCACATCCGCTAATCACGTGGGCCATAGATTCAGGCCCTTTTCCACACATACGACACGTGGTATCCGAGGTGGTCAGCGTCTTCGTCTTGCTCTGGTGGTACAGCTTAGTGGGGAGTAATTGCTGGTATAACTCATAGATTCCAGCAACAGTATGCACAGGTGCAGACTTCCACTTACTAAGCCAAGTGAAGCAGTCAATAACTTTGTTATCATCCCATCTTTCTCCGAACAGCTTTCCTTGCCACCTCTGCTCTCTTACTTCCCTCATGCTTCTCTCTTCTTCTCTCGCTCGTAATGTTCTCCCTACTCCTTTAACATGTGATTCCTCACCCGAGTCAGTTTGCAACGCTTTGGGATCTGGGTATGCAAGGTCCAGAGTAATGTCCATTTCCAAAGCAAATTTCTTGGCATCCTTTACGAGTGATCTTCTTCCTGCTCGTTCGCACTTCTCTTCAAACTCGCGCACTAAACTCATCGTTCGATCTTCGTTTGCGTACAGCTTCATTGTGGTCTTGACTTTGGTCTGCTTATACAGGCTCTCAAATGACTTCAGTCCCCGGCCTCCACACTTCCTTGGTAGGTATAGCAACTCGGTTGAACCGAGTGGATGGTAGCCTCCATTCTCTTTGATGATCTTGCGAGCTTCGCGATCGAGTTGTTGTAGATCTGCGAGCGGCCATGTTAGTGTCCACATAGGGTAGGTGACAACTGGTAGTGCGTATTGATTAGATGCTAAGACTTTGTGGAAGTCCGATAGGGGGCTCGACCATATAATTGACAGTCTCTGCAAGCAAACCTTTGAAGCTCCGCACAGAACAGAGCTGTCCTCTTGCTTAGAATTTTCTAAAACACCCAAAAACTTGTAAGTTTCTCCCTTCTTCAGATTTTGTATGACCTGCCTTTCTCCGATGGCAGTGCCTCCCAAACTGCTGTCCAATGAACCTCTCCTAACATGAGCTGTAGAACACTTCTTCTCGTTCCAATCCAAACCGACATCTGCCATGGCTTCTTTAACTGTCTTCATTACACTCTCAAGTTTATCCTTCGACGCTGCATATATCTTCATATCATCTATGTATAGCAAGTGCGTAATCTTGCCACTCAGTGGTCTTGACAGCTTGTATCCTTCCGATGCTTTCAACTTCCAAGATATTGGGTTAAGGCATAAAGTGAACAACCTCGGACATAAAGCGTCGCCCTGTGGAAGGCCTTTGTTGAACCTTATGACGTCAGAGGTTTCATACCCTTCCTTTGTTCTTGCCCGTGATCTTCGTATTCCAGCTTTCACACAGTCTCGCCACTGTTCTGCACATTATTATTATTATTATTATTATTATTATTATTATTATTATTATTATTTCGTTCATTCACATGATATGTTTTTAACGTGGTTTGTAAACTAGGCATCAAGAAACGACCTATGGCCTTAGTGTCTAGTGTTCTTCTCAAGATTCTTGCCGTTCCCAAGAAGGAGGCTTTTTGTAGCAATAACGTGCAATCTAGTCCAATTTTCTTCAACGATGTTTTCTAATTTTTGCTGAACGTTCCTAGAGCACCAATGACAATTGGTACGACAATTACTTTTCGGCAGCTCCAGATTTTCCCAATCTCTCTTTTTAATTCTTGGTATTTTTCCATTTTCTCTTGTTCTTTTTCCAGCACTCTTGTATCAAAAGGGCACGCGATATCTATCGCATAACATAATCTTTCTATCTTATCAAGAAGAACTACATCAGGTCTGTTATGCTCAATTTGATGGTCTGCTTGAATTCGGAAGTCCCCTAACAACTTTACTTGATCGTTTTCTATACCTCCTTCAGGATCATGATCATAGCACTTGTCTTTGCATGGGATGTTGAATTTCTGACAGAGTCTCCAACGGATAACTTGGCCCACCTTATCATGTCGCCACATTTTATACTCTCTTTGCACCAATTTCTTACATTCCACTACAATATGACTTACGGTCTCTTCTCGTTCTCCACATAGCCGACACATCGGAGAGACATCCTCTTTATCAATCCTGTTTTTAATGCTATTCGTCCGTAATGCTTGGTCTTGTGCAGCGGTTAGCAGTCCTTCAGTTTCTTTAGTTGTTCTGTCGCTGTTTCAAATTGCCCATGTAATGCTTTGTTAATTATCATTATTATTATTATTATCATTATCATTATCATTATTATTATTATTATTATTATTATTATTATTATTATTATTATTATTATTATTATTATTAAAGTGAATTCAATTCATGACCCTCATTTACACTAAGGCCATAAGTTGAAAATGTGTGCCTTGGCACTCAGTTAGTAGGAGGTATATGTACATGTATTTGCAGTATTGAAAACAGTTTCACTTGAGTTCTCACCTTAGGAAATTTAATTGATTCCAAATATTTAGTGACTGCATCATCAAACAAGCATGCATTTCCCTCGTTAATACTGTAAATTGGCTTGCCGCGTGGCTTCATCTTGATGCCAGGATTGGTTAAGACAAATTCTCCGATAGCCTGAAAAAAATAAATAAAACTAATATAACAGGCAACCATCATCAATAATTGACTCCTTTTCTCGAATCATTAGTTTAACACATATTCTGTTATTTGCCATTAGCCTGTTCCAGACAATTTGAAATTGACACGGCAAGCTGACCAAACTAATTCTACAAAAGAGAGTTGTTTCAAATGAGCAGAAAAAGAGAGTGGGGAAAGGAGGCTTTCTGTTTAACACTTTCCTTCACTTTCCTATCTGCTCTCTTGCAACAGGTTTCTCTGCTCCTGACAATTTGAATGCATGGAACAGTCAAAACAAGCCACTAACTCAGGGGTTTCAATAGCTTTTGAAGTAGATGCATGAGCTAATCAGTTTAAGCGGTGGTCAATCTAAAATCCCTTGTCTTTTTACAAGGTTTTGAGTGAAAATCAAGGCAGCGTAGCCGGTGGTGAGAGGCAAATTTCTGACTGGCTTCTAATGAAACCCCTGCTACATGCAACTCACAGCTAAGGTTGAAAGAGTTGCAAGACCATTTTTTATTACTTTATTCCTGGATCATTCAAAATAATGAATGACCTGGTTGCCCCTGTGTGCCTCTCCTACAGGTGTCTCACCGGTTTTCTCTTTTCTCCACAAAAATCAACATTTTCTTTTCTTTTTTGTTTGACTTTACTAGCAGTGTCCCAAATAACTTGCTTAAGCACTGAATCAATGTTATTACTCAGCTTATCCAATGCTTACTGGATCAAGCGTAAATCCATTCACTCCATTGCCTGTAGAGATTACAACCATAGTTGCACTACCAAACAAAGCATATCCAGCGGCTACAAACTTGCGGCCTGGTTGAAGGGCATCTACTGTTGATGGAGGACCATCATGTTCCTACAATGATTATTAAAACACCATTGGATAGTTTTAAAACATTATTAAAAAAAAGCTTTAATTTTCACAACATTTTCAACAAAACCAATATAGAGAATGACAATCAATGATGTCAACATTGAACAACCATTCACATCAACAACAACAATAACAACAACATTAAAAAATAATAGCAAGAATGTTATTATAATAGTAATAATAATGATAATAACACAATAGGAAAATCAGCCAGATACATGTGTATTACTCTAACACGTTAAGATACACTGGAATGGACTCTTATTGATATGGCTGTGCCATACAGACCAGAATATCATCAGAATATCATGTATTGTTTTCAATAAAATCTATCTATCTATCTAATAATGATAATGATAATAATAATTACTAATACCGGCAGTCATCTTACAAGGGAATGCATAATACATGTATTATATGATATGGATAAGTGACAGCAGCCCAGACAGGAGAGTCCTCAAAGAATCACTCAGGAAAATGGGGATGTCAGCCACATAACTTAAGGTTGTCTTATCAAAACACAGGCAAAGCAAAGATCATAAGGAAGTCTTTGATACCTGAGAACAAGTCAGAAAGGTAGGAAATGAGCAGATAGCGTAGGGCATCCCAGATAACACTCAACTCAAACCAGAAGGGACATGTCACATGACTATATGCAACCTAAAGAACCGCAAAAAGTACTTGGTTTAGTTCATTGTCGTCAAGGAGACTACGAGCGAAGGTGTCACAGCAAATGGGACTTCGAAAAAGTGGCTAAAGCCAAAGCGGAAAGAGAAGAAACCACTGACAGCCCAAAAGATTATAGAAGAATGCAATGACATATTTGAGGGTGAGCTGGGGACCCTTGAAGGAAAACAACACTTCAATTTTGACCTAACAATGCCGTCAAATATTGTCCCGTCATGATGAGTTCCATTTGCTATAGAGACAGACAGACAGACAAACATCCAGGTTCTGATGCCTGTTGATGAGCCCACCGACTGGGTGAACAACCTAGGCTAGTACTCGCAACAAAGGAGTCCAGGGACTTGAGACTCTGTTTGGACCCACAACAGATGAACAAAGGGCTCAAGAGAGAGAGATACCCCCTCCCTGTCATTGACAATGTACTTCCAGATCTCTCACAAGCAAAAGTCTTGACCAAGGTGGATGCTGGCATGTCCAACTCGATGACAAGTCAAGCAAACTGACAACCTTGGACACACCTTATGGGAGGTTTTGATGGAGATGACTTCCCTTTGGAGTAAGTGTGGCCAGTGAAATATTCCAAAAGAGGCTGAACCAAGTGCTTGATCAACTAGATGGGTTGCTGACTGTCCATGCATGATGACATGGTTATCTCTGGAGTAAGAGATACTGAAGAAGAGGCAACAGCCGACCACAACAGAAAACTGCAGCAATTCCTGCAGCGTTGCAGACAAAGGGGAGTAAAGCTGAATAAGAAGAAACTGAACCTCCTAGTGTGCAAAGAGATCCCCTACATGGGACACCTGGTTACAGCATGGTCTCAAACCAGATCCAGAAATGATCAAAGCAGTGCACAATATGCCCAAACCTGGCAACGTTAAAGCTGTGAGAAGATTCTGTGGTTTTGTGAACTATCTGTCCAAGTTCTTGCCTCGTTTAGCAAAAGTGCTAGACACCATACAAAAATTAACGCGCAAAGAAGCAGCATGGCAGTGGAAACATGAGCATGATGCAAATTTTGGAAAAGTCAAAGAGCTTGTGACACAGGCACCCTTGCTGAAATGTTATGATCTCAAAGAAGAACTCACTGTCCAATGAGACGCAAGTCACAAGGGACTTGGGGCTGCCCTTATGCAAAATAGGAAACCAGTGGCATTTACAAGCCGTGTTCTTACAGAGCCAGAAATCCGCGACGCCCAGATAGAAAAGGAAATGCTGGCAGTACTCTTTGCACTCCAGAAATTTGATCAGTATATGTACAGCCATACTGTGACAGTCCAGAGTGACCACAAGCTGCTTGCAGCAATCTCTATGAAGCCACTACAAACTGCACCTAAGAGGCTCCAGCGGATGCTTTTGAAGATTCAGAAGTACGACGTCACAACTGTCTATAAGCCAGGTCCGGAAATGTATCTTGCTGACACCCTAAGCAGGGCATTTCTACCCACCACAAAGAACACGCAAGGAGAATTTGAACGTGTAAATGCTGTTAAACTACACTGAACTGCCTGATGAGAGACTTGAGGAGCTGAGAGCCAGCACCCGTGACAATGAAGTTTTACAACAGCTAAAAGAGGTGATCCATACTGGTTGGCCAGAAATGAAGCAGCGGCTCCCAGCTGTCCCAGTCCCCTACTTCAGTTTCAGGGATGAGATGAGTGTCTATGATGGTCTTGTCTATGATTGTCTTTTTTCCAAGGAGAGTGTCTCCTCATACCCAAGACCAAAGGTGAAGAAATGCATTCACAGTTCTTCTATAGGCATGAATGGATGTCTAACAGTGTTCCAGATAAGAGTCGGGTCTCGGGTCAATAACCTGACAAAGAAGTCTTCCTGACCAGACAGATGACATGTAAATATTCAGTTAAATATTACAAAAAAATTAAAAAACGAAAGACAGAAGTTTCTTGCCGAAAAAGTGCGTTGTTGAATTCTGAAAGTGACGGACGATTAACATTCTTCCCGATAGTTCATTCAATGTGAACAAGAACCTAGCACGTGATAAATTTTTTCCTTTTGACAGAACATCCTGACCTTTCCCTTGATTCATGAAAGTTGGAGACTGCAGCAATTTTAGTGTCTTTACGATCGATTGTCTTCAATCTTTCGCTGAGAATTCGAAATTCTGAGTTTTACATAAAAACCACATTAAATTAATTTTTTTTTTCATCAGTCTTTTGGCTTGCCTTTTACTGTTAACTCCCGGCTTTTGCGATATTTCTTTTTGGTGCAAATGTAAGGCCAATGAAATTTTTGACCTAGCATCAGATTAGAATGAAAAAAAGAGGAGTTATGAAGCGGAAAAAATATGTTCAGCCTTTCCTTAGTATGTGGAATAAACATTTGCTTAGTGCAACTGCAAGACATTTTTTTTTCTTGCAACTGCAAGACATGCATGACATGCAGGAAAACATCCGTCAGAGCAATTGGCAGTTTAATTTTTTTGCAGACTATTTAACTTAAAGAAAAAACGAGTGAGTTTTACTCAAGGGCGTGTTTTGTTATAGCCTGAAAGAAGGCTCTTCCATTCAAATGGCGCACGGTCGAAATGTAGGGGCTTGGTTTCTAGTTTTGAAACTGGCTAGTTTTGTTATCTTTAAACCGAATTTATTACCAAAGCTTAAAAAATGTAAAAGACCTCAAAATGGGACAGGACATTACAAAATAATTAAAGTGCCACTACGATGAAAATTTTGCTTGTCCTTTTTTCTTTAGATTTTGAAAATAGACGTACTAAATAGGTATCATGCCAATTTTTACCTAAAATTCCCTCGGAAAGTATGATTATTGTAACGTAGTTTTTCGGTTTTCGCTGTCCGCCATTACTCGGACTGCAAATGACCGTGAGCAAGGAAAAGGATTGGGTCTAGCTGGATTGCCTGGGGTCTGACGTCATATGCGCAATGCTCAAAATAAACGCGGCTAATTTCCCATGCCGTCTATGACAAGTGTGAGATCACCGAGTTGCTTTTTGCTGATATTATATAGTTTTACATTACTCCTTGATCGACTTGTTTGCTTTGTCAAACGCCCACGAAGCCAAGTCTTGCGTGAAGACCGCTTACAAAATAATCACAGGCTTCTCCAATGCCGTCCGAGTAATGGCGGACAGATTTTTAGCGGTTTTTGGCTGGCTATTTCCCAACTTATCTAGCTTCTATCGTTCCAAATTTAAATGCATTGTATTATTTTGAACATATTCACTTAATTGACGTCGAAAAAATTCGAAAAGAAAATTAAAAATTTTTGTCATAGTGGCACTTTAAACGTGTGAACGTGTGACCAAAAAGGGCCACTGCTGGCACGACATCTGGGTGACCCCTCAAATGGTCTATATGACCCCCCACTTGAAAATTTTAACTGGAACGCTGTCTAAGAGCCAGAGAGTGCATGTTCTGGCATGGCATGCCTGCAGAACCGAAGGAGTATGTCGCCCAGTGTGAAACATGCAGTAAATACATGTATGAGGTGAAACAACAAAAGGAGACCATGATGAGTCACGAAATTGCAGAATGTCCGTGGGAGAAGATCGGTAAAGACCTGTGCACCATCAATGAGAAGAATAACCTGATCGTTGTTGATTATTCCTCAAACGGTTCGCAAGGAAAAAGTCACTACTTACGAGACGCGAAACCCAGCACCGTCATAAAGACAGCGACAACAGTCCACAGTTTGCACGCAAAAAATTTACCAGCTTTGCAAGCAAATGGGGTTTCGTGCACCGAACAGGGAATCCTGGACATCAACAAACAAATGGCAAAGCTGAAGCCACTGTAAAGGATGCACACCAACTGCTGTGCAAGGCCAAGGCAACCAAAAACCAAAAGATATACACCTTGCAGTCCTAGCATTGCAAAATACCCCCACTGAATCAATGGGCACCAGTCCAGCCCAACGGTTGTTAGGCCAATGCTGTAAAACACAACTTCCCAACACCAAAGAGTTACTAACCCCACAGTCTGTGCATGTGGAAGCAGTTCAAAAGGAGAATAGAGCCAGACAGGCATGACAAGCAAAATATTACAAGGGTACCCGAGACCATACCCCCTAGGAAATAATAAAAAGACATGACATAAAATCATATGAGATTGAGTCAGCAAATGTGACCTCCTACCGTCGCAACAGAGTAGACCTAAAACAACAGCCCACACCCACTCCACCGCAGTCAACTGGTCCACATCTTCAGGACAAATCTCAGAGCAAAGAATCAAGTCAAACCTTAGCTGGGAACAACAGACCATTTAACCAACAATGTAAAGAGCAGCAACCCACACCTGCCGCTCTTCCTGTCACACAACGGCCCAAGAGGACCATAAGGAAGCCGGCATACCTTAAGGACTATGTTCCCTAAGGGGCTAGAGATTTGCCTAGAATGGACTTTGGACATAAGTTTGATGGTTGTTGGAGACCAGATTGTATTATTTTGCTTTGATATTGACATTTATACACAGTACTTACACATGTATCATTTCAGTCTTTAATTTTTCTATTCATTTTTTTTGTGACTTTACTTGTGTTAAAGTGGAACACTGATTATAGAACATTGATTTCAAAAGCATTATGGGAGCATTATGGGATGTTACGTGATAATAATAATAATAATAATAATTATTATTATTATTATTATTATTATTATTATTATTATTATTATGATTATCATAATAATAAATGATAAATACAGCACACTGGACACAGTCTCTGTGTTTTCTGGCACTCAACACAAAAACTACCACAAGATTACCTTCCTGGAAATTCCAAATATAGAACCAATGGCTGCAAGACAATCAATGTTTGAAGAACCATCCAGTGGGTCAAAAAACACCAGGTATTTGCCTTGCCTTTCAGTCTCAACCTCAATCACTTGCTCATCTTCCTCTGAAACCAGCAAGCAAGTTGAGTAGGAAGATTTCAACATGTTAATGAACAGTTCATTTGCCATGACATCCAGCTTTTGTTGCTGATCTCCTGATATATTAACATCTCCTGCAATGCCGTACCTGCAAAAATTAAAGGGAGCAGGGATGATGGAATGGTGAGATTACGCGCCTCCCATTAATGTGGATCACGTTTGATTCCTGGACGCGGCATCATAGGTGGGTTGAGCTTCTTGGTTCTTTACTTTGCTCCAAGAGGTGTTCCTCTGGGTACTCCGGTTTTCCTCTCTCCTCAAAAACCAACCTATGACTGTTTGATATGGAGTTCATTTGATTTGATTTGACAGAAAATGATTTGACTCCAGTCCATAAAATAATGGTCGCTTTGCCCGCCCCACCAGAGCACCTGACCTCTTTCAGGGGTCCAAAGTACAAAAGCGTGCAGGTCACGCTTGAATAGTCCAGTATTACAATATGAGCCGATGCGGGTAAATTTCTCGTATTCATGACTACAGTCGAGTCACGAAAGCTTGAATACACCGATACTCACAGCTTAGCTATTCCTGCCTTTCTTACAGCTGACGAAACTGCTTTGATAGCGCAACATATGGCGTTCAGAAGCTGAGTTAGGTCGCCTGTCGCTCCTGGAACTTTGCGTTGCTCTTCAAGGACGAAACGAGTCAGTGTCATACAATTTGTGTCTATTGAACCAGCCATGTTGAGAGCTTGGGATAACAAAAAGTATATAAGGTAAATGCCTAATTATTCATGCATCAAGGTTATGTTGGCAGAATTACAGCCAAATGTACAGTATCTACCTAATAGTATGTAAATGAGTCGAATTCCAAAGAAATTAACATGGAATGTTCTAAACAACTTCAGAGAGAAAACAACTGCAAGTGAAATATAAATGAGGGAAATGAGCCCTACATGAAACTAATCAAGTGTTGTGGATTAATCCTAATCCTAATCCTAGGCAAGATTTGGTAAATAATTAAGACCTCACCAATACAGCGTTGGGGTTATAAACTCAACCAGGACGCTATGTGGTTCGACGTGGCCGCGAATGAACGAGGAGGAGAAGGACTGAGAACCAACCACAAGACCCACCTACTTCACACCCCCTTTGTGCAAAGTGATACCTTTGCCGACTTATTGTGGATTATTTCATGATTTAATTTTTGTTTTGTTTTTTCAAAATAAAGCTTTTACCCTAACAAAAGGCTCTCTCCTGTTTCGTGACTCAAGGAATACGACAGGCGCTTTCTATTCGACTAAATGTTTCGAAAAAACCGGGTAAGGAATATTGAAATCAGAAAGTCGGAAAGTGGGTATACCTTGCAGTCCTTGCGAAGTGGTTCTTAGTTTATAACACTTCTATATTTAGGTTTCACTAATCCTAGAAGGTTGTAAAAATAGAAATAAAAAGAGAAATGAAACAAATAAATACAAATAGTTCTGAACTCGGAACAACGCGAAACACTTATGGCCGAGTGTTCTATCAGGCGGTGAAGCCCTGGTGACGACTTCACCAACGTTGTTACAAATGGCGGTACGTGCTCTCTCTTTCTCTCCCAAAAATTTAGCAATTCGTTCTATTTATTTAGGCTTAAGTCGAGCGTCTCTCTGCTCTGCACAGAATGAAAGTTTGCTAATAGATGAACCAAAGTATTCCTGGCTGAAAGAACTTGGTCTTAAAGCGGAAAATGACGGAGTATTCAATGGCTCGTGGGGTGGCAAAGGACAGGTAATAAATGTTTTCTTTTTTGTAAGCAAAGCTCGACATTGTGGTGCCTAAAGAATCTTACAGCCTTGTTCTTTTCCGTCAGATTGTAACCTCCATATGCCCCTCCAATGGACGACCGATCGCAAGAGTACGCCAAGTAAGATACAGAATGAATCACTGCAGCAGACTTGCCCCAAGGGGATCGGCCCAGGAACCCAGGGGAGATTTGTTCCAATGCTCAACCAAACCTTATAAAATACCTTTGGGCATGGGGCAAAAGATTCTGGCAAATTCCCACACACCGGGGGTAACAAAAAGACAGTCACAGATCATTTTAGTCTTTAGTATCAAGATCCTTGCAGTTGTAGCAAGAAAATATTAGCATGTTTTCTGCCCTATTTTTAGTGATCCATCAGAGTTTCAACAGGGATGTAGATATAAATTTTTATAGGCGGGTATGATGGGCCAAAGGCTCATTTAATCGTGCCAAAGGTACAATTCACTTAGGGGGTGGGGTGTCCAGGGGACATTCACCTCCCGAAATTTTTGAAAGTCTAGACTCTCAGAAACACGTTTTCCTTGATTTTGGTAAGCATTTGAACACAGTGAACACAGATAAACAGATTTCCCACAATAAAGCTTCAGTAAGCTGAGTGTCAACATTTCTGATGGTAATGTTTATTAGTTCAACTAACTAGAGTAAAATATGAAATATGATCAGTGTGCATGTACAAAATATTCCACTCCACTCAGAAGGACTGTATACGTTCTTTAATAAACACTCATACACGCGCAGTCACAATCTCGTTCAATACTCAGTTGTGCAAATCCTTTTTGCTTGTTATTTGATACCGGTCAAAATTGTTCACATGTCAATCAAATTTACACTACACATTCACTTCAGGAATCCTTCGTGATTTGTTGACTCCTTACGAATCACAGCTTGATGTGGCAAGTAGTGAACTTTAGGTGCCTTCTCCAGCTCAACCACCCTCTCTATTACCCCAGCCTCTAGTTGATCTTGAATTATCGACGCATTATCCACTTCCTTTTCCAGTCTAGCGACCTGGGTCGCAGGGCAAGCTCATAGCGTAGTTTACTTTATTTTATTTATTTTTTCCTCTTTTTTTTTAGTTGCTTGGTAGTTATGGGTGCCCCTCTTTCCATGGCAATCTAATGGAATGCCTGTTTCCTGTAAATGACACACTGTTTACAAATGCCTGGTGCACTTCGTCTTCAGACTCAATGATGCCTAGCGTTTCCATATCCCATAGCTTATGGATGTCACTTTCTAAATTTAAGCGTTCTTCACGAGCACACCCAATCAAATTAACGTGCACTGAACAGGCTTCACTCTCATTCCCGGAGCTCTTCATGGGACCTGATAGTACCCACCCCAATTCCGTTTCCACGGCAACAGGCTCATCTGGTTTGCCCCTGATTGTGCACCCTTTCTGGAAGCTCCACAAGTAATCCGCGTGGATTGGTGGGGGTATTCATATTTTGCAATCTCCACGTGACTGTTTTGAATTGTTGAAATTTCAGGCACTACGTAGGCTTCTATCTCAATAACTTTCTGACCCCCTAGTGCACTTACTTTCATGTGTACGACATCTCTAAGCTGCATATCTCGGGAGGTTTGTCCAAACGTACTAATCGCGAGCCAATCTTGACTAATCACTCTGAGCTGCGCGTGCTGAACCACTCTGGCGGTCACGAAGGAGCGATGACTACCTGCATCGAACAAAACCGTAACCTTCCGTGGTTCTCCCTCCCCGCTAACAGCAGCGCATGCTGTTTGTAAGGCTACACGCCTACCCATACCACATGTAAGCTACTGGGACTAGCGTTAATTGGATTCGCAGCTGGTGCAACTTCAAATGCATTAGTTACAGGCTTAGAAGGGCTGTCACATACAGAAATGTGGTGATTTCGACCACAATTGTTACACAACTCAAACGATTTACCCTCTCTCACACAATGTCCTTTCCTCAAACACTTAAAACTAGCAAATTTGTATAGAATGTCCTTACGTTTGTTTATATCAACTACTTTCGGATAGTGTTCATGGGCGTGTTTGCCCAAGCAAAAGGCACAATTATCCGTCTGCTGTCTCATATGCAAGGTAATGTTCGTCGAGGTTCCTTTCATTCTGCTGTCCCTGCTCCAGAATGCACCTTGTTTCTGGTCCTGAGATCCAGCACTTGCGGTCACCATGTGGTCATGGCCTCCATGGACCAGTGTAGGAAATCTGTGTCCCGCGTAATCATCAGTCGGAAGGCCTCAGACAATTTGTGCCGTATGTGTTTTCATTTACGCTGACAGCCTTTAGTCCTCAGAAATGTGTTTCGCAACTATCATACAGCTTTCTCAACCACGGGGTGTCCTTGTCATTAAAAATGTGTGGCAAATTGAAGATTATTTACGTGCGCTCTCTGAATGGCAGTTTCTTTCCCATATCGTTTCTTTAAAACCTCCATGGCCGCCTTGTAATTGGCTGAAGTGAGGGAAAATCCAGCGATTGTCGATCTCGCTGGTTCCACAACTAAACTCCGCAGGTATGCGAACTTATCTACCCCTGCGAGGCTTTCATTTTTGTCAATGGCACTTTCGAAGGTAACCCAAAATTCCTGCCATTCTTGTATTCTCCTGCTAAACTTCTTTACTTCCAGTTTAGGCAATTTAGGCGACGGTGAACTCGCGGGAAATTGTGATGTCGACGCGTATAACCCGGGGAAAACATTCTGACCTTGAGTTGGCATCTGTTGTTGAATTGGGGGCGGTGGCAACAATTGTTTCAATGCATCTTCCATTCTGTCCATGATTCTGTTCAAATCAGTTCGCACAGAATCACTCCCTTCAATCTCCGATTGCATGCGCCCTTCTACTTCGTCATCGTGACAACTCGCCATCAGATCAATAATTTCTTTGTCCAGTTTCTTTAGTGATTCAATCTTTTGTTGAATTGTTTGAATGTTATCTTTCAAATAAAACGCATCCACAGAGACAGTTCCATCTGCTAATCGTAGCTGCTCCTCTCAAGGATCCTCTAATTTTTATTTTCTTTGCAAGACTAACCTCCATTGCTTTGTTAACGTTCTCTGTACCAGCTGTCGACGGCACCGTCCCATCAGTATTCCTCATTGCGTTGCCTTTCTTCGACTTTCTAGCGTTCTCTGGTCCAACATCTGGCCAAATCCGGTTCGAGGGACCACTGTGTACAAAATATTCCACTGCACTCAAGAGGACTGTATACCTTCTTTAATTAATAAACACTCGTACACGCGTAGTCACATTCTCGTTCAATACTCAGTCACGAGTACAAATCCTTTTTGCTTGTTATTTGATACCGGTCAAAATCGTTCACATGTCAATCAAATTTACACTACATTCCACAGTCTCTAATATCCGGTTTCCGACAGTGCAGATGACTAAGCGATTCTGTCGTGGAAGTGATGAAGCTTCTTTCAACAATCTCAACTGGTTGTCTAGAACTTGTTGTGTTACTTTAGGCCAGTTTTAAAAAAAATTATTATTCCATTGACCTCAGAATCAGTTTTCTTTCCCCTTTTCCCCACCATATCAAGTGAATTTTGGCCACTACTGGTGTCTTAAGCCAGGAATTCAATATTTGTCATTAACTATTTTGCTATACATGAAGTGTAATAGTGCCGCTGACACAAAGAGCCTGCAAACTAAAAAAAATGGAGTGTTTACCTTCATAATTATCAGTTGCGGTTAAAGAGAACCTAAGGTGCAGGCAGATAAAAAAATTTACTGACATTATTCTACAAACATTTGGGAGAGATAAGTTATTTCTCAGGCAGTTTGTGCCCTTTACAGCCAGAGAAATCACGCTCACAGCCGGGTAATTTTCCCGGCTCCCGGCTATTATCTACATCCCTGTCCAAGCATTAAACACTGGCATATTTTACACTTGTTGCAGATGTATGTCTCCATGAGAAGGAGTTTTCAGAGTTCAGATAAACTCACAGGACTTCAGAATATTTAGTAAATAAATCCCTTACGGGAGCTGGTATATCGGAAGATAATGCCCAAGGGCTGAAAGATTGTCCGAAAAATGAACAGATGGCCAAGAAGCAAACTAAGCTTCGAGGGCCACTGTGAAATTTTGAGGACAATCTTTCAGCCGAGGGCATTATCCTCCGATATACCAGCAAGCCGGAAAGGGGTTTATTTACTTTATAACCCTCCAATTAATTTCTCAAGAAGAACGCACTGAACACTCTTAGATCCAAAAGGGAAAACAAGCCAGCTTTTGTGTATGTGAATAGCAAGATTGCAGTTGACGTAATCAAAAAATGCATGGTGATTGGTTTGCTCGATTTTAATTACACGGTAATTGGAGGAAATGTTGACAGGTTGTCATGTCAAGTCTGCTCTTTATAACACCCTGAAGATCAAAAGCTTGAAAATGTAAATGAAAACACAGTTTTTTCTAAAATAATGTTTTTGCAATTATATTGTTCGAAAAGAGGACAGCCGACGAATTAAAAGTCTTTCACAAAAATGCGTAGCATTTTTAGGTGCCCTTTGGAATTACAGCCAAGAAAGTTTGAGTGAGTAAAATCGGCCTTGCATGGACTTTAACGTTGAACGATAATGTAGTTGATTCTGCTGCTGAATTTAGCAAGATCCTTCAAAGTAGCATCTAATGCTTCGTTTAGCTGACTGAAATTATGGTGGTCTATGTGGAGAACATGACAGAAACCGGTCCAGCCCAACATGAATAGCTTTCATGGGATTGCGGCTGTATGGCTTTCCTTCAACTTTTCTTGCGTCCACAAAAAGTCACCTCAACGCACTGGACATGTACATGTACAGTTCCGACAACTCCATGTTTTCAAGAGTGTTTTGGAACCTCTTTTCTTTTCTCCATCATGATGATAAAAATTGGATGAAAATTATATACCGTAGTAGCTTGGTAAAATTAAATAGACTTTGTCACCAAAAATATAACTAACCTTTAGTTTGTTTAATATACACAAAAGAAAATTCAATTCAAAGATGTTGAGAGCATATTTTGTGGACTTTTTCTTGTTGCCTGCATTGTCAACCAGCTTTGTAATTTCTCCATCACTGGCTTCATGACCAATCAAAATTTTAACTTGAACGTTTGCTCGTTTCCTGGTTTTCTTTCGTAGAAATAAAATCAGAGGACGGATATCAAATCGGACAACGGATATTCTCTGATAGCCATCGTCTGATTTGTATCACATGATCAGCAAAAATTAATCGTGGGGTTATAACCAAGAATAGCCAAAAGTGAAGATGCTGACCTCATATTACAGATCTCGGTTTGATCCTTTTATGAACAAAAGTGACATTTTCCCTGACCCACTTAAGGAAAAATATGTTTTGTAGGTTCTCGCTGAAGGTGAAAGGAATGGTTTATCGGAGTTGTGTAAGAGTGGCGATGTTATATGGGAGTGAGACATGGTGTCTGAGGGAAAATGAGAGAGCAATTTTTGAGAAGGACTGAGAGAGCAATGGTGAGAGCAATGTGTGGTACAAAACTGATGGAGAAAAAGAGGACAGAGGACCTGATGGAAATGTTGGTATTGAAGGAAACAGTGGTTCAGATGGCAGAGGCAAATGGAGTGAGAATGGTACGGGCATGTGTTAAGGAGGGATGATGGGCACGTTCTGAGAAAAGCGTTGGAGTTCGAAGTGAAGGGCAAGCGAAAGCGAGGACGACGAAAGAAGACGTGGATGACGCAAGTGGAGAAGGAGATCAAGAGCGTTGGTTTGGAGAAAAAGGACGCCATGAATCGAGCGAGATGGAGAGTGGGAGTTAGAAAGATTGCTGACAAAGTGGGGTAAATCCGGCCACCCCCGTTTATGGGGATAAACCCAGATCAAAATTGGATTGATGATGATGATGATGCCCCTTGGTCCATGTGGGTTCCCCAGGCTGGTTGACACTTGACAGAAGCCACTGATAAGTTCATTTAATTGTTTAATTATCTTCTACATTATGTGTTGCAATGTTAACAGGAAGGAGCTTGTGTTTTTTTTCTTTTTCATTCGTTCTTCTTTTGACCTGTATTAATGCAAGCCCCAGGGGAAGACCCACTCACACCAACAATTTTTTCACTGTGGCTGCAACACTAAACCAATGATTTTCTAAGAAACCAAGATGATACCAAAGAAGCCCGTCAATTACTACCCTGTTGTCACCAAAGTAATGGACATGAACAGTGATAGTTACATGTAAGCTTATTAACACCACTGACACCTTAAAAGGACAGTTGAGACAGTTTTATCAGAACAAAGTTTAACTTAATTTTGTGACCTTTTTCTGATAAAACTGCCTTTAGCCCAGTTGAAGGCATTGTTGCACTGTGCATTAGCAATAACCAATGGGTGCCTCTTTTTCTCCAGTTCCAATTGCAAGCCTTTTCTGGGGTTGGGGTAATATCAATTATTATAGCTAGAACATGATAATGAAGCATGACAGCCTGGAACAGAGCCTGGGCATGACATGCATGACTGAAAAAGTTCTGTAACCCAATAATGTCCCTCTGGAACCATGGAGGTTCAAAGTTTGGAGGAAGGGCTAAATTATGTTTGAAACGTCACCTTTCAAATTTCTTTATGGTGGTGAATCCTATTGTTGAATGGAGATGACTTTAAAAGGATACATACATTGAAGGGTAGACAGGAATGAAAAAGGATGTTATTTATTCTGAAAGACTTTTTAAAAAAATTAATATTGATCCCCCTGGACTCTCTCCTTTAATGCAAGAAAAGGTTTGTCATTTTCCTTGAAACTGATCAGGAGGTTTTGTTGGCTTTAGGGTTCGTTGGAAGATTACAATGAAACAGTAAAGTGTGCTAAGGATGCCTGGAGATCATGGGCAATGGTATGGACCTTACAACTTTAGCAATTAACTGTGAAGGCAAAGTCAAATTATTGCCATTTACTGTACACAACACTTAAGTCAGTGATACATGGTTCAACTTTTGTTGATCAACAAGTGCTGCAGTGTGTCATGTCATGTTGAATGTTGAAATATGCCATTCAACACGTTGAACGTTGTTGAACGAAAATAGAGACCAGCTCTATTCCATTCAACACGTTTGTGCAACATTGTTCAACATTTGTTGAGCAAACAAAATTTAATGTTGCAAGATGTTGAACCCGGTGTCATTCATGATTGGCTTTAGACAAAAATTAAGAAAGGGATTCATATTACATAGCCTTAGGAGGCAAATGAGAACAGATTTATACAATGCATCTCATCAAAATTCATGTAATGCAGGTCTCAAGACAATACTGTAGACTCTATAACTATTGCTTATGAGTAATATTACAAGGACTAAATGGATGTTATTAAGTGTGGATTATACAAAAATGTTGGGCATTCATGACCTCTGTTATTTTGCTGCAAATTTTCTATTTCTTATAGCATCCAAAATCATACATTCAAGGTACCAGAGAGGTTGAATTGTTTTGAATCTCAATAATTCATTTATAGAAAGCCCAAAATTTAGTTGCACAAAGAAGAAGTGTTTAAACAATAATGAAGAAATTATACTTATTTTTTGTAAAGTGATTTCCTTGGTTACTGCATTTTTGTAGGTGTCCAGTTTTAGATAATTAAGATTTTCCATGTTCTGTTGGTACATGTGAAGATCACGTTTTTATCATGGTCTGTACCATTTAATCTATTATATGTAATGCAGTCATAGTTTGAGAATTAGAGCGTAAAATTAAACTTGAAAAAAATAACTACAGTTTTGTTTGTATTATGTAATTATAATACTTCGTATCAGGAATGCACTTTATTAATGCCATCTTGAGAATGTGTCAGAATACATTGTAATAATAAAATTATTATTATGACGCTTCAGTTTAATGTAATAAGAGAATGTGTCAGAATACAGTGTAATAATAATATTATTATGATGCTTCAGTATTGATATTGCAGAATGCAGTTGTAATGAAGACATACATAAGAATATTATTGACCAATCAAGAGTACATACTCCGATTTATATTAGCACCTGTCGTGAGAAGTAATCTTATTACAGGGTCATTCCACAGTAATTTGGACGAGAAATTATTAAAATGAAATTTGCTTAAATTGCTCAATTTTCTGATAAATGGATAACATGTTAAATAAGGCTTTTGAAAACAACTAGAATTGTTGGATATGAATTGTTGTTTATGCATAAATTATCATAAATTATGTAAACTAATGATAACAGCTGTTGTGGAGGGGAAAGTTTTATGTTGGTAGAATATAAAAAAGAAAACAGCAATTTTAGTTAACTGGTCTGGGACACAAACTACTCCAGGCTAAGTAGCTTAGACACTGGCCAAACTCTACATTTCTATCAGTATGGCACCTACAGACAGCCTTCTGGATGCTCTTTTCCCTTCCGCAACGTTTTGAAGCCTAAAAGTTTTGTTGGTGCGCTTGTAAATGACAAAGTCAACTTCATGTTTTCAAATCTTCTAATTCTAGGTCAAGGGTTAGTTGTATTATGTTTGAAAAGAAAATTTATTTTAAACTATAGCCAAGAGAGATTCATTAAATTTTGTTGTGGAGGGGAAATTTTGTTGCGGAGGGGAATTCTGTGGAGACAAATTCTCTTTTGATAATGATTTCACTGAAAATTATGATGTTTACATTAACAAGAGATATCATTTTTCTATCATAAGTTCAGCAACCAGGTTGTGTTTCAGCAATCTCCAGGTGTATAAGGTAAATCGTGTTTAAATTAAAATGACAGTCAGTACAACAAAAGTGGTTAAAATACCTGTAGCTAATACATGTAATTATATTTCTTTCATCATGCAAATGCCAAGATGAAAAATTTGAAACATTGCCACTTGAAAAATTATAAAAAGAAGGCACCAAATAATAAAATTCCTCAGCACAGTTCATTTAAATGGTCACACATTTCATCCACTGACTAAAAAGTTATAAACTTAACTGTCCAGTTGCTTTAAATGAAACTCTACCTAATTGACCAATGATGTTTTCATATAAAACAGCAGTTTTCCACTCAAAGTTTATTGCATATGAACTGCATATGAAAGTAGATGATTATTATGCAGTTGACTATGTTAGCTGTTACTACTTTGGCAGGGTTATTCAAATTCAGGGTCAGTTTGCACAGTTCAAATTTCTGCACAGGGTTAGGCTTGGTGCTGATGCAGGTGAAATATTCAATTGGCCAACAAGGGATGATGTGGCTGATGTTCATGTCAGCTGTGTTTTCTATGGACCCATTCATTTGATTGGCAACAGTCCATTTAAGATTATGGAGCATGAGCAAGTTAAAAAAGTGTTCCGTTATATCCAGAGGCACTGATTTTCTTTTGAAGGGTTGTTTTCTGTTAATGTTGAAAATACTCAAGGACCAGTGGTCATTATTGAACTTATGAACTCACAGTCAGGTTTTTCTGATCACATATTATCTTAAGGTGTTTTTGTGCCAATTAATCTTAACAAGGTTACATGTATGCATTACTAATGCATGATTTTGAATTTTTATCACAGTACTGTTTCTGACACAGTGCAAATATTGTGCAAAATGTTGAAAAACTTCAGTTATTTGAAAGCAAATGTGAAACTGTTGTATAAACATTAAAGTGTGGATGTTATCACTCGCTTTAAACGTCTTGCTTATGATCTTCTGAAAATTGGACAAGTTTTCCCCTCCGCAACTTCCCCTCTGCAACAGTAGATGCTGTTTTCAAATCCTACCTCATTGAGAAAACCGTAACTATTTAAGTTTCCTCTTGTGATCTTTTCAATTAATATAAATTGGGAAAAAGCATCAGCCTACTAGACTCTAGATAATATTTCAGAACTCAGAGAATCTGCTAATAAAACTAAAAACAAACAAAACACCAAGTTTTCTGTTCCCCTCCGCAACGGCCATATTTTTAAGCTCTATGATCTAAGAAATGCATTTTGGAGAAAAGCAGGACAGCAGCAAGTAAAGCTTTGAAGATGATCTTAAGCCTCAATAGGTTATGAGAAGTAAAGGACAAATTCTTATTTAAACTATAACAAGATCTTCGCCTCTAAATTTCCCCTCCACAACAGACGGAATACTGTGGAATGACCCTACATTAATCTTAATTAATAATGATATTAATTATTATTATTATGTATTGCTTGAGATGAAATTATCAAAGAAAAAAAACGTTTTCTAGACACCTGCTCCAAAACGTGGTGAAGTTGTTCGACAAATAGGACAGGCATTAAGAGACAACTTGGAAAACCTTGGAAAATTGGTAAGTTTTCTTCGTGGATTCCATAACCAACTGCAGGGTTTTGAGCTTCTTTTTGAGTGTTCACAATTTGCAAGTCAGCGAGCCATGCAAGCCAACATGGTGAACCATGTGAGTCAACATGTGAGTCATACAGTTATTGAAAGCTAACCATTTTAAAACGGGTCCTTATAAGACTTAAATATGGTTTATCAGCTCTATGTGAAATGGGTGCTTATAGACTTAAATGCGAGACTCGCATGGCTTGCATGGTTCGCAGATTGTCCAACCTTCTTTTTATTGGTTTGCTGTTTTCAGAATCAAAAGTGGAAGGGGCCTCACTTGTTATGCTGCATATAAACAGTAAATTTAAAATGAGTTGTCCTGACCATACAATGAGCAACATCCTTTCCATTTTAATTATTTATATAAACTCCATACATTCACTTTCCTTGCCTTCCTCTTCGCTTTTCTTTTGAGGACATTTTTGTTTTTAAATGGGTTAAAATTGATCTGAATCTGAACTGTAAACTGCCTTTTGTACATCTACATGTTACTGGTTGTTTAACAGTGAAGTACATGTATCACAGAACTTACTGAATTATAATTTGGGTAGTTGAAAAATTAATGTGAATAGTGTGATCCCTTAGGAGAAATCACTGTCTGTTCATATGTGATTATTATGAATTGGGTTACATTGAGTGAATACCGTACATTGTTTAATATCCTGCAAGTGATTAGTAAAGTAAATAAGTAAGTAAGTAAATTAGTGTCATTATTACATTAATTTTACCCTTGGATTCATGTTTTAGAGTAGCTAGTAGCTAATATGATTTCTGAGCATTGAACAGAACAACTTAGAATCCCACATGGCTGGGGGTAAACCAGTTAGCTATTTTACTTGTGCAGGAAATTGAACCAGGGACTACCTGGAACAAATTCAACAAGTGGTCAGAACATAACTTGAACCGGTGATCTGTGAATCTCGAGGCAAGCGCCCTAACCACTGGGCTGCACTGCCTCCTCCTTTTACCACATGTAAATTGATTTAATCCAGATTTTGGGTAATGTTACGACCTCTCAAACAATTATAATTATTACTCGTCCATGATTAATTTGGGTTGCAGTTTGAACAAAAGCAGTAACAATATTTATAACATCCGGTAATTATTATTTTAATATTTATGTGTAATAAATATTATTGATACTATTAATATTCAGGGAGTTGTGATACAAGATTATGATACAAAATCTATTTGCGATGCACAGTACAGGTATAGTTTATTTGGGATATGGACGTTGAAGAACTTGGGGCAAATTTCAGCAAGGAGGAGGCCCGAGATGGCGCACTGTGGTGAGAGCACTCGTCTCCGGCTCCCACCAATGTGACCCAGGTTCGATTCCCAGACTTGGCATCAAATGTGGGTTGAGTGTTTTTGGTTCTCTACTTTGTCCTGAGAGATTTTTCTCCTGGTGTACTCAGCAGTGTTGTGTCCCCAATATTAGTGCTCCAGTGCTTAATACAGTTGACACTTAATTAATAAATAAAGTTCATTTATTTATTAATTTTTTTATTCATCTTACTGTAGATTGCCCTAGAAGTAGGAAAGATTAAGCCTGAAGGTGTTGGTGAGGTACAAGAGTATGTTGACATCTGTGACTTTGCTGTTGGCCTCTCAAGGATGATTGATGGAAAAGTGCTACCTTCAGAAAGTAAGATATGCTTTTTGTATTTTGTGGTACATCATTTAAATTAATACAGTGTGGGCAAGCCTTCCAAGCTAAAATAATAGAGAAAACACCTTTGTTCCTTAAATTTTACCTTCCTTCTACAGTACCGCCTGAAAGTATTGACCCCTTTACCGCATCATTGCCGTGTCACCCAGTCGTGACTTTACCTCGGTATTCCCGCGGTAGGCCGATTTTCTGCCGAGGGAAATTGACGGCTAGGCTCCAAAGTTCCCGTGGGAAAGTCAACCGAGGTAAACCCTCGGTTATTAAAATTCCACGGTAGAGTTGTAAAGGGTTTCCGTTGACTTTGTGTTTCGATAAGCCAGATTACAATGTTGAAATCCCACCGAAGAACAGGAACTGAACAAGTTTCGGTTGAAAATTGTGAACATCGCGGAGGATCATAGCCACTAGTCATGGACCATGGCTGCCTTTATTTTCCTTTTACATGCGAAGAGAATATCCGTAGCCAGAAACCTTCTTTGCAACATATTTTGATTGCAGTGATTATTTCGAAGACTTCTTGTGGACTGTTCATTCAAAGGTTCGACGAGTAAATTTCGAGGATGCTTGTCCTGCTTGCATGGACTTTGTCGTCATCATTTCAGTTTATTGGAGAATAATTAAGTCAGCTTGTTTTTTGCAGCTCAGCGCACGGAACATACATTTATTATCTTGATATCTTGCAGCGGGATAGGGTTTTGACAATATATACAAAACTGTAAGCTTACATGTCCAGGGTCTGGGTGACCCTACTCAAGCTAGATAGTGTCGCTAATAACTGTCCAAAAGGTTACTATTCCAGATTCACTTTAAAGTGACTGAAATATTGAGTTGCTGGTCACGGAGAATTTACAAAACACATTCAACATATATCCTCGAAAACCTTGCATGACCAACCATTCGTTGTTCAAAGTAAGACTTACACTGTATGTAAAACGCAGACTGCAGACTGCAGACCGGGGTTAAAATGCAGACTGAGGTTATAATTTAACTGTTGAAAAACCCCAAACCCATTAGAAATGCTAACAGTTAAGCCTAAATATTGTTTAAAATTACACCTCATTAGGCCTAAGGTTAGCATTTCTAAGGGGTTTGGGCTTTTTCAACAGTTACGTTATAACCTCAGTCTGCATATTACCCCTGGTCTGCAGTCTGCAGTCTGCAGTCTGCGTTGTATACTGACCGCTTATGTAAATATCATTCTTGCGGTTTACTATTGCAGTATTACTTTCCAAGTTGTTTAACAGTAACAAATTACAGAAAGAAAAACATTCCAAGGAAACAACCCAGGATACAATGTATCAAACCCCTGAACTAGTAGAAAATTATTTGATCTCAACTGAAAAGATTGTTTTTGTGCTCTGGTTAACATTTGATCATTGGTGCACATCGGTGTGGCTTAGGGACCGTTCATTATTTATCGGAAGGGGGGGGGGGGGGGAACCTGAAATTTTGGCCACTAAAAAAGAGGGGGTCCTGGAGTAATTGCTGAATTATGGAGGGGGGGCCTTGAAAATTTAAAAAGGTCAATGTTCAAAGTGGAGAAGTTAACCTTTTGTATATGAAATGCCTGGATGGTAGCTGAGGAGGTGCAAAAAAGGGTAGACGATGCTCCTGTATTATCAGAGTACATGACTGGTTACAAGTCACAAAAAATGGAGAACATTTTTTTCTTCAATGAAGAACATTTGTCAAGTTATCAGAAGTGCACCTCTGACAATGCCAGAAAGAAGGTTCCAGGGTCATGCTACAGTACATAGAGAAAATTGCAAATTTCCAGAAAATTCATTGTAAGTGTGGAGAACTGGAGAGTTTATTAGAGAGGGATGCAGAGAACACCTGGATGGTACTCTTTGTGATTACCATTCAAGTCAATGCTGGATTGGGCCTGAACCTTTGAGAGTTCCTCAGCCAGTTCCAGACCAGGCCAACCCTCCACACTTTCTTCCTGTTTGGAGAACGCCTCTCAACAATGATCAAGGCAAACCAAGATCTGTTGATGACTACCAGCCTTGGGTTCAGATTTCCCCGCTTTTTAAGTCAGGTTCTTTAAATCTCGAGAACAATGCGGAAGGCTATTGAGAACTTCTCAATGCAATATGCGACTGATAGCAATTTAGTAAAAAAGGCAATTGAACAATTTCTTGACATCAAGCGACGAGAAAATGTCCGAGCAAATCAGAGGAAATTAAATGTACAAGAAAGAAATGAAAAAGGCTACGACAAATATAATTGGGAGGAACTAACAGTGAATGGAGGATTAAATAAAGTAACTCTTTCTGAATTAGATAAATATCTGAACTGTCATCATCTGTCAAAATCTGGGAAAAAGTTGGACAAAATTAAGCGTATCACCTGTCACACGTGCCGATCAAACACTGGACAAGTCCAATCTTTGGTTACAGCTCAGCCGATATGTGGTGAAGACACAGATGCCAACAGTGATGACTCGGAGAAAGAAATTATAGAAGAATTTGGCAGCTCAGATGACGCATCGGATGGCAAGCTACGTGTACACCCTCAGTTAATCACCACCACACGCAGCGGAAGAATGGCAGGCTCGTGGAGAAATATGTTTATTTAACAGTATGCTAAATTTAGTAATTATGTTAAATCATATTTTTATAGTTGGGGGGGGGGGGGGCATTGAAATTATTCCCCAATAGCATAGGGGGGTCCTAAAAATTTTTTGCTTTATTGAGGGGGTCTTGATAAAAATAAAATAGTTTTTTGGAAATTTTCACCCAGTCCCCCCCTCCGATAATTTAATGAACAGTACTTTGTGCAAATTCATCACGAGTGACAGCTGGCTGCCAACAGAGTTACTCCTGAAAGCGCAACGTAAGCAGGGGAGCAAAGATGGTTCGAACATCAGACTATGTCAAGTTAACAATTATGTCGTTCTTTAGGCGAAATTTCAAAATTTCCCAAGTTTATTTCGCTTGCTGGTTTTGCGTCTTTATAATTCGTATGCAAACAACGAGCGTTCAGATAATTTAGAGACTTCATTTCTCCACTAATCACAGTCTATTCCTAAATTTGTTTTCCATGCGCAGTCAACATGCTGCAATTGCTACATGTGTATGATTACACATAACAATTTATTGCTGATGAAAGAAAGAGATGAAAAAAGAAACCATTCTTAAATCTTCTGGTCTGGTCGTACGTCTGGTCTCAAAATAGTACCGGCAAAGGCTCCGATACTTCGCAAAAATGTATCAATTAAAATGGAAATTTACCAAGTTTCACAATAATATGTGGAAGGAATACTTGCCTTTCACCAAAATGGAGATGAGAAGACGAAGACAATCACACAAGTTTGAATTCCAAGTCTCCAAATAAAATAAGGAAGGTCAGCCTTGGACCAAAACAGACACAATCGAACCTTTTTCGAAACCAAACAAATTTCTCACACACACATTCAGTATTACAGCTTGGATAGCAATAAGTGTTTCGTTGGTTGGATAATACAGCTGTCACTTAATAACAGTAGTTAATAACAGTATCTTAATTTGTATCTTTACAGTAAAGAAGTCTACGGTTAAATACATTATGTAAAGATAATAAAATTTGAGTGACCTTATGGAAATCGCACACTTTCTCATCTTGATTACAATTTCTTGCTTTAAGAATCGATTCTTCACACCATCTAAAACTTGACAGTCTTCTGCTTATTTCACAAGTGCAGCAGATCATTGTTCTTTCCCACGGAAAGCCTCATCTTTTCTCTCCCAGCAAAGTTCCCGTGGCAAATTGCACCTCGGCTTTACCAAGGGAAAAATATTTGCATACCTCGGTGGCGCGCGGCCACCACCCGCGGCAAAGACGAGGTATTGCTTCATCCTGAGGGGTCAATACTTTCAGGAGGTACTGTAACTCCATTAGCTTCTCCAATTGTGGCATCCTCAGCATTTGTTTTTTTTTTCTTACAACAAGAAGAGAGAGTGGTGGTGCTTCAGCCTACACTGACTGGGCTTGTACTTAAACAGTACTATACTATTCCCTTAATGCAGTCTACAAAATAAGTTATGGGTGAAACCTTCTATTCCCCTCACGATCATGGAAGTGTTGTCTTCCAACACTAGGGAAGGAGGGTTAAGGCAAATTAGCTCTGATGAGTCTTGAATTTGACACTGCAAGAAGGTTAGATCCAGCAAAACATTAAGAATTATTATAATCAGCCAGGATAATACATTGTACTGTAGAAAAGGCCTGTAATCAAGGTACACATACAATTGAATAGAATTAATTATTATTATTAACTGCTCTGTTTCATGGTGTAGCAGACTGCAATACATGTACCTTTTATTTGAATTAGACTAGCCTTAACTATGAGCAGTCTTTTTTTCCTAAAGAATTTGAGAAAATAGCAAATGCAAAAATGCAATTAGTGGTACATTGTAAATCCCTGAGCCATGGTGAATGAGTACTCACAATCTCAAATTTCACAACAGGCTTAAGTTTATCATCTAGATAAAATTACCTCTTGGACAGAATCCAGTGACCAGTTCCCTCCAGCTTTCACCAACTTTCCCCAAGTATACAAACCCTTAGGCTGCCATCCCCCTGCCTTGTTTTACATTCCTGAATTTAGACGAACAGTCTGTTTTTACTAATGTTGAGGTAACCCTGCCAATGGCTGTATTTTGTGTCAGGACCTGGCCATGCTCTCCTTGAACAGTGGAATCCAGTTGGTCTGGTCGGAATCATAACTGCATTCAACTTTCCTTGTGCTGTTTTTGGATGGAACAGTAGCATCAGTATGGTGTGCGGAAATGTGAATCTGTGGTACGTGTTCACAATGATTAGTGTCATCTGTGATACTGAAAAGGTGGATAATTTGTTAGCATAATAAATAAATTATTTAAGAGCCGTTTTCAAAGAGCCTTATTCTCGTGGCGGCCATGTTGGCCATAGACAATGGATTTTGTGCTCTGAGCCTCGAGTTGAAATGTTTGGGAACGAGTTTCAGGGGGAGGGGGGAGCAAAACAAAATTTCTCAATCCTTCTGGACTCAACATGGGCGCGGTGTGATTAAGGTCCATTGAGTGTCGTAAAACAAGTACCAAAGTAATTTCTTTGACCAATAACAGCAGGTGCAAACAGCACAATGAACCAATCCAAATTCGTGGCAATACCATGTAACTTTCTCAAAGTGCAGTATAAATCACATGTGCAAGTCGCGATTGGTTTTGGTTTTCCTTCTCATTGGTTGGTTAAACCGATCACTGAGCATAGCAATAATTGCAATCACTTAATTACTTTTGACAGTCGTTTGAAAACTGCTTTTAGACTAATAGCAACCAATTACTTTGAAGTAATTCAACCAATTTAATACCAAGTGACATTAACCCATTGACCCCTCTGGTGCCCCTAGGACGCGTCCAGTTGACAAGGAAAATTGTCCGGTGTTAGACAGAGTAAAATCTGTCAATTAAGTCTCACTCCCAGGGGTCAGTGGGTAAAAAAAACATCTTAAGTTCATGCATTTGCCATTGAGAAAATTGAGCATTCATCATCATCATTGTTGGGAGAGGATTGGGTAAGTCATCTGTTCCCAACACCTTCCTTCAATTTGGGTCAGGATTAAATACTGTAAATAAATGAGTTATTATTTATTAATTGCTTCTCTACTCTACAGCTGTACTTTCCCTGGTTACTCCAACTCATCTCTCCCATGGAAAAACAACATTTGGTTTGATTCAGTCTCATGTGCTTTTAGTGCTTTTTAAAGCACTAAAAGCAGTAGTCTCCCCATGCAATATTTTTTTAGTAGAGCACCTGTGCAGTGTTACAGTACATGACTATATAACCTTGAATTAATGATGTGAGTTAATATTAGTAAGTTGTAAAGAACATTTATTCAATTGGTAATTTAATAGAAAAGTCAGTTAGTATTGTCATTTGCAACTTGCTATTGACAGGAAAGGTGCTCCATCGACTCCTCTAGTCAGTGTTGCTATTACAAAGTAAGTATTGGACAAAGGCATACATGCCTTTTGAAAGTAAATCTTGTTGAGATGCATGGTTAATTTTGAGTTTCACTTTACAAAGTGTCTGGAGCTCAATAATGCGAACTACTTTTTTGTAACCAATAGGTAACAAGTGTAAGTGCTACAACAGGTTTTCCCATGGCAATTACGAAAGTTAATGAAAAATGCAGCTGTCTCAGCCCATCAGTGTTTAGAAATCTTCCTCTCCATCAGAAGGTTTATAACATCCACACAACCAGCAAAGAATTTTAATACTACACATGTACAGTTTAAAAATTATATTTTAACATGTTCATGCCATCATAATCTGCAGAACAACAAACTACATGTATGTATTATTAAGCTTGGTTGATAGTGATTTGCACCTTGTTGACAAGTGTACTACTGTACGTAACATTATTTTTGCAGGGTTGTCAGTGAAGTGTTGGCTCGCAATTCTGTCCCAGGAGCTGTTTGTTCTTTGGTTTGTGGTGGTGCAGATATTGGGTAACATTTGATTTTGACTTCTAAACAATTCGTTTGTTTTGATGATCAATATGAAAATCACATGAACTGGATACATGTAACTTGATCGTATCTCTTCAGAAAGAAATGTGCAAAATTGTAAAAATAGATTAAGTTACCCTTGGGATGCTGTGAACGTTCGGAAGATTCTGAATGGAATTCATTCTTGACTTCTTTGATGTCATTAGTTACCAGGACCCAACTGGCTCAGCCATCATACATGTAGTTTTTGACTGAGTTAACCCGGCCATTCACACGTCAAATGCCCTAGAACGCCCAGACCCATAGACCCTATGCAAAAATGGCTGCCTTTAAAATAATTATTCTTTTGTTCACATTCAACATAGCCCAACTAACCCCATTTGGGATAACAAATTCTTTAGAATTTTTGTCTCAAAAACGAGGTTATAGTTGGGCTATTTTGAATTTAAAGGCAGCCATTTTTGCATAGGGTCTATTGACGAGTAAAATTGTTTGGTGTTAGAAAGAGTAAAATCTATTTTATAAGTGTCACTCTCAGGTGTCAATTATGGGTTAAATATGTGAATTATTAGTGATATGAACTTGAGAAAAGAAGTCAAGTGCTAACAAATACATTGTATCAACCTCCAGAAATTTGCATCAATTATTTAATGCCCAAGGTATTAAGGCAGTCATCACACGTACAGCACAAGGTTTTATTCACCCATTGACTCCTAGGAGGGGGACTTAATAGATTTTACTCTGTCCAGAGCAGTTCAGGTGCCAATAGGTTCATAGCAGTTGAAAAATAATTATTTTGTTCAAGTCAAAAAAAAATCTCTTTGTGTCACTGGACTGGATATACCAGTACTGTACACAGTACAGCATTTACTTTGTTAGTATACCGGTAATGATTTTTTATTATATATTAAAGCTTTCAAGATGCACATGCTCAGTACTGGTGAATAATGGAACTGCATATGGAAAAGGAACGTAATGTTTTTTTCATTTTGAAATTCCAGTCAAGCTATGGCAGAGGATGAAGGGGTTGACTTGGTGTCTTTCACTGGCAGCACACCGGTAAAACTTACTTACTCCCTATCGAAATAATTGCACAGTGCAGCTGGCGTATAGAGAAAAATATTTCGTTCCCTTGTTTTGTGCTATCTTTTCCACCTCTTTTGTGCTTGTCATTCATCATCATCTTGAAACTAAAAGATATTTATCTCCACCATCATGATCAAAAATTATAAATTATTACGGTATCATTGATGTAGTTGTCACCTTCACAATATTTTGTGACCTCGCCACTCTTTTGATATCAGTTCCCTGCTAGCATAGGTCTCTTTTCTTTTTGCATTTGCTGGGCTGACGAGTACAGCAAAAAGAAGTCACTTTGATCCAACTGCTGTCCGCGACCTTGGATGGCACTCTTCAAACCTTCATGCCCCATGATATGTTTGCTGAATGAGACAGTAATTCTGCTGTTGTTAAGTGAGCGCACACAACATGAGGTATCACATTTGGTCTCTAAGCAAATGCTGGGTATGCTCAACACAAGTAAGTACTCGTCACTCCAGCAAACGCAAAATAAAAGAGACCACTGCTAGCTGGTATACATTGTAGCGATCACAGATCTTGAATAACGAGGAAATTTGAAGTGAACTTCACGCTGTGACATCATGACATATTGTAGGATACTTCAGTTAAAAAAAGCGAAAAGCAACTCAAGCAGTTACTCCTTGTTTTACATACTGCTGTTATAGTATTGACCAGCCTCTAGTTGAAAGACTGAAGAAAAAGTTATAAATGTCACACCTTCCCATACCCTCCCTGTAAACTCACCCTTGACCTTAATTTTAGGTTGGAAAGAAAGTTGGCACAACAGTACAAAACAGATTTGGTAAGTACAGAACAGTTTACATTAGCCCTTTCCATCTAATTGCATTTTATTTAGGTATGGTTTTTAAAGATCATAGCCTATACATGTACTTGACTGCCAGTGTCTGCTTGCCTGTCAGCATGGTTTTGATTGTACTTGAGCACCAAATTAATCCTGCTTTAAACAGCTCAGTCCTACATTATTAAAATATAATAAATGAATGTGAACACAGAATGCTCTCTGCAGTCCTATGCAGTTGGTACAGTTTGTAGCAATATGTTCAATTTTTGCACTTCAAAAGAAATTTATCTTATTAAATAAATATGATCTCAGAGATAGAAAGCAGGCTAGTGGGGATTCGCTATCTATATGTAATTTTTTGGCCTTGTCTGTTACTTTTTTTTCAGACTTGACTATAGCTCACAAAATCTAAAGCTTAACAGAAGTTAAAGCTCATAATCTTTCCCAGGCGTTCTTAATAATAACCATTATTGTAATGTTAATAAGTATTTTTTTTTGTTTGGTGAGTTTACTCATGGTCAGAAAAGGTACACATTTGATTACTTTGCACTTTTTTAGGAAGAAAAATTTTGGAGCTTGGTGGTAATAACGCCATTATTGGTAAGCTGAAATCTGATCCAGCAAAAATTAAAAACTTAAATTAATAATAATTATTTATTTAGTTTTATTCTACTTTATGTAATATATAGAGTTAGCCAAGCCTAAAAGCGGAGCTCCCAGGTTATTTATTCTTACAGTAGTTAACCTACAATGTAGCTTGAGCCTGTGGTCAACTTTAAAAAAGCTGACCTCGATGAGCTCTAAACTTGAGCCTGCAATATGGTCATGTGATACTGGTCAGTGGATACCTTGTTTTGACAGGTGTCAATTGACCATAACATGGATGTCTTATATCAAAGATGTACTGTATGCTGTAAACTACCAGCTGGAGACAAGTATAATTGATTCTCTAAGCTTGAGCCCCCAATATGGTCACACAATACTGGTCAAATTGGCGTACATGGAAGGGTGGATAATCGTACGATGACCAAAACCAAATTTTCCTCCTTCTATCAATGGGTTGTAAACCATATTTTCTTACCAATGGTGCTACTTGCGCGTGTCTTTGGCACCCGGAGCTTGATCCGCCAATATTAATAGTAGTAGAGATACTGTATGGTACCTTAGAGGCCCATGCAGGAGCTTCCACATTTGGGAGCGAGATAGTGCCTAGTAGATAGACACAGTTTCTGAATCCATGGCTATCAATGAAGGCAACAAGAGCCTGGAAACTGTATGATCAAGACAGGAATCTACCAAACTGACAAAACAGTTGGAAGTAAAGGAAATAGGTTTAAAAATCCTAAAAATGTACCACACTAATGCTCACTCATCCAGCTACTACACCTAAAAATAGGACTTTACACTATAAAATGAAGTTGTCAATTTGTGAGCAGGGAAATGAGATTTTCCACTGGCTGAGTGAGACAAAATAAGTGGAAAATGTTTTTCTCACACACCGCTGGGGCCTGGGAAAAGGTCAGGTGACCTATTAAAGGCAGGTAGTTGTTTTTGTTGGTCCGCCACTTCTGACCTTTGCCCCACCTGCCCACCCAACGATTTTCACTTGTTTGAACAAGTTTGTATGTTGATTTGTGCTTCCGTGACCCTTTCAGTTTAAACCTTTTTTCCTCAAGCTTGTTTTGAGGTATACTGTTTTACCAACTAGTAAATGTTGAGATTACAATAAAGGTCAGGTTGTGACAGGCAGAATAGCCTGCAAGCAGGCTCTTTTGTCCTCTCGCAGATACAAAAGAGCCTGCTCGCAGGCCACGGGCAGATGGCATACCTACATGTACATGTACCAGTGGTGTGTGAGAATTAAATATTCTTTAATATGTAATATAATTTATTTGCCAGCCAACTAGAAATTATAGACCAGAGTCTTGAATTCTCAAACCTGATAGTTTTCTTGAATGACAAGGCAATAACTGTACACTAATTACAATGCATCAGCCCCTTAGTGGCCCCTGTTTTCATTCAACCAGGATGTTGTTATTTTAAGTAATATTTTTAATTTTTCATGGTTACCATGTTTGCCTGTGTAGAATTAAACCAATATTGTCCAAAATCAATAGATCAGTTCTTTAAAATGCACTTATTATCTTTCAGTAATGAATGATGCTGATTTAGATCTTGCAATTCCATCAGTGCTGTTTGCATCAGTTGGCACCGCAGGCCAGAGGTGCACCACAACACGAAGACTAGTAAGTTGAATGAACATTCATCAGTCACTTGTTGCTTCATCTAGTTGTGGTACTTTTTAGAAGCTTCAAACTCAACACAGTTCATGGTTTTAGCTACAACTGTAGGTGTTACTAAAATACAGGAAACACCATATTATGCCAGAACGACACTGGAATGAACAGAAATTAGGCTGGATGACCCCGAAATGAACCAGAATAGAGCAAAATGAACCTGAGAATTCCAAAAATTAATGTTTTAGTTTTTTGTGAACAAATCGTAAGAGAAATATTAATGGAGTGACGTCAGAATAAGGTGGAATAAACCAGAATAACACCAGAATTGAGTAGATTAAAGCATTTTTGCATGGGCCAGAATGACAAAGGAACAAACCGTAAATTTCAACATTTTAGCACTAATTTTCAACCAAGTTGTTTATTGCTATCCTGATTAGAAAGAATTTCAAAATAAATCAATGCAGACTTGATCTTCAACATACCTTGTGTGGTCACTTTGGCCTTAATCTAGAAATCATAGTCACCATGATAGTAAAAGGCTTAGAGTTTTTCTGGTTGAAGAAGATCTTTGGAGTCTTGAGAGACTTAATTATGTTCTTTACATTGAAATAATGATAATTGCAGACAGTTCATGAAGACATTCATGATGAAGTGATAGAACGCCTAAAGAAAGCATATGCCCAAGTAAGGATTGGAGACCCTCTTGATGGTGAGTGATCGTACATGTATGTTGTCACAAAACCTACCTGAGTATTAATGTTTTTGCCATAATTTATCTTCCTTTTGGGTGCACCACTTGGTAATCCTGTCTGAAGCTCGCATTTCATGCCTGCTTGTCATTATATTTTATACAATTCTGGTAAAAAGCATGGAAAAATAAACACTGTGAATCTTGTACTGTATTATGTAATAATATTCAAATTGCGGACTTCAAAAGTATTGGGGGTTTGAGGTTTGGGGGTACATGTATGTTGGCATCACACCTTGCCAAAAAAAAAATTGAGTACAAAGCAGTATTGTATTATGCCAAATTCCATTTCTTGGTAGTTGAAGCCAAGGGTCAGTATTATGACATGTTATCAATGTGATTGCTACTGTGAACCAAGTTCAATTATTGCTAACGTATAACGAGGGAAGTGTTCATATAGTAAGGTTACAATACTGGTAATTTATTTTAATTTATGAAATCACTTTCAAGTTTGTAGTAAGGTGTGGTAAAGTGCCTTCTCAAGCATAAGCCACCCCTCCTCCTTTAAAAAGGTGTTAAAAGATATACAATGATTGTAAGTATGAAGGTATACACAATAAATTATCCTTATCTTTCAACTCAACCAGAGGGTATCCTTTATGGTCCTGTTCATTCGGAAGTGGCTATTGATATTTACAAGAAAGCTCTTGAGGATGCCAAAAATCAGGGAGGAAAGATTGCATGCGGTGGAAAGGTAAGAAATAACAAGTTTGGCTTACAATAATAATAATTATTATTATTTTAATTACAAATTGACGTTTGAAATAAGAACGAGATACTCAAATATTACTGTTGATTATTATGATTTTGACCACCAATATTGTTTATTGATAATGTCTTGGAAATAACTTTTTTCTTTGAAGGTACTTGAGGAGCCAGGCTTTTATGTTGAACCCACCATTGTGACTGATCTTAATCATGATGCTGAGATAGTGCATAGGGAATCCTTTGTCCCTATTCTATATGTCCTCAAATGCAAGGTATGTGGTAGCTGTCACACATACAGCGGCTGTAGTTTTGTATTGGATGACAAATTCTCAATGCACTATGTGATCATAATTCTTTATGGTGTTCAGGTTTTGGTGTCAATAATAGTTAACTTGTTTTACATGTAAGTTCCAAATGGCCAAGCACAAGTGCTTTCATATTAATTAATGTTGCAGTTCCCGTGGGTATGTATATTTAAGACACACTACAATAACAAAATGCAAAAGACAATGTTGGCATAACAGGGGGGAACACCACTCCATGATTGGCATGACAGACAACTTCTGTAGCGCGACTAAAAGCCTGACATTATCTCCCCAACACATGAGGCGAACCGCACTGGATCGGACAAGTTGTAGGCCAGTAAAGGCCAAAGAATGATATACAAGCCTAACTCTCCACGACACTACGAGCTAAACCTCCGGCCAGCACCGTGCTATGATGGAAAGAGTGTAGGCGGTAAAAATAGCTCAAGCCTCACTTGTCTCCCCAGCACTACAAGCCGACTCTGCCAGCGTTTGCTGGGGATAGTTGTTGCTTTTCGCCAATCCAGACGAGGGATATAACTGTAAGCAGACAGTATTAAAAACATGGATAAAGGAACTCAGTTTGAATTGTTAGAATATAGGAGTCCATTCATGTCTCGTTTGCGTTGTGCAATGATTATGAAATAACGTGACATGTAGAGGATAGCTCTAATGAGTCCCTTAACTACGTTTTACAACACTGTTGTAAAGCTTTATTCATCATTAGGGAAACTGCAAATCAAAGTAGAGCATAATTTATTGGTGCATGGTTTTTTGATAAGGGGGTAACCCAGATTACCCAGCCTGATAGTAGAGAACCTACAAACTCACAAAAAAGCAATTTAAGGTTACTTTCCTTTTGTCAGAACTGACCAGCCAGACCCATTAGTCTGCAAAGAAAATGTAACAATTTGAAGGAACACTTGCAGCACAATCCCTCACATTCTTCTGAAGGAGTATATATCATCCTTAAAGTGTATTAATTTGAATGAGAGTTCATCCTTCCAAATGCTGGGTCTGGCCGGTTCACCTAAGTCTGGGAATGAAACCAGGGACAGATCAGTGGATGGCCTGCATGCACCTCATGGTGAATATTAACTATTCAAACTGAAAGTGATTTTTTTAATCATGATAATAATAATTGTTTGGAATTTATTGTTATTCCTGCTTTGTTTCCAACAGAGCTTTGAAGAGGCTGTAAGTTACAACAACGAAGTAAAGCAAGGATTGTCTAGTAGCATATTCACCAAAGATATTGCCAAAGTGTTTAACTGGATGGGGTAAGTGACTTGCAAATTGACTGTGGTTATGAAGGACATAGTTGGTTCTTACTGTAGACTTGCCAGATGTGAGTATGCCTACAGACACACATCCATGCATACACAAGTGAGGATGCTGGCGACATCTGCGGGCACAAGACAACATAACATAGGGACGTGGTAATAATCCTTCTTGTCATTTTGCTTTGATGTTGGGATTTTCACTAGTGAGAAAGGGAGCAACATAAGTACAAGCATTTGCATGGGGCACAAGCTTTGTGCCATGCCTATAGATCTTGGTACAGTCCCTATTGAAGGAAGTTGTTTCCTCCAGCATAGCCTGTGGTTGAGATGCTACAGAGGATATGGGTTCATGTATTTCAAGTCCTACTCTGATCACTAATTGGAGTTGGTTTGGATCTTACTTCCTGGTTGCACTTGCAGGGCCAGCTGGGTTGTTCTTCCTGTCCTCATAAAATCAATGGGGACATAGCCTTTGAGTGCATATTAACCAGTTGTCTGGCATTAGAGTAAAATCTATCGAATTACTGCATAACAAAAACCCCAAGGGCATGGGTCATAGCTACCTACTGTACAAGCCACTCTGGAAATCCAAACAAGAGCTACACAATGCTATTGCTAAATAGGTGAAAACGTGAATGTGTGCCAGG
>NC_090884.1:29063872-29076372 GCF_036669925.1 Montipora capricornis
TGGAGGGGAGCTGTTGTTCACAATTACAGTAACGAGCAACTGAAGCAGACTGTTTCTGAATGTAACAAAGCATTTCCAGTTTTTTTAGTTTTCTCAATATTATTTAAGCCCACCAACCTTGTAAAATTGCCCTTGTTTCTCAGGAAGCCTTTTTGCATAACGTAACAACTTTTGGACATCAGACTGAAATGACAAAAAGATTACACGGAACTAGAGCTTATTAATCTTTATGTTCTAAATGTTGCATTAATTGTTACAGTAAAGCCATCAGGAGCTAAAGCTGTTAAAACTTGCATTATTTTGGACAACTGCTTGCTGGAAGTGGACTTTTTTGCATTCCAGAGAAGGAGTATTGCATACATTTTCAAGCAAAATCCCACATCCTCATAAGTCATAAGGTGAAGTGGTGACCCTGACTGACATTTTGACATCAACCTGAGCAAAAGTCAATGTTCTTAAGGTTGACAAAACATCACCTACAACAGTCCAACATAATTATAAATGTATGATCACATGTGCCCAGATGATCAAAATAATCCATTAGGGTTTCAAACTAGTACTGCTGTATTTTTAAGACTACATGTAGATACATTTTAACATCTACAGTGTATACAAAATGTGATAGTGTCAAAACAAGTTAAAACAAAAACAAATAATTTCATAAAGTAATTATTTTGATGATTCAGTTCTTGTTGCCCTGTCATCTTCAAAAACACTTTGCCTTGTACTTCACTTCCCTGTGGATTTGATTTTTTATTATAATAATTGCACTTTAACTCAGGTACATTACTTAATGGCTTGTAATGACATTTTTTCAAAGGGATTCTTAAATCATCTGGCTAATTCAGGCAAAGAATTAGTACACTACATGAACCTGTAATCCACTGGGTTTGATCCAAACAACATTAGCTTGTGAGTTATAGCTTCTCCTTTGACTTGGCATGACTGGAAAGGGTGAAGTCTCTGCTTCATCATTATCAGCTGACTGATAAGGATTTATATCAAGCTCTGCTGCAGGACCCAGTTTCTGTATGTTTCCAAGCCATGGTATGTTTTCTCCTGGCTTGAATGTAGTCAATACCAGATTGGATTTCTTTTTGCTGTCAGCCCATGAGTGTAGCATACCAAACCAGTCAGAACTAAAGTAACAGTGGAAATTAAATAAATTAACACTGCAAAAAATGCTGTTTAGCCTACTTGAAGATAAACCTGTTCAATAATAATTATTATTTTCGAAACAAAGTGTCCTGTTTCTTCTCACATCACCATCTTGAATGTGCCTAAAAAGTTTGCCAAATCAGCAGGGCCCGGTTGTTCAAACGCCGATTAACGCTAATCCCAGATTAAAACTTAACCAAGAAGTTTATTTCTCTACTCCCAAATGCTTTTCAACGCTGACATTTGGCAAAACTTTACATTAGAAGAAGTAAATCTTGAAAAACAAACATAAGCAAAAGAAACTTTCACCAAAAGGTTAAAAACATGAAACAAAAGTTTAAGCTAATCCTGGATTAATTTAATCGGCTTTCAAACAACCGGGCCCAGTTGTTTTATGGTTTAGAGAGGCAATAGTCTGTTCCTGAAATGACGCCTCAACCTTCATCACAATGCACAAATATTTTGAACACTGTAAAGCAAAGGAGTTTTGATTTCGGCTAAGAGATAACACCATGGCTATTGCAAACTCAGCCATGAGACAAGTAACAGCTTTACCATATTATTAATGTACAGCCCATTGTATAATAATTTTTCAACAGATTCAATGCTTTCAAATAATGCTCTTATTAGAAGGATCGGCACTACAACACTGTATCAAGTATTAGCCATATTTTGGTGCCAAATGAAACATGGATTATTGCTGAACAAGATGCAGTCATTCTTGTGACGTAATATTTGCTGTTAAAGGGAAACTGTCACGAGAAGCGCATGCGCTAGCGTCTTGTGAAAACTTGAAAAGTGTTAGATTAACTTTTTTCAAGTTGAATCAACAAATTCAAAATGGTGGACAAAGGAGAAAATCCAGCCAATATATGTGACTCACACGTGAATCCATGATGGCGGCTAGAATTTTCCGTGGGCTCGAGAGCAAACAAACTCGAGCATGCGCAGCTCATGACAGTGCGCCTTAAAGTGATAGTGTTGCTGTGTCATCCATTCTAAATAGAGTGTCTTTGAAGTGTCAAGGTCTTCCGCTTTCCCTTTTGAGATTTTATCTTGTCTAATTAGAAAGCCTGTGACTATCTTAAGCCCAAGCATGTAAGAGCGCTTATTTCAATGTGAAAACAGGGTTGATGCAAACATAAGCACAAGCATCAAAATTTTTCCTTGTGCTTGCACTTATGCTTGTGTTTGCTTGTGTTGTGTGAAAACAAAATACAGCTTGAGCACAAGGAAATTTGTTGCATCTGGCCAATTAAAGTACTTGTTCCAGATTCTCTGCGTCTGAGCATTTGAAAAAAACGGCTGGTTGATGCTTATGTTGACGTTCATTTTCACTAGCACAAGCTGCTTATGCTTGTGCTTGCGTTGCTAGTGAAAACCAGGCTTTAGGATCTTAATTAAAATTGGAATAAGGTGATAAATACTAACTCTAAAGACACGATGGCCACCATTTTTTCAACCTTAAGACTCCCATGAAGCAGCACACAAAAACATGGAATTTTCCCATCCTCTTCACCATCCTTGGTTGTGTCTTTGCCTCCTTCTTTTTCCTTGCCATCTGCCACTGCTGTTGGAATTGGTATGACCAGATGTCGGGATAAATGAGGTGGACTTCCAATGTCTGCCACATCAAGAAATCCACATATCGACAGCTCATTTGGCAACCTCCTGTTCTTTTCTTGACCACTGGTTTTCCTGGATGTCTCAAGTACAGTTGTGAAGTCAGGTGGCGGCGACAGTGTTATCTTGGACTGCAAATGTCCACACGATAGAGTTCCTTCGTAGCTGACATAGTGAGTTTGTGCAAGGCGCATGAACGCATTCTGAACTGATTGGAAAGTCAGTGGCATATCAGGAACATAAACACTTCCCCCTACACCAGTCGAGTCACAAAGCCTTTGAAATAGCATCAAGTCTGCCCCTAATTCATTTGAGTTTGCAATACATACAACATGTATTTTACAGGGAAATGGTATAGGAAAAGGGCTTGGTTGGTCATGATCTGGGTTGCCCTTGTTGGCTCTTTTGCCATCCAGAAGATCTCTCAATGAACCTTGCCCAGACCCTGTCCGCCCATCGGTAACTAAGATCACTTGGCAAGGTACTGATGTTCCCCATTCTTCGATAACATGGCCTACAACTCCACTGAAGCCATTATCAAAGCTGGTCTTGTCGTAAGTATCAACTGTTATACAGCCTTGTTTCAGAGATTGGTAATCTCTCGTGAAAGGTACAACAATTTCCCAAAGCGACGAAAAAGCCAACAAAGCTGAAAATTCAAGCTTGAACTTGCTAGATAAGAAGTCAAAGAATGCGTGAAGACCACGAATAGCCAGTTGCTTGCGCTCAACAAGTTCTTCGTCTGGCGTTTTGACACGCCGCAGCATAGACAGAGAAACATCGAGGAGTACCACTGTCGGCATTACAAAGCTCTTTTCAGTAACATTGCTGCAAAAACCAAATGCCCTACATGCGCGCCGCCATTTTAAATTTATTTCGTACCCAGATTCCCTTCTACTTTTTTCGATAATTCGAATAGGCCATTTCATGTCGGCGTCCTCTTCAAAACGAGTCTAAGTGCGAAGTTTTTCTGATGAAAATTAGTTGTCATTCATATGTAAAGTAGAACTAAAACTTCGATCTCACACCGGCTCACGCTTGCGGGCCAACTTCTCACGCCTGATTGGAAAATGTGAGTTGTTGCCGTCTGCGTCTTGCTTGACACAATTTCCAAAAATATGTTAACTCAGACCCATGTAAGGAACGAAAACCATGTGTAAAATAAATTAATGACAATACCTTCCTCGCGATATCTGATTTTTGAAGTGCAAAGCACTGGGAGCGAGCTTGCGTTTATACGCGTTTGTACATCTTCGACAGACTTCGGAAGACTTCGGACGTCTTCGGAAATCTTCGGAAATGATTGTGCCGTCTTCAGAAATCCCAGCACTCCCAGGATAAAAATCTCATACCTATATCTCAGAAAAAGTTGGCAGGTATATAATTACCATCACAAAAACTTTGCACTTAGACTCGCTTTGAAGAGGAGGCAGACATCAACTCCGAAATGGCCTATTGTGAACAACCGTGCACCAAAATTATACATAATAATTATACTAGTTAACCTAAATGGTAGAAATGCTGCCGAGGGGAAGGAAGATGTTCAATTATGCTTGTGGTGCTTTAACGACGGTTCGTGCGTGGAATTGAAGGGAGATTTTCATAGGTCTTGAGCAGGAACGGTACAAAACTGGACCCCACTCGCGAGACGAAAGAAAACAATGATTCGGCATAGTGACGTCATCAAACCGAAAGGTCATCTGAGTTTTTATCTAAAGGAGGTTAAATATATCTTTTTTTCAGTTCCGTGACGTCTTTCGCTTCGAAAATGCAGCATTTTGAATTTCCGAATTGTCACATTGCGGGACACCACGATCATCGATACAAAGCTATTAAAATTGGTTGAAAAGTAAAAAGTCTGTCCTTATGAATCTCAGAAGTTTGAGCCTTTCAAGTACATGAGGAGATGTGTTCATACACGTGTATTTTGTCTCATGGACGAAAAGAAAGTGCTTTCGTCGCAAATTGAACTCCAGATGTTTTCGTTGTTTGCCGGCCACCATATTGGCGGACCACATGTCGTCTCCATACAAAACCACACGAGTCTTCTTTAAGTTGCGTGAAACGCTTCTACAAATAACTCAGTAAAGATGTACTGCACAGACCTGAGAATTCGAGTTAAGAGGTTTGTTTCGTACAACATTCCAAGTTGCCTTTTTCATTGCTGCCGCAGTGAGTGAGCCTGAAGCGAACGGAACAAGGCAACTCTCTAATCGGGAGGAGAACACATTTCCCTTCGAAACGCAAGGGATTGTGGTCACAGTAACAACAAAGGCGCAAGGAATTGTGGTTATGCGCAAATGGAGGAATGAAGATGCGCGGTACGATCTTGGTACTCAGAAGATTCGAGCTTCTCTATCCGCAAACTACAGTTTCACCGTCACGCGACAGAAAAATAAATTCGAAATCGTTCAATGATCTTCAATGGAAAAGGGCAAGAACTTGTAATGCTGTAGGAAACAAGTCTTTTAACCACTTCTAAACTTCGCAGGTCTATGCGCTTCATCATTTTTCCAGCGATCTGAGGTAAGGTAAGGTAAGGTAACTTTATTTAAAGTCGCAAACGTAGGGAGAGGTTGCCCAAATCTCCCAAGCCAGTGGCTCATGTTAAAAACGCACGACTATTTACAATACCATAACTAATTACTATTTACATAAAAAAAATAAAAATTCTAGAAGAATCCAGAACTGTATTAAAAGATACTTTAAAAAGAAACTAGTGCAAACATTAAGATAAGAGAATAGCCAGCGTATACAGTTCATACACGGGCACCCTGCAAATTCAACACCGTTCAGACGAGAACGAAATTGAGCCAAAGTGGTCGAGGATTTTGTTATGGCTGATAATTGATTCCAAATGTGGGCAATCTGATACAGAAATGAGTTATGCATAACGAGGCTGTTATATGATGGCTGCACAACATTTAGGCCATTACCTCGTAAATTATAATTAGTTATCCTATAGGTGTAAAAAATTGGGAAATGTAATTTGGGCCGTTAAGTGTAAAACACTTAAAAAATAAAATGAGCGATTGTACGCTGCGTCTTTGTTCAAGCGTGCCCATATCGGCCGTAGCTAAGCATAGATCATAGGTAGCCGAGTTACTAAGGTTAAGTAAAGACTTAATCGCGTAGTGGTTGGCTCGTTCGATGGTATTCTTCAAAGATTTAGATATTCCTAGCAGTAGCGGGCTACAATATTCAATATGCGGTAACACGTAGGCTTTGTACAGAGAGATCATAGTATTTGATAGAACTAAGCGCTTAATCCTACGTAGAGCAGCTATCATAGCGTATGCTTTTTTCAGCATGATCGTAACATGGGGCTTAAAAGACAAGTCGCGGTCCAATGTTACACCTAAAATTTTGAGAGTCGGTTCAATTACGATGGACAAGTCATCAACTAAAAAGTTGTAAGTATACTGAGAAGTACCTAGTGTCATTGATTGAGTCTTAGTGGCGTTAACTTGAAGATAGTTCGCTGAGAACCAAATGGTTAATTACTTTATGGCGGCTTGATTCAAGATGGATTCTAGCAAAGCAGGACACTCGTGAGAGACATATTGCGTCGTGTCATCGGCATAAAGACGTAGGGAGGAAAAACCAGCTGAGTAATTAACATCATTTACAAAAATATTGAAGAGAAGCGGGCCAAGAAGGCTCCCTTGCGGCACTCCAGAACGAAAGGGGAGCCAGTCAGACACGTTCCCATTGCATTTAACTCTTTGAAGACGAGTCCCTGCTCGAGACATCTCCCTTCAATTCCCCGCGAAGATTGTCGTTAAATTTCAAGGTAATCTAGTTTTTTTTTTTTTTTTTTTTTTTTTTTTTTTTGACAGTGAAACTATCAGAGCAGGATCATACTGCGTATCTTAATTCCTCCATTCACGCATAACCACAATTCCTTGCGCCTTTGACAACAATCCCTTGCGTTTCGAAGAAAAATGTGTTCTCCCGATTAGAGAGCTGCCTCGTTCGTTCGCTTCAGGCTCACTCACTGCGGCAGCAACAATACACATTTTCAGCGTTACGCAGAATTTTCGACATATCCTGCACGTAATATTTTAGGGGTGGCGAATGGTAAATGCGAGACTTTGCGAGACGGCGAGACCAGCGTTTTTCTTTGCGAGCCCGAGACGTTTTGACTTTTTAGATTGCGAGACCGAGACTTCAAAGTGTTTGACACCTTCACATAAAAAACGAGACTGCGAGACGCACATAACTGCTCAAAAAACGAGACTGCGAGACCTGTGAAATTCGACTAAAATTTTGCGAGACCCAGAGTTTTTGAAGAACATTCGCCACCCCTTATTTTGTGGGTGGTTTTTGCTGTTCACACCCCAGTTGGAACGGGATTTTACCCATCTCCCATACTTGGGCAAGGAGTAAATCCATTCCGTAGTTGATTTGTTAAAGAACGCCTCCTTTGAGAGATTCAGCACGTCCACTGTTGTGAAAGCCAATCAAAAAAGAGCTGTCTCAGCATCAAGGGAAATTTGATACTTCTCGCGAGATTTGGAAAAGGTTGACTCAAGTGAACATGGGGGAACCCCTTGATAATCTCCTGATATAAAATAAGTCTCTTTTGCCATCTTGTCCAATCTCCCTGATGAAGTCTGTGTGATCAGACGAAACCGGTCGGAGTAAATAAAGCAAGTTGACAAAATCTCTTGCTGCGTGCTGCTCACTAGTCTGCGAAAAATAGATGTGGAAACGAGAGTGCAACCCTAACGGGCGCCCGAGTTACTCTATCGCGCGCATTTACATCATCACGGACTTCTCTATTGATTCAAATAGGACAGTGACCAACACGAATCTCGGCAACTTTGGTCACTTTGCGCACTTCGACAATATTTGTATATCCTAGGAAGTCTTCTTTGTCTATGTATTCATATTTTTTTCTCTTCAGTTTGTATAGCTGGTCGCAGATCGCAGTTTGTCTTGTGACTTGACTTTCCTTGAATTGACCTTCACACACTTTTTTTTGATGACAGAAAATAGTTTAATATTGATAAGGGGTTTTTAAGATAGGATTTCCATATCGTGCACGTACGTGACGTCAACTGAACTCAGACATGAACATGAACACTTAATCACGTCAAGAAATGGAAATCATGACACAAAGTACAAAGCTATTGTCACAGGTATTTTTGTACTACCCTGCCAAGCAAGTGATACGGTTAACTTTTTGCCATCGGAAACTCCATTGAAGAATGTTCTGATATGCCACATAGCTATGGTGACGTAAAAACGGTTAAACGAGAGATATGTGGCGAATTCATGCCCACTTCCGACGGCATTTCCATCGTATTACGTCAGGAGCTCATGATGATGTGCTGCATTTGTCTCTTACTGCAAACAAAAATAGATGTGTTTTAGAGAGGGATATAAAAATGATTTTTTAAACTTTTGTTTTTTTATGGGAGGTTTAATTGATCCTAAACTTCCTACGTCCTTAACTCCTTCGATCCTATATTGAGGTTGCGTTCGATTATATTTAGACCTTAACACAAAATCTGAAAACGGATTTTGTCGCGGATCTGACTACAATAATTAGAAATCCTTCCTGACATGGATTTCCAATTAGTGAAAGCTAAGACAAAATCCGCTTTCTGATTTTTTGTTGGATAGGAGACTTTAATCTTAAGAATGCACCCAAATTAGGATGACGTCATTGTCTCTAGGGACAGGTGTCTTTTATGATGTAAGCAAACCCAACCGAAGAGAAGGAACTGGGTGCTGAAGTCGTTGATTACCGCGATTATGGAAGGAGTTTAGTGATTCGAATCGTCGATACGCAAATTTTAGTTGATTTTATTCTTTCCAACAGTGTAGCATTTGTCACAGAAGGTTACCAAATGAATGGCCTTTCGTTTTCCGAGATCTGCTGTCTATTTTGCTGTCCTCCTTGTCCTGGTAGGATAGCGGCAAAGTTGGCGTTCCTGCCCCCAGAACCGACATACTCCTTTCAAGATTTGGGCGATGGGAGTTTTGGTCTTCATCTCACGGAGAAAGCTGAATGGCAATATGGTCAGAAGGAGTTAGACTGCGTTGAAGTTTTTACGACAAAAACAAGTAGAGGAAATCAAATCGGATGCATGTTCGTGCGATGCGCTCCGAACGCTCGATTCACAATTCTCTTCAGCCACGGAAACGCCGTCGATTTAGGCCAAATGTCTAGCTTTTATGTCGGCTTGGGTACAAGAATTAACTGTAATATATTTTCTTACGATTATTCTGGGTACGGTGTTAGTCAAGGAAGGCCATCAGAAACGAATCTTTACGCGGATATCGACGCTGGCTGGCAAGCATTACGTACACGCTATGGAATCAGTCCTGAGAATATTATTGTGTATGGACAAAGTATTGGCACTGTCCCTACAGTTGATTTGGCATCGCGATTTGAGTGTGCGGGCGTCATTCTTCACTCGCCGCTTACGTCTGGGATGAGGGTTGCTTTTCCCGACACTAAAAGAACGTGGTGCTTTGACGCTTTTCCAAGGTGAGTTTTCTTAAGTGTACATTATCACGAATACTGTGCTGCGATCACCCCTTCTAGAATGAAACAAAATTAAAAGTGAAATTGCCTCGTTTCATATTGTAGCCCAAATCGATTTGTCCTTAAACCAAAAAGGGTGAGGTATGTTTGCACACAAGCTTATACATTTTGACATAAACCGGTAGGCTACTATACTCTGCTGGTACGAAAAATATTCGAATGCAGGCAGTAATTTCCAGTATTTTTAATTGTAAGCTGTGAAATGTCGGTGTTTTGAAGGTCAACTATTGTGTAATTTTAAATATATTTTCTCACGTTTTTCAAGTTTACCTCCCCCAAGTAGTTTGACAGCTTGCAAATTATACACACTGAATTTGCATGTGTGAATGGCTGTATCTTAAAATAACAATCATTGTACCTTTTCAGAACTTAGGAAAACGTTTCTTAAAAATTTTTAGGGCTAGGTCTCTCTTCTTTTGTTTTTTTAAAAAGGAAACAGGCTTGAATTTAATCTGGGAAGTTCAGTAGGTTTACTGTCGCTTAGCTGCTGAATCGAATTTTCATTTGCCATAAATTTTCTCAGAGAGATTAGGCCCGATATACACTCATGTTTTCCGCTACTGTTTTCCTCCTCTCATGCATGATACCTGATGTTATAGACGTATATCAACTTGAGCTTAATATTGTTAAGCCCAAATTCCCAACCTGTGGAATGCTGTTGTGAATTGCTCAATACAGAAGCTGATTAGAAACAATATTGGTTCTTTATGCAAGTCATTTGGACCAAGTACAACAACTATTGCGAAATTAAAAGTGGAGTGAATCTCTGATACCAATTTGAAGAGGCTTGTGGGTGTTCTGATGTCACTTTACTTTATTTATCATTCTAAGAACCACAAAAAGACCCCAGAGAATGATTTTTAAATGGATTGTTGAATACTTATCGATAATTCTGTTTGTGGTATAGTAGTGATCACTAACCACCTTTGAAATTAAAATTTTGTACAAAATATTAATACTGTTTTAAATGAGGCACATAGTTTTTACATTCAAACAACTTTGTCTGATCTCCTGTTGGCAACCCTCTCTTATGACCAAGTGTTATGATTCTATCCTCTCTTGAAGTAAAAGTTTTGATGTCACAGAATGGTGTCTTGGAAGTTATACGTCGCTCAAATTATATGTAAAGTGTCTCAAATCCTCAAAATTCAAATCTGAATCAATGAATGCCAGTTTATGTTATTAAAGTAATATTACTACATTCTGGCCTACAGTTTATCTTGGACAACATTTATTGTCATTTTCTTTTTCCCTTGCAGCATCGAGAAGGTGTCAAAAATTGTCTCGCCAGTACTTGTCATTCATGGGACAGAGGATGAAGTGGTAGACTTCTCTCATGGGTTAGCCATCTATGAGCGATGCCCTCGTACTGTCGAACCTCTGTGGGTGGAGGGAGCTGGCCATAATGATGTCGAACTTTATGGTCAATATCTTGAAAGGCTAAAGCAATTTACACAACATGAATTGGTGACAAACTGATTGATGAGACTCATTCAATATTCATGGAATATCATGATAATTTTTAATGAAGTATTATTGTCATATTATAAGGTACAGTTGTAGTTGAAAGTTAATGTTCACCAAGTTGTTTCAATTTGATGAAAACCTGTTCTGAGCTTTGGTACTGCATTATTTCTGTATGCTGATACCCTAATAGTAATAATAATAATTACTATTATTATTATTATTATTATCAATATTATTATCATGTAATTATGTTTCTTAATTTCTTTTGCTCTGGGTTGTTTCTAGAGCCAAAACATGCCTCAAATTTGTTAACTTGCTACCTTATTTTTTTAGTGAATTATAGTTATATTCATTCACATGAAAGGGAATCGAACTGTTTGTTCGGAAATTGGTGTGGAAAATTGTTGTCACAGACTGCCAATAGAAATCCACCAATCATTACAAGTAAGCACAAAATTGGCTGTCCATGATCTTTTCACTAAAGCCCAAAGATGAGTAATCAGATCGTGGTAAAATCAAATTCCCTATTCACACTAACAGGGCATGATAAGTTGATTAATTATAGTAGTGTAACAAGAAAGAGCGGCCCTACATGTATGTTCCACAGGGAACCTAAAGGCTTAATAGAGAGAGAAGAAGAACAAGAAAGAAATCAGGCATAGAAAATGCAGTGCTGAATTTAAGATTAACTATAAAGTAAGTTTTAATGATTATTAGTATTTTGATTATTGTTATGGTAGTTTTCTTTTGTTGAGCTAAGGCAACATTCAAAAAGATGAAAACAATAATTATTTACAGCAAGGATCCCAAGAGGGTGACCACTTTTAATATTGATAAAACTTTCATTTGTGCACACTATTGAATTGGACTCAGAGAAAAGCCATCTTTAAGTTATCTATAAAATAATTATACGATGATGGTTTTGTAAGTGTGGTCTCACTTTTGGTTTTCTTGTTGCTAGGGCATCTTTAACTTAAGTAGTAGTTTTTAAAGATGCTTAAGCTCTTTGGTGTGAAGGGGGCCTAGACTATGAATGTTAGTGTGAATTCAAAGATGAATAAATTGTGATGCAGGATATCACAGGGCACAAGCCATTTGGTCTGGCTATATGTAAATATTATTGTAGAGTAGTGTTTTTTTAATGTGTAGCACAGTTGAGGATGAGTGTCTTGAGTTGAAGTGGCAGATGTTTAGTACTTAAATAAAATTTTCAGTGCTTACTTTGAAAGACAGGTTTTGTTTCATGCACCAATAGTTTTTCTGTAAGACTGTCTGCCTTTTTTCCATCAAATGTGTTTCATAGTTTTACATGTAGGTTAGTCGGTAGGAAAAAAAAAACAAGCAAAGGAAATCAGAAGCAATTATTTAAAAAAAATTCAATCTGCAGAAAGTGTGGAGTCAGTGGCAGGGGGCTGAAACAGTACGGAGTTGGTGTAAACATATTTTCCTTCCACATGGACAGAAAGCTTCTCCTGTGGAGGAGTTTTTCTGAGGTTGAAGTTGAACCTGAAAATCTGTATTGGCAAAACTGTACAAAGTTAAGGAAATGGTTTACTATTTGGGAGAAAAAAAGGGATAGCCTGATTCGTAATCCACCTTGTTTTTAATACATGTATGTGGCTATTGGAATATTACTACCAACTTTTTTAATATCATAGATTATTTTCACAAAATTACCCAAAAAAATCAATGT
>NC_090884.1:29081372-29086372 GCF_036669925.1 Montipora capricornis
CCCGAGTCATGAAGTTTGAGTAATTTGCGGAAGATTTCAGGTGAACAGGGATTGTAGCAAGAATGAGGAAAGGATGTGTCGATGATTTAGCAACTCTTTTGGAGTTAAAACCAGGGATAATTCTAGACGAAGTCCAGGCCAGATACAACAAAGATGTCATCTATGTGCGTGGTTTACCACTTTCGCACTTTGTAACTTTCGATGAGTTTATTTTGACATTAGTAACTGATACTTTCTTACTGTTAACTTTTGCATTTTTGAACCTTTGCAGACATACGTCGGCGATATTCTCATCGCGCTTAACCCATTTAAGCCTTTGGATATCTACAACGAGCACGTAAGTGAAAAAGGATACCGTATTGTGCATTTTCATCAGAATGCGCAGATGAGACGAACAGTGTCTCCTAATTACCTCATACTTTTTTACTTCTTTACCTAGCACTTGAAGACTTCATAAATTATTGAGCATTTGTAGGCTGCAAGTTCCAAACACTTTTCCGAAAAAAATGAATCAGCATCAAGCTTCAAGCAAGACTGTTCTCACTGATACGCATGGTTTCTTGCGTCTCTGTATTGTGGTACCTTTGCTAGAAAGCTTTATTATTAAATGTGACACATTTTTCCACTATGTTTGAGAAATGGATTTCAGGAAAAGACACCCTAATGGAATTTTCTTACTTAAATCTAATGGCACTTAATATTATAATTATTATTCATTAATTGGAATGTTTCATTGAATATTTTAAATTCCATTTCCTTCCCCTTAACATCCCTGTGAATTTGTTTGAGCTAGAGCTAAGCTTTTAACAACATACCTTTCTTGCAGGAAAAAAGATCTTAAGTTGTCTACTAGATGTCTACCTCATAATAATAATAATAATAATAATGATAATGATAATGATAATGATAATGATATTATTACTATTATTATAGTAAATTCCAAAGGCTGTTACAGAATTAAACCAATACTTTCATAGAATTTTGTTATGTTGTCCTTTCTCTTCCTTGTGGGTATATGCAATTTAATAAAAATTTAATTATTGTTCTCTTCCCAGGTCAGAACATCTTAATATCTTTCTCTCAATTAAAGTGTAAGCTAAAGACTACACTCCCCTAAGCATTGAAATGTCATTACCAATCTTGCCTTAACAACTATGCATTTTCTACCTTTCAATTCCTTAGACTGCATGTCAATACAAGATGACTCAGAAGTCCTTGCATCCTCCACACATCTTTGCTGTTGCTGACATGGCATATCAGGCAATGATTGGGGTCAGAGGAGCTACTCCACAGAGTCAGTGCTGTGTTATAAGGTGAATTTGTTCTATTCTGACTTGTTGACTGATTGAGAGTGATACATTTTTTTTGCAAAAGTTTGAGCCAAGCACAAGCAGCATGTTTGAAAATTTTCAACTTAATTGTGAAATGAGGATTATGATCGTCCTTTGAAAGAAAATGATTATCATATAATGTACTGGTAATAAACAGCTTTAAATTTAATAATTTAAAAAAATGATAAAATTGTGAACTGTTCCAGCAGGTATTTTAAAGAACTGAGGCACTAATAATTGTCTAAAGTTACAGAAATCATATCAAACAACAAATATCAAATCATAGGTTGGTTTTTGAGGAGAGGGGAAGACCGGAGTGGCACCCAGAGAAAAACGTCTTGAAGCAGAGTAGAGAACCAACAAACTAATCCCACATGCCAAGTCTGGGAATTGAACCTAGGCCACACTGGTCAGGGGCAAGTGCTCTCATCACTGCACCATCCCTGCTGCATTATACCTGCTTATCAATTTATGAAGAATAAATGAGAAGAAAGAAAGCTGAAAGGAAAACAGGACAAAGCAACAAACTGTGCATTTAACCTCTGACCAGAAGACTGCATAAAGTGCATATGCCTTTATGACACAACATTGTTTTATTAGCTTTTTTGAAATTGCTTTCAAAGTGAGCAAGAATGGCGTTTATTTTAAAGTGATAGCTCTCTTGGTTGCCAAGTTATTCAAGATTTTGATTTATGCAAATTAGATGACTTGTGACGTCACATAGTGGACACAAAATGATGTAAAATCACAAAAAATGCAATATCTCTGAAGCCTTTTTCTGTATAGAACTGAAACCTTTTACAGTTCTTATACTCATCACAAAATTCCATGATATGGCCCACTGTGACGTTTCTATGGTAACACAATGGGCTCCAGGCCCTCTCAATCCAAAGGGTAAAATCAGAGTTTCCCTCCCCAATAAGTGTTATTTGCTCTTGATGTTCATTAATTGGGTGTGAGCGAATATGGACATTACACAGCACCATCACAAGGAAGTCTGTTAGACTCTGGAGTAACAAAGAAGGCATTTTTCATTTTGGGAAGGTAGAGGTGTGAAGGTAGTATGTTGCTATGGTGACATCACAATCATTATCACAATGTGTTGTTCTGGCAGCACATCAACCCTGCTGACTTAGTATTATTTTGCAAATATAATCCATATTTTGTGATTAAATTTACATAATTTTGTGTCCACCATGTGATGTCGCAAGTCCTCTAATTTGCATAAATCAAAATCTTCAATAACTCGGCAACCAAGAGTGCTATCACACTAAAATAAATGCCGTTCTAAATCATTTTGAAAGCTCTTTTGAACAAGCCAAAAAAATAAAAACTTTATTTCAAATGCACTTTATTAAGCACACATATTAGCTGTTTGCAACCTTTAATCTTGTAAACCAAAGACTTGACTAATTTTCCATAAATTATACTTTTAGCTGCTAAATAAATAAGCTCGTACCAGTTATGTTTGTAAAATTGACATATATTTTATCTCCATATTAATCATTCTGTTTTTTTTTTGTAGCGGTGAAAGTGGGGCTGGCAAAACTGAATCAGCCAAACTCTTGATCAGTCAACTTGTTGAACTCTCAAGAGGGACCTCACAGTTAGAACAGCAGATCCTCCAGGTATTACTATGGGATACCAAATTTTCCTCTGACCACTACCTGGAAGAAAAAGTCACCCCCCCTCCCCCCCCTGACAATGTCAGTAAAATCTATTATGTCTCACTCCCAGCCAGGTGATCTGGTGGTGTAATTCGAAGGACTGGGGAGAAAAATTTTAACGCCGTATCCCACAACCGCGCGCAGCCTTATTTTCGAATTTAACATGGCAGAGGCAATTGGCAGAGGTGACGTTAGATCTTGTCGGGTCTACTTGAATGTTCATTCCGTAACAGGAAATGTGGTAGACACGGAATGATCTGTTGAGTTTTGGCGATGGCAATACTGCAGGGAGTTTGGAAACAACACCTAAGGCTGAGCGCGGTTGTGGGATACGGCGTTAAGATTCTTCTTCCCAGTCTTCCAAATTTCGTCACCAGATCACCTGGAGGAGTGGATGGATGAATGGGGGCCATCCGAGGGTGTTTGAGGTGTGAATGGGTTAAAATGCACATAACTATAAACGTAACTGTAAACATAACTATATGCAATCTTTGAGGAGGGTCAAATAGAAGTCGGCCAGAGGTTTTTCTTGAGCGGTGAGAAAGCCACGAACTTGTCTTCGCCCCTTCGCGGCTCTCTCGCGGCTCAAGAAAAACCTTGGAGTCCAAGGGAAAAGAAGCCCTTCATATTGAATGGAACCATATGCATCAAATAAACAACTCAAACATGTTAAAAAACACTGTATACTTTAATCACTATTTGTATTCAACGTTTTTCACAGATCGATTTGTACTCGCACCTTTTTATTCTCCCACTCCATTGTACTGCTTCAGTATTATGTATCTTTTTTCACTGATTTGTAACAGTACTATTATTCTACAATTTGTAATGTACACCTACTTGCTACCTACTTTATATAAAGTCACTCACTTGTAAACATCCTTCAACTGAAGATGAATACTGAGTTATGGAGGTATATCTATGACAAAATTCAATGATCAGTATTTGAAATAAAATCGTCCAAATCATGAATGCATCAATTCAAAGCTGAATGACAACAAGCCGATTCTGCAAATGGCGATCACGGAAAGAGGCATAACGCAGAGAGGCATAACGCAAAAAGCCATAACGCAAACAGCCATAACGTGAAGAGGAATAACATAAAGAGGAATAACACACAGAGGCATAACGCAAAAAGGCATAACGCAGAAAGGCATTAACGCAGAAAGGCATAATGCAGAAAGGCGTAACGCAAAAGGCATAACATAAAATAGCCATTAGGCAAAGGCCCTTTGAAGAATGGAGACTAGCTGTGTACTCCATAAATGATTTCAGCTCTAATGATTGTCAATTGATTGTTCAAGGGAAAGAACATTATCGCTATCGAACTTTTTCTTCCTGTTTAAGTTATGCCTCTGCGTTATGCCTCATTGCGTTATCCTTTTTTGCGCTATGGCTAAAACTCTCTGATACAATATTCAGTCTCGTTGCCACTTAATGTAGCGATATCGATAGCTACTACTATGATTGGCTAATTTTGAAATTTTGATACAAAATGTGGCGATTTTCGCCAGCCGGGGGTGAAGGGTAAAGGTCGATGTAGAGTTTTCTACGAAAAGTTGTCATTCAAATGCTCTTGGAAATATGCAGTGTCCCAAAAGCATAAGTTGAAAAGAATGGTTTATGCAAAATTTGGGGGGGCAGAATTACTGCCCAATATCGGAGTAGCGAGCCCAGTATCCGACAACACCAATAATAAAGTCGCTAAACGTAACTTTCGGAGGAGAAGAGATGTTTCTTGCAAAGTACTTTTGCATTCACAATTCGGAAAATTTAAGTCGACTTAGGAAGCAAGCAACGTGAACCGTTCTAGCTTCCGCTTCCGGGATCGAACCGGAGCTATGCAAAGTGAAACATTTTGTTGATGATTCTGGCCTCCGTTATTCGAGAAACATTACATTTCAGGAAGAATTGAAGGATGTTCTAACTACTTGAATTCCTTGAGAGGTTAACTGCAAGTATAAAAAGGTTCCTTCGAAAGTATCACGTTTTACAGACCCTT
>NC_090884.1:29091372-29128872 GCF_036669925.1 Montipora capricornis
AGCCTTTTATTATCCACCCTTTGAAGAAATAGGACAACTCATGTGGTTTAAATCCGAAAGGATGTTTAATTAAGTGACCCAAGTACCCTTGTATACCCGGTCTGCAACTTACAGTACGAACCTCGAACTCGGTTAGTAAGATGTATATGTAGTCTAATGATATATACTTATTTTCAATCTCAGTTATAGCGTTTCTGGCCTTATTATTATCTAACTGTATCTCGGTTATCTTCTCATATACCGTATAATCTAATATGGAAAATGATTGCGACGCTGGTTTTGTAAAATGGAAACAACTTCCGGTCGTTTTATAAAATTGAAAAAGTTCAGAGTTTATGAAAATTTGTGAAACAATTATTACATTCCCACTTGTAAGTTATTTGCCATCTCGTATCCAACGCGCCTTCATGGAATAATTGTTAAATATTTTGAAAGACTCTAAAATTGCTTGGCGATTGTATCCGTTTGAACATGGTTGATTAATGAAACATCAATTTTAAAAATAATAACGAATTCGTGTTGACACAACGTTTTTCTCTTCAAGGTAAACCCTCTCCTTGAGGCGTTTGGCAATGCACAAACTGTAATGAACGACAACTCAAGCCGCTTTGGAAAGTTCATCCAAATGAAATTCCGCGATGGAGTTGGTAAGACATGAGGTGCTTTACTGTGGCTGTTGTTGTTGAAACAAAGTAAGATGTCTGTCCATCATCTGGAGTATTCTGGCAATGACTAAAAACGCCTGGCTACCGATCCCTTATCGTGTATTACCAACCGCCTAATTCTTCCTATTTTGCCGATATACAATAGACCAGTTTCGATATATTAAAATTCAGTCCTGAACAAAGACATCATCTCGAGGCTCTGAGGAATAAATGTAATTTATTCCCCAGAGCCTCGAGGTGATGCCTTTTGTTTTGGACTGAATTTTAATACATCGAAATTGGTCTATTAGGATTCGTGAAGGATAACTTCACCGAACAGTAAGAACTAAGCAAGGTCTTTCCTTGGTTTAGCATTTCTTCATTTGTTGATTGTCTTTAAGAATATCGCGCCAATTTTTCATTTAACGAGAGGACAAAGTCACGCGATTTCTCGCGCTCAGCCCATGTTACACCCGTTCCATCTGGGTTGTGATTGGCTCATTCGATACCTGCGTCCTGACCCTTTTTGACCCTGTTGCACTTAACTGTGCATGGATTTAATTTGTCCATTTTATCGCTCTCACAGTAATCGGTGCAAAGATTTCTGAATACCTTCTGGAAAAGTCACGTGTTGTAAGACAGAGCAAAGGGGAGGAAAACTTCCACATCTTCTACTACTTATTTGCTGGGTTGTCTCCGGAGGAACAAAACAAGTTGGGATTAACCAGACCGGAACATTATTGGTAAGCCTAAGAAAGCCGACTTCCTTCTTATGATAATAATGTACGTTGGAGAAAGCGAAAAAATTTAAGGGGCTCTCTTTTTTCCCCATGTTCTTGGAAGAGACCTTCAAAGATAGGGGACGGACACAAGATCGTGATTGCCAAATTGTTGCACCCAAGGATTACAGAAAGCTAAATCAGTTTGGTTCCTCTTGACCTTTTACAAACTTGGAGTAGAGTAAACTATGCCAAATAATGAACAAAAATTTGAACTGGTAAAACTCCTAAAAGGCCTTGTTACTAGGGAACACTTGTCGTCAAAGAATCACAGACATGGTACCGTAGTATATAGTTTCATTTAATATAATGTTCCGACTTGGTTACTTGTCAGACACGCTGTGATATCCAGGTACAGGCCAGAAACTAGGTTGGGGTGGAAAATATGGACCAATCATCAAAGGACGAATACTTACCAAGTCCATCCGCTCGGAATTTAAAAACGGCCGGAACACAGTACACTCGAAAAGAGAGGTCCGGTGATTGTTAGTCGCATGACAAGAACTCGCGCAAAAATCTGTTTCCGTCGGCAGTAGACGCAATAATTGATACCCTCCTCGGTTACCAGCCGCTCGTATAACAAATGCTCAAAACCTTAAATTAATGTCCATAATGTTCGCTTAGTAAAATATATTCTATATACAAGGCTAAAAGTTAAAAAATTAAAATATTCGAACCAAACGTTTTCGACTGTTTGCCATCATCAGGGCTTGATGATGTTTGATGATGTTTGCCATCATCATCATCATCAACCCTGATGATAGCAGCCGAAAACGTTTGGTTCGAGTATTTTAATTTTTTAACTTTTAGCCTTGTTTATAGAATATACCTTAAATTAATGTTTCTGTCATTTAATACACGCAGTTATCTGTCCAACGGAGCCACGTCTTTTAAGAGGAAAATAAAGAAAAACAAGGCACACTTTGATGAGCTCCTTAATGCCATGGATACTGTGGGCTTCCTTGATGAGGTACTTCAGTTAACTGCGCATGCTCTGCTTTCTGAAGCTGAGTTACATAAAAAGTCTAAAAAGCGTCTCACGTCGCTCTATAATAATTGGTTATTGTGCAACGTTTCGGAACCGTTACGTATTTTCCAAGTTTTCACGAAATTGGAAAACTTTGAAAATGCAAGAGAATCTCTTCCTCTCGGGCTCGTGCGATAACATGTTTATTTCATAAAGCGAAGGCAAAATTATATAGGGAATCTCGTTCAATGCTGCGACAAATGACGATTAATCTAAGTGACCAATCGGTTCAATGAACACACTTTATTATTGGAATTTCCGCTAACACGCTTTCGTTAGGTTTAAGTTCAATTCGAGAAATCATTGCTGTCGACAGCTGAAATAGCGTTTAAGATGTATTTTATATGTGGAAAAAAAGCAGTTTAATCAGAATCTGGAAGAATGATTCTCTTTACGGAACTTTGCTTGCTCTGGCTAAGCAACTGTTAGCTAATCAGCATCAAGTAATCATGCGCTTTTGGGTACCAAAAGGAACGTTGTGATTAAGAAAAAAACGGCCCCCGCCTCAGTCAATCAGCATTCAGTAATTTTGCTCAATATGTGATAAACTTGGTAAGATACACTAAATCTCACTGCAATATCCTGTAAATCAAGCTGTTGGTTATCCATTGAGCATTTTATAAGAAAATCAAAGCATCTTGTATTAAGGCACTGGTAACCTCGCTCCCATACCTTGGTCACAGAACTCAGCTCCAACTGTGAAATTTACCTGCGACCAGTCTCTTTTTTAGTTTCGCGCGGTACATATTGCGGAGTTAAGAGAACGTATGAGCGAAGCTAAAACTGGGTCTGATCGCAGGTTACTGTGAAATGGAGTATTCCAATTTAATTTTTGCATTTAGCCGCGGGTATTGTGTTTCTAAAAACTAACAATAAACACCCGAAAAATAATTATTTGTGTTTCTTTAATGAAGAACTCCTAGATGGAAGACAAACGGAAAACTTTGAATAAACAACTGGTTCGTCCACGTGTCTCCCGTCCTGGTGCTTAAATTTTAGCGATCCTTAATCCGGTTAAAATATGGCCCAGGGGCCTGTTTCTCTAAAGTCCCGAAACTTTACGGGCCATTTTCGGGTGTCACAATTCCCTTTGTATCTCAAGAACGGAGATGATTTAAGTCGTCAAACTTCACAGTCACTTTTCTTTTTGTTACCTTGAAAACATTTTAAAAGATCGGCTTTCCAAATCAAGCGGCTGGCACTTTCAAAAATGGCTTTTCGGGCCCGAAAAGTTTTCGGGACTTTCGAGAAACGGGCCCCAGGGCCCGCTTGTTCGAAAGCCTATTAACGCTAATCCCAGATTAAAAGATTACCAAGGAGTTTATTTCTCTACTCCCAAATGTTGTACAACGCTGATATTTGGCAAAATTTTACATTAGAGGAAGTCAATCTTGAAAACCAAAAATAAGCAAAAGAAACTTGCACTTTGAAAGTTGAAAAAATTAAACCAAAGTTTATGCTAATCCTGGATTAAGTTAATCGGCTTTCGAACAACCGGGCCCAGTAGATTAAAAACATAGACCTCTTTCATAATGGCGGTTTTCTGTTTCATTGCTAATAAGCCTTTCTAGCCTCGCTACAACGAGCAAATTTTAAAATAATTTTACCGGCTTCCTGTTTCTTTCCATTCTATTTCAGTGTTTGCAAGGGTGAATTAGATCTTTTTCACTTTGCGTCCTTGCTCCAGCACAGTCGCAAGTGGATTTATTTTTAGATACACAAATTTGCGCGCGAGACAAACAAAGGGCCACCAATTTAAACCAATCAAAGGAAGCCATATCACGCGTGACTGCTTCTTTCATGTTTTTTCAAGGACATGGCGACTGATTTTCGCGGGAACGGGTATTCTAAAAATAGACTCATTTGTAACTGTGCTAGGGAGCCCATCCATGCCATAACAACACTCTTATCTAATTCACTCTCGGTGTTGGTTAGTATGAAATATACATCAATTGAGAGTTTCAGTTTTGTTATTTAGGAACAGCAAGATATGTTCGTAGTTCTCAGTGGCCTTCTGAACTTGGGTAACATTGTGTTTGAGATGGACGAAAATGAAGGAGCATTTGTCAAAGACACACAGGGATCTCTCACGACAGCGTCGGTGAGTTCGTATCCACTCACTTTGGCCACTATCCAATGACGATCAGAATGATCAAAATGAAACGAAACAAGAGGTCGCCCGCGGCAGCGAAAAAATCCATCATGGCTGGCATATAGTCAATTTTACCAAAGTTTATAAAAAGGTCCGTCTACTGTTTCGCTTCCTCAGAAACGAAACGATCTATTTTGACTTGAAAGAGTGACCTATTTACGCGTTAAGGCATAGTGGAAAATCAAATGGTGATTGCAAATCTAGACATTTTCGAGATATGAACACTTGAACCCAAAGTATCGCAAGAGATAAACATAACGAACACAAAAGCGATAGATTAGGATCTTAAATAGGATGTTTTTAACTACTTGAATGATAATTTGTCACCCTCTGTTAAAAAAATCATCGGTATCTCTTTTCGTTTTGTATTTTAAACGACCCTTACAATGTCCTGAGTTGTAATGCTAAATTGAGCTATGGGGTAATTCGATGAAACGATCACGAGAAACGAACCGATCTTACGAAGGCCAGTAGTTTGCACGGTGAGTGAGTGAAGTCTTTATTTGCGGTCATATGACTGTGACAAACATGCAAAATCAAAAATCCTCCAGCCAAGTATTTGTGGACTTTAGCCACGACGCAAGTTGGAAATGTGCCCTAGTAAGCTCGCAAGTTTCTCGCGTTTTAATCGATATTTCCCAAACGCAATCCACAAATATAGAAAGAGAAGTATGAAACACTGAGATATAGCGCAACTAAAATACTTTGTGTTTTTTTTCTGCCTGGCTGCCCTTGAAGAAATCCGTTACGTAAACGAAATGTCCAAACCCAGTCAATCAATTTCGTAACTCGACAGCAAATGTGTTTCCATAGCAGTTACCCATTTTGTCCACTTTTCTTTTGGTTTAATCCTTCAGTAAACTTTATAATATATATTTTTTTAAAGAAACTACTGGGCATAGACGCAGAGAAATTAGCCGAGGTACTGACCTCTACCTCAACAGTTACGAGAGGAAGTGTGATCAGGAGAAAGTTAAAACATCACCAAGCAGTGGGTGAGATTCATTATCAATGAAAATGTTATTACTTTCCTCTGGCTTAGAGCGAGTTTCAATTGAGTGTCGTAAAACCAAAACCAAAGTAATTACTTTGGCCAATCAAAAAGGACGGAGACAATCCAGTAAACCAATCAAGACTCGAAGTAATTACATGTAGCCGACACAAAGCGCGGGAAAATGTGCCCGCGCGAGCGACGATTGGTTTTGGTTTCACTTCTGATTGGTTGGAAAAGTGGCACGAGAACTTTGAACCAATCACTGGGTGAAGTAATTATAAACCAAAGCAATTCGCTAATTACTTTCGACACTCAATTGAAAACCACTCTATACAGTCATCTTTTTTGTTCTTGAAACACACACCCTTAATTTATAGGACGTGTACGCTCTAGAAACAACGCCAGGAACAAAGACATCCTTAGGAATGTCTTACGTTTTCCGTCATCTCTCTTTCAACGTATTTTATAATTATTGAATATAGGTACTGGTGGGGCACTGAACTTATCACTTTGCTTTCTTACGGACCTAAGCCATGCCAGAATTCAGGCACCGGCGGTACCGAGAGAATATGAGGAATCAAAGACCTTATTCCGTCGAAAATTGACCCTGAAATCTCCATTACGTCTGTGCCATGCTGCGTGGCTATTTAAAGGGCGAAAGGTCATTGGTCAGTTGGTTTGAAGGTGGACCAAGCGATCATGGGAACAATACTGGGAACAACAGATAAAAATTACTTTCGCAGCATTGGTGCACGTGCTATTTATCATGGGGCACATAGATTTGTTCTTTTACCTCCCATTCTCTTGATTATTCATAATTGCAATTCAGGTACGCTATGTTGGGACATTGCACCATTTTGCACAAGTCAGTAGTGTTCGTTTACTAAGTCTTAATAATTGTCAACATATTCTAGAGAGAGCTGCATGGTAACTGTATTGACAATAGAAATGAACTTAATTTACAGATGTGCGAGATGCCACAGCCAAAGCTTTGTACGGTCGGCTGTTTGGCTGGATTGTTAATAAAGTGAATCACCTAATGGCTCCCCCTATGGCTTCAAGAAGCGAGCTCATCACCGAGATAGGTAGGTCATGGCGTCAGTGCCGTAGGAGAGAGGAGTTTCTGTATTCATCAAGGGAGCGGTGGGAAGTTCGAGGACCCGTGATTTTCATAGTCCTTCTGTGGTTTCTTCGTAGGCAAGATTTTTTCTTCTCGTTGTCTTTCTTTACAGTAGTTATAATCATGGGTCATTTCGAGTGGAATAAAAGAAAAGCGAAAATTGGAATGCTTTGCGTGCGAATGCAGAACTGATTTTTTTTCGAGGTGGAGGGTTAACGTGTTGCTTTTCTTTTGCGTAAGATTGTAACAGTACTGCCAGCGTAGGAACACCTTATCTTGTATCTTCAGGTTTGAGGTTCTTTCTTCGCGCTTTTTTCCAAGCGCAGTCAAGACAAACGTTGGCAATGATGAAAATTTCCCAGTCAATGTAATACTAGGCGCTTATTTTAATTGTTATCCCTTTTTTTTTATTTCCCCAGGCATTCTGGATATATTTGGTTTTGAACATTTTGAGAAGAACAGCTTTGAACAAGCCTGCATCAACCTTGCCAACGAACAACTACAATTTTTCTTTAATCAAGTGAGTTTATTTTTGGTCACGAAAATGTTTTCAGTGTTTCATGGAGAGTTGCGCAGCCAAAACACCTTATTCCAAAATGGCCGCTGATTTATGTGCATACAAATTGCCTCGTTCACGATAAAATATTCTTTTGATTTTTCAGCATAAAAACGAGGCAAGACGGGGTAATTTGAATACCAACGAAAGAATATTAAGATAGTAGCCATTTTGGAATAAGGTTTGGAAATAAATCAGCGGGAAATTAATGTCGCTCACGCCAAAGTGGAAGGGAACGAGGTTGCTATGCATGTCTCAGTGACCTCAACATCTTAAAGAGGTTTAGAAACAACGCCGGAAATCCATGTCAATGGCGACGCCACCAACTAAGCTTAGCTAGTAAAAAACCGTGCTGTACGCGCGTCATGCATTTTGTCTCATTTCCTCAGCCCCCTGCTCTGCAAAACAACAACGTGATCTTACTACACCTATGCTGAGGCTGCTTCGCCAACCGCGCGCAACGCGAACAAAGTGGAGTAAATGAAACGTACTTGAAAATGTTACGTTTTAAGGCATTACGTCAGCATTGCAAAAATAAGCTCGGTACATGTGTTTTTACTCAGTAATTGGCGTGCATTTCTATCAGGATGTAATTTTCAAGTGTTATTTTCCATTCCAATGTAATCCATCAGGGCCCAGTTGTTCAAAGTACTGGAAACATAAATTTCAGTTTATTTACTGATTACACCAAGTTTCCACAACTTTGACTTGGACTTCTGCATTCCTTAAGCATAAAACTACACTGTTAACGCTTTTTTTGAAGGGCAAAATTCAAACCTTAGTTTGTATTTAATCAGGGATTAGTGTTAATCGGCTTTTGAACAACTCGGCCCATATTGTTAACCCTAGTAATGAAAAAGGGTCCACGCATGGACCGTGGCCGGAAACTCTGACTACAGTGGGATCTGATTGTTCGCTCAGAATCATCTGCTCCTGTTCAGTGCCGCGGCAAAGACTAGAACTAAGTTTTTCAAGTCTTAGTCGCTTTCAATTTGACTGAAATGTTACTCGAAATAGAGAGTAGTCAAATGCAACACGTGGCACACCCTCGGAGACACAGTGGCGGGAAAAAGAGGAAATCCGGAAAGGTAAAATGAAGGTTTCACTGGCTTGCAAAACCTTGGTGCGCAAATATCACAAGAATGACCAGACCACATCTTCCGAGTTGATCAAAATGTGGCTAAGGCTATCCCTTGGATAAATCACGATCCTGTGGATCAGTGCTCTCAAACCCGATTGAGTTATGCACTGGAAATCATACCACCAACCTTCGGAGCAACCGAGGCCAGGTCTATTCCCCCGCAGGAGAAGCAAGTAAATTATGCCCTCGCATGTAACTTCATTAAAACGGTTTTTCTTTTCTAACAAGCATATCTTCATGTGGGAGCAGGAAGAGTACACCAAAGAAGGAATTGACTGGACTGGAATTAAGTTCGCAGATAATAAGCCAGTATTGGTAAGGACCATAATCACAGGAGACCTACCATAGAGTGACTATAAGTTTTAGTGGCTGTTTTCATTAACGTAAAAGCTGTAGCGTGTTCCCTATACCCTATTCAGGTAAGTAACTGCCATTGTTGGTAAATGCTGAGATCTTCAAGCACCAGTTGTGGCTTAACTCGATCTATATTTTTCCCAAGTCCACGTTGCTCAGTAGGTCTGTCAAGCTTTCCCCCTCACATCTCCACTTCAGCAACGCTACCAAATTTACATCCCTCAGCTTACCATACGTTTCCCCAAATTGAATTCAACCATAACTAATTTCTAGTAAGGCATTGGGTGGCTGCTGCGCAAACTCAGTACAGTCTTTAAACGACAAGTGAATGCGTTATAAGCTAGTTGCTAGGCAACGGGCAAAATGACAACTGGCAAATCAGAGTCCAAGGCCGGATTCAAACCTGCGACCTCCTCCCTAGTTGTCCTTTTGCCCGTTGCCTAGCAACTAGCTTACCACCCTTCTCTCGGGCGCATAACACTGTATGCGATCATTAGTTGCTAGTCAATGCGTCTGTGGATGTTGCTATGCTAGGATCGCCAATGAAAACCAGGCTATTAAAAGATAGCCTAATAGGCACAAAGTGTTCCTATTTAACGAAGAGCCCGCAAGACTGAATTTTGGTGGACAGCGTTGAGGAAAAATGCGATTTTCCGGAGTTCTTTGTTCGTTCTTTTTTGTTCGTTCTTTGAAAAATAGTTGACACGCAGACTATCTTTAAGGGTGCTTTTCCATTCCGTCTTTTTTTGCACAATAAGTCTTTGGAAAAAATGGATTTAATACTTCCCACAGTCTGTTGCATCACAGAAGAAACTGCAAGGCCAAATTGCAAATTTATATCAGTTTTTGCTGAACAAGCTGTTGTCGTCTTTTTGCAGGATTTGTTCTTAAATAAACCAATCGGTTTGCTTGCATTGCTGGATGAGGAGAGTCATTTCCCGCAGGTGGGTTCTTGCTGGCACTTAGTTAAAATATGTCAGCCCTATGTTAATTTTCAACTGAAGCCAATCGAGCTAAAACTAGTCAGGTAAAGTGTGGACTGTAGAAAAATTATAGCCAAACCGTCGATAAATTGTTCTTCCGTATACTGCCACAAAAATCACAGTGATCTTCTCCATCTCTTCATACAGTTTCTTATTTACCTGATCGGAAAGTCTCTGAGTTCTTCTATACATGCCACCCTCCCTCCCCTCGAGCCAAACGAAACGCAGTATTCAGGTCGCATGTCCTGAAGGATTTTGATGCCTCCCGCTCTTCCATATCACTGTTTTGCCAAATAAGTTTTCTTTTGGATAGAAAAAGTGAAGCGACTGTATGATGTCATCAAATTCAAAAGCGCGGCGGCCAAGAAATCTTTAACGAAAGTGGGGTAACATTAAATTGTCTTTTCCTTTAAGAGTGAAATGCATTTTTATCCTCAAAAAATGGTGAATGCTCTTTGTCAAAGTACAGGTTCTCCCGCGATCACGCGCTCCCACCCTTCTTAACAAGGCCAAAATGTATACCATTTTACGATCTCTGTATTAAACACAAAAGCGTTTTACCAATCTTGAATAAATCCAAGTTTGAAACGGGATTCCTTCAGGTCGTAAGTTCAACCCATTATGAATCAAGCGAGGAAAGTAATGTTCTTATTTAATAGTCGATCATCACGTTGTCACAAACGATCTAATTAATTTTATTCTGTTTAGAGCACCGATCATTCTTTTGTCCAGAAATTAGTTCAGAACTTTGGACAGAGCGACATCTTCATTCAGTCTAAACAATCGTACAGCAGCATGTTTGGGATTTGTCACTATGCCGGCAAGGTAAACAAGATAAAAAAGATTCTTTATTGAGAGAAGTTTGAAATTGAGTTCCGTACAAGTAAATCAAACTAATGATGTCGAACGACACTGAGAACCAAGTTAACTAACCACAACACAGAGAAAATACGTGCGGCCGTCGCAAAGCGCGCGAAAACGCACAGGTTTTGCTTTTCCTCTGATTGGCTGAGAATTGGACGCGTGATTTTCTGCGAATCATTAACCGCGGTAAAACAAGACCTAAAGCAGTCGTCACATTTACGGAGTCCAGCCAATGATCTTCCACTTACCAGCTTGGATGCTTTACCACTTAGCTACCTTCTAGGAATTTAGGTCACTAGAATAGGCTCGGGTGTCAACTGTCCTGCAGTCACAGCTGTTCTGCTAGGACTGAAATCAGTTGTCGAAATGGAGTCTTTGCGTTGTTGCTGTAAATGAGGTGATGAGTGATAACTCCGGTGAGTGAATGTAAGTATTTTTTCCATCTTGACTCGGGGATACTCGGAGAAAATCCGAGAGCTCCGTTTTAGGAGTCGAACGAACCCACAACCTTCCACTGAGCTGTTGGTGGCTCGTGGGAGCTAGGCCGTTCAGCTAGGATAAAGATGACAACCTACCTTTGTGTCGTCATCATTTTAGCCCAATACCTTCTTCGTAGTTGCAAAGACTTCAACTCATCCTCCTTGTGGATTCTGTGCCAAATTTCGCAGGTTGACTATGACGTCACAGGATTTCTTGAAAAGAATCGTGATACGCTTCCACCTGGTGCTATGGACATACTTAAGCAAAGCGACAATAGTTTGATTTCTACAATCTTTAGTGGTAGGTACAGGCATGCTTCTAATTCGAGTAATAACGTAGGGAGGGAGGGAGGGTAGGTTTGGGGAACGGGAAGGCTAGAACCTTTGCCAAAGGGACGAGAACTGTTCGGGCAACTGGAGTAAAGGGGGAGGGGAGGGGAGAAAAGAGGGACCTCTTTCTGATTGGCCGATAGAGGAAGTAACTATTCCAGTGTAAACTGTATGTAGCGCTGAGGCACAAATTGGGGACACTTTACAGTAATCAAATCGAACAACTAATAGAGCGAGTTTCAATCGAGTGTCGTAAAACCAAAACCAAGTAATTACTTTGGCCGATCAAAAAGGACGGAGGCGATCCAGTAAACCAATTAAAACTCGAAGTAATAACACGCAGCCGACACAAAGTGCGGGAAAATGTGCACGCGCGAGCCACGATTGGTTTTGGTTTCACTTCTGATTGGTTGAAAAGGTAGCGCGAGAACTTTGAACCAATCACTGAGTGAAGTAACGCAAAACCAAAGCAATTCGCTAATTACCTAACGACAACCCTTACGACACTCAATTGAAAACCGCTCTATCAAATTGTAGGTTGGTTTTTGAGGAGAGGGGAAGACCTGAGTACCAGGAGAAAAACTTCTCGAATCATAGTAGAGAATCGACGTAAACTCGACCTATCTGTGACAGAGTCCTTGAATCAAACATATGGGCCACATTGGTGCGAGTCGAATGCTCTCAGCACGTCGCCAGCCCTGCTTCCTTGCTTCCACATCTTGTTGGCCTTTATTGAACTTGTGTTTTTACATTGATCGTTCTTAACAGGAACCATCACTCGAACAGGCACACTTGCGCTACAAGGACGAGTCAGCAAGGGAAACGTTGTTGGAAGGACAAGGGTGAGCCATGCTTCTGGGGACCTAAAGCACTGAAATAAAATGAGGACGTCTTTATAGGTTTAGAGCAGTTAATGAAAGAGTGCAAACTCTATTGTTGGTTACAGTGAGGACAGAAGCTGTAGCGACAGAAATAGGTGCGCCTTGGAGTCGTAGTTTCGTAAGCTACCGCGGTTTTTATCAGATTTCAGTGTCTAAACTAATTTGTAAAGCTCTTGCTTAGCACACTATACTTGATGGCTTGGCAAAAAAGAAAAAGAAGGCAGAGCTAAGTGTGAATAGCATAAAGGTGATACCGAGTAATTTCATCGTGTCTATGAGACAGGCCTGTCTTATAGACACGATGCAATTACTCGGTATCACCTTTATTCTATATACCTATTAAAACTATCAGCAGGTAATGGATTAAGTGTGAATCACTGCTCATAATTTTTTTTCCCTGACCCGGCTCCGCAAACATGTAATTTTGGAATAAGGGGGGAAGGGGGGGGGGGGGGGGGGGAGGGGTGGACTTATTTTGTTAGGGGTTAATCTTCGTGTTTCACGGCAACGGCAAACAGCAGGCTGATGCTCTTTAAAAAAATTATCCCTTATTCATTCAGCGTATTCTTTTAGTGCTTGCTCTGTAACATTATGACCTTGGCTAACAAGAAACTAATGGGAGAAAATTCAAACAGGTTTTGTTGATTTGGGACAACTGCAACCAATTTCATCCCAATGCCTTTTCTTTCATTTATCGAGTCCTTCACGGAAACACATGAGCCCAACAATTTGACAGTTCCCAACTGTGTGGCTTCATAGCTCAGTTGGTAGATGTCGCACCGGCATCGCAGAGGTCATGAGTTGGAATCCCGTTGAAACTGCGTTAATTTGTTAGGTGTCTATAAAAAAACAATTGTTTAAATTCTATGCGGTTAATCGTTAGAGCGATTTTCAATTGAGTGTCGAAAGTAATTAGCGAATTACATTGGCTTTGCATTACTTCACTCAGTGATTGGTTTAAAGTTCTCGCGCCATTTCGTCAATATTAACCAATCAGAAGTCAAACCAAAACCACTCGCGGCTCGCGCGTGAACATTTTCCCGCGCTTTGTGTCGGCTACGTGTAATTACTTCGAGTTTTGATTGGTTTACTGGATTGTCCCCGTCCTTTTTGATTGGCCAAAGTAATTACTTTGATTTTGTTTTACGACACTCACTTGAAAGCCTCTCTAATTGTTGTCCTTCAGTAGCATATTGATAGTAATGATTCCAAGTTCGAGTGAGGCCTAACACTACTGTGAAGTTTTTATACCCAATTATTCCATGGGAGATCAACCCTAGTATTGGAATTGGGCCCACACCGTTGCAACGGTGATCAAAATCCGAAAATCGTGGGTTCAAATCCCACCCTAGTCAGAGTTTTTCTCTGTCCTTGTGTGGGCCCAAATTTAATACTAGGGTTGATCTCTGATGGATAATTGGGTATAAAAACTTCACAGTAGTGTCAGGCCTCACTCGAACTTGGAATCCTACGGTTAGTACCACTGTGTCAGACAGTACCGTAATACTTGATGCCTTCTTCGACTCGAATGTTGTGTGCTTCGTAAAATTCCATTCTTCCTTACAGAAACTTAGTAAAGGACGCCCGGTGATGCCAAAAACCAAGAAGCTAACGGTTGGTGCACAATTTAAGGTAACTGTAGAACCTCATTGTTTGTGTCTTTGCACCCGATAAGTCAATACCATGTAGCAGGGAGCGTTTACCCCGCAAGAATCAGGTTTGAATGTCTGCGTGTCTTTGCTTTTCTCCTGTAAATGAAAAGTAGTCAATCTTAGCATATTATGGTTTCCCGTTTTGTCAAATTTAGCACACTTCATGGTGACTGTCGCAGATCCCAGATCTTGCTAGTAGTCTAAATGTTATACCGGTCGATACCAGGTAGCAAATGGGAATCGATACCTGGTCATTTAAATATGTTATCTTATCAACAAATGCGGCTTAAATTCATGAACAAAAGCTATTGTTATATACTTAGACTTTCACTCAACAAAACGAGCACTGTGATTGTTTGATTCTCGGTCACTGATCTAATTCAAACGTATCCCGATCGGAATACAATTCCGCAGTTGTTGCCCGCTCCGGATGTTTTGCTGCGATTGTGGAAGGAAAAGTCTAAATATATAACAAAGCACTTACTGTATGGTTCCAAGGGAAACAGTTGTTTTGTTTTCCCGAGAGTCCTGATTATGTTTCCCAAGTGTGGACATGGCCTTAAAGGCATTTTTTAAACAACAGCCTTTGTTGTGAAAACAATAGCATGCTAAACGCCGAAGGAAATTCAAAATTTCCGATTGTTGAACTAGCGGGAAATTTGAATATTCGGAAAAAGCAAGGCAATGAAAAATTTCCAATGGGGGCGGGGGGGGACGGTGACATTTGGCTTGACGCTAACTTCCATCGCACTTGGTATTCTCTACGACCATCAACAGATCGAAGAAACGAAACTTTTAATTGATACTTCGTAATACTTAGCCATGCTTTCGTAATTAACGAGATGTTACTTAGACAAAGCTGAGAGTAAAATAGTGCTTCTCAAAGTTCATTTGCGAGACCGCTGCTGGAGCCCAAATTATCATGCGACGACAAAAGCAATGCTAGTAGGCGGTATTCTTTATTGACCATCCTTTTAGATAAGTTTAACACACGCGTGCGCTGCAACTTAAATTATCAAAGCATGTTTTAAAAGCAATGAGGTACAGGGAAAAATAATAGAAGATCATTGTATCAATTTTTTTACGCCGAAGAGAGAAAATACTCTAAGCTTGCTTGATGGAAGTTTTTTTTACCAAAAATGGACAGAACGCATGATTAAGCCGTCTGGCTTACATTTATCCCTCGGGGTACCCCTGAGTAAAGAACAACTTACCAAGCAAATTTCCACACTCCACTCCCCAAATGCAGCTAATTGAGCACGCCGGAAATTTCCGATAATTACCTCATCATCGTAGAATCTCGACGCATATTAATGCGGGAAACAGAAAACAAAAGGCTTTTGTTTTGTGGAATTCGAAACAGAACAATAGACCATTTCTTGATACGATATAGCCTGCAGCCCGAGTGTTTTATCTCGTTTTGGATTGTAAAAAGAGGCTAGACAACCATTCAAACATTTTTTCGTAAATCTGCTTCATTTTGACTTTAAAAGTTCCGTCAGGGTCGTGACTTTTAAGTTGGCCTGAAGAGTGTAGTGTTGAATTTGATTGAAATAAGCCAAGCCTCTAATCAAAGTGAAAAGGAAAACATGAAGAACACAACTTGAAGAACAAAAAGAAGTGCTAGTTTACAATTATCTTGAATACTATTTTGATCCCACTCCAGTGGGCTCATGTCCAAACTTGAGCTATAATTTGATTGTATTGGTTCTCAATGTGCACGCATTAGGTCACTGTCGGAGTATTGTGGGCCAGTATCCAATTATGGAAAGGCGCGCGTCATGTAATGCTAATAAGCACTTCCTTCAAGAAAGAGGCGGCAATACAATACTGGTTTATTCATGATGAAAAAACAAAAATATATAGTGTAAACTAGTAATAGTTTTCCGCACTGCATCTGCCCCCACTTAAGATGATATGGATGGCAGTTGAAATGTTTTCCAATAATATGTGCTACACATTGTGATGATTTCAGATCATGCAACATGTAGTTAGGTAGTGAAAGATGCAAGGAAAGGATGGACAACTTGAAGAACAAAAAGAAGTGCTAGTTTACAATTATCTTGAATACTATTTTGATCCCACTCCAGTGGACTCGTGTCCAAAATTGATCTATGATTTGATTGTACTGGTTCTCAATGTGCACGTATTAGGTCACTGTCAGAGTGTTGTAGGCCAGTATCCAATTATAGAAAGGCGCACATCATGTAATGCTAATAAGCACATCCTTCAAGAAAGAGACGGCAATACAATACTGGTTTATTCATGATGCAAAAACAAAAATATATAGTGTAAACTAGTAATAGTATTCCGCACTGCATCTGCCCCCGCTTAAGATAATATGGATGGCAGTTGAAATGTTTTCCAATAATATGTGCTGCACATTGTGATGATTTCATATCATGCAACATGTAGTTAGGTAGTGAAAGATGCAAGGAAAGGATGGGCAACGACGCAACAAACATCATTTATTTTCAATTTAGGCTTTATACAGAGTAGAACACAACTTGAAGAACAAAAAGAAGTGCTAGTTTACAATTATCTTGAATACTATTTTGATCCCACTCCAGTGGACTCATGTCCAAAATTGAGCTATGATTTGATTGTGCTGGTTCTCAATGTGCACGTATTAGGTCACTGTCAGAGTATTGTAGGCCAGTATCCAATTATGGAAAGGCGCACGTCATGTAATGCTGATAAGCGCTTCAAGGAAGAGGCGATGATGCAAAAACAAAAATATATAGTATAAACTAGTAATAGTTTTCACTGCATCTGCCCCCGCTGAAGATAATATGGATGGCAGTTGAAATGTTTTCCAATAATATGTGCTGCACATTGTGATGTCTTCATATCATGCAACATGTATGCAAGGAAAGGATGGGAAACGACGTAACAAGCAGCATTTATTGGGGAGATTAAGCACATGCGTTTTTGAAATGCGAACGGCAACCGGAAGAGAACATTTCCTGTGCCAGGACAGTAGTGTCTCCCAGATTTTTAACCTAATGATCTCTAATGGAGGAAAGATACTTATCAATATAAATGTGGTAGTCAACAGACAAGTTAAAATGGAAAACAGCTCACTTCCGGTTTCCGTTCGCGTCTCACTGAAACGTGCTTAGTTTCAATTTCCATCAACGTTTACTTGATATGCTATCAAATGAAAAGCAATTTACATAATTATGGAAAAATGCCTTGAAAATATGGTAGTGAAACAGGAACAGGAACATTAATTAGAAGGCAACATTTCGTCGCAATCTTTTTGATCCATGTGGTTCTTCCACGGAACCTTGAAATACCATAAACAGGAACAAAACTCGGTTATTATTATCTTATCTGTGAGTAAGTGTTGTAAATATGATCGAAGATTGTTTGAAATGAACTCAGTGAGCAATACCGATACCAGCTTGCTCGTCCGGTTAAGCAAATCGAGATTGCTTTCCCTCCACAACATCTACCAATTTAGATATTTTCCCTACCAATTTACATATTTTTCCCTTTTTACGCGGGGGCTTCTATGTTGCCTCCTCGGGAATAAATACATCATGAAAACAAAAACACGAGGTCGACCCTAACAAATATGATAAAATTAAACAGGATAATTAAAAAAAATCTTAATTTTTGACCATCGTTAAGTACCTATTTACAAATTAAGTTAATAAAGACTTTAATCTAGCTTTAAAAGGTTTAAAAGGGTCTGCTTCAACTACGTGTCGCGGTAAGTTATCCATTCCTTCATTATGCGGAAAAAGAATGAGTATATATAGGAATTCACCCTTGCAATTTTAGCGCCTAATTGAAAGGGTGGTTGGCACGTGTCCTGTTATCGCGAGTAAATTCGAAAAAGTCACTAAGCTTCAAATTGTTTAAGACTAAGATAGTTTTATAAAATTCTACAAGAGAGATAAAGTGCCTCTGTTTCCCTAAGGTGGGCCAGTTCAAAATTTTCAAACGCTCATCATACTCCAAGCACGAGGCGTGATACTCTCCTAGTCTCTGGACTTTTTCAAGTGCCAGAATGGGTCTTTTACTAGGCAAGGACACCACACCAGAGCCGCGTATTCGAGTAAAGGGCGTACTGAGGCTTTATACAGAGTAGAAAATGCTTCTTGATTTGTTGATTCGAGTGTTCTATAATCAGTGCTCAGGACTTTATTTGCCTTGTTTACAACGGCATCTACTTGAGCGCTCCACGACAAGTCGGAGGAAATCAGGACTCGTTAAGTCTTTCACATACTTCACTGGTTTGATTGCTGATCCGATTGTATACGAAGGGGACGACTTGTCGCGGTTGTGAGTGATGCTCATTGTTTCACATTTATCAGGATTGAATATGAACTGCCACAGGGTTGCCCAATTTGCTATAAGTGATCAATGTCGGTTTGCACTGTCGGCGATCTCGATCTTTGTGTCATCAGCAAAAAGGTTGATTGTTGACGAGATATAAGATGATATGTCATGTACCTAAATGAGGAATAGGATAGGTCCCAGCATTTGTACCCTGGGGTACTCCAGATCTAACAGGGGACCATGAGGAGAGGGTACCACGCACACCTACGCGTTGTTGTTGATTTGTCAAAAAAAATATGAACATGTTTATGGTTTTATGTGGTATCATTTTGCCGTAAATGTTTGTGCAATTCAGCTTTAGGCAGCTGCTATTCAATCTTACCAATAAACTATCTACCTACCTACCTTTCCAATTCTACTTGCCTCGATCGTTATCATTCCGGATATCACAGAAACCCTATCCACTTTGTTTGTTTCATATACCCATGAATTTAAACCCTAAATTCAACTGTTCATGCAGTTAAAGGCTAACGCACAAACGTCTGTATCCTGATTGAAATTAAAACTTTCCGATGTTCAAATAATGATGTTTTCATCGTTATCATGACAAGGCATCAGTTGCTGGAGAAGAACCATTTTGTTATTTAACAAGATTTTGTTCTTGCTTTCCAGACGTCTTTAGGGATTCTGATGGAGAGAATGACAGCTGCCAATCCACATTTTATCCGGTGCATTAAACCAAACACTGAAAAGGTACTAGAAATAGACCCCCCCCCCCCCCAAAAAAAAATAAAAATAAAATAATAATAATAATAATAATAAAATAATGGCTTCGCTGGAGACTAACATATTTCTCTTTTTGTAGCTCGCGCAGGCGCAAACAAATGTCATCTTTACCGTCATCTTTACCCAGACCTTCAGTCTTCCCACTGATGATTTTGTTTTAGGGTGCATCGACCTGCCTCAACCAGTAAGCATGGAATGCGCGGAGTCGTTAGATTGCTGAAGAGGCAAAGACAGCAGAAACCATTAATTTAACGGGAACAGCTTGACTATTTTTTTGCAAGGTGTCCAAAACTCTTGTCGAGGAATGTTGAAATCTTCTGCGCAACTTAACATTGACGCTGTTGAAGTTCGGTTGAGCCAAACGAAATACTCACAGTATTCCACTCTTTTAACCATTTTAATGCGCTCTGAGTTCAGTAAATTATTTTACTAGTTGTTTTAAGTATGATTCCAGAACAGGAATAGAAAAACACTTCTCCGGTACTGTAGCTTTAACAGTATTACAGTTGTTCTAATTTAGTGTAATATTTAGGCCTGCACTTTTGTTTGTAATGCATCAGGTTAATTTACTTTTGTCAAATATATATATTGGGTAATTAATACAGGGCTTAACGACTTGCTATATCGTGGTTTTTGGTCAAAATATTGCTAAAGGATGAAACTAACAATATAATAGCTGCAGCTTAGAGATCAAAATATTTATATCCACGCGAAAAGGCCGAACGTAAAACAACTGAGTGACTTCGAGTCAGGTAGGAAATGAGCGAATAATTAGATTATGTAGATTTAACTCTACTTTACTTAAGACTTGGAAAGACCTACTTTGTAGTATTTAGAAGTATTGCATAAGGTTAAGTGCAAAATTGCTGAAATTTATAAACAATTTGATGTTGAATGGATTCGGTGTCATGATTCAAAATTGACCACAACGCAAATATGATTGACATTGCACCAAGTTTACCGGCTAATGAATCTGGTTTCTGGAGGAAAGAATTGCTGTTAAAGCAGGTCAGTTATAGGTAATAAAAACTCTTAAAACTGCCTCCTAATTAGTTTATCTTTTACTCTTTGAACATTTAACAAGTTAGCAATTGTTATAATATTTGTATCATCCGTGTACGGAACGGTATTGTCAATTCGCCACGAAATTCGTGAAACGCCGGACACGGGTTTCTTTGCTTCCTTTGTTTTTTTGAAAAATGCTGCATCCGAAAAAAAATTGTCCTGTCAGAATGAAGCAGCGTTCGGTTGAAAATTTTGATCAAATAAGAAGGAAAAAAGGCCGATTTCACAGACCACTCTAAAACGCTTTTAAGATATACCGCAGAGATTGCTTTGGAGAATTTTACCTGACCTCGTCTAAAAAAAGAGGCATCTAGAGGTGATCCCATGTGAGAAGTTCCAGCTAAACTTAGCCTGCATTGCAGTATATACCTCTTTAACGTTTTGAAACACAGTTTCGCATCAATAATGACTTTGTTGGTAAAAATGACTGAGGACCTGACCAGCATTCACAACACTTAATATTAAAACGGCTGTACAGTGATCTTCCAGTGGGATGTAGCCAATTAATTATCAGTTTCGCTCTAAAACCAATGTAGTTGTGAAAGTAGGGCAAATGCTAACCTATCGCGGTACTTCAACTCGTTTAGAAATTACTGAACACGCTATATTGTGTAGGTATCAACCAACTCGTGCACGAAGAAACTAAGCCTCGTGGCATAATATTCAAAATTGCTGAAGGTAATTGCAACCTTTGCAGCTTAGCCTTTTTCCGTCTTCTCTGAAGACAGTTGCTTTTTTTTGTCAGTAGAGTAAAACCAGTGTTAGTTGATCAGGGCTTGTTTATGGCGAGTTAGGTCCAGACGACGTGAGGCTATTAAAGTAGACAGATTAATATCATGTTTTGATCATCATCCTGTTGATAGGCTACTAATTCTAAGGAAACCCATTCTAATTTTTCTTTTTTATGGTTTTAGGTTTGCAACCACTTTGACTTGAGCTATGTGAGAGAACAGGTAAATTATAATCTGATGCCGATTGGTGAGCGAGCACACGCACAACAAAAGTGATTCCATTTGTATATTTGATCCTCAGAGAAACAAACAGAAGTCAGCCTAGTTTAGAATGTCTGTGTTTAGAAATGTTAACCCGAGGCGGCGAGGAGTTTTGAAACGTTGGGGAGGCCATCGCACACCAAGCCAAGTGCATACCCGTTATTAATGATATTAATCTTATTTAGCGACGCTAAAGTGCTCCACTAATTTGGGAGACCACGGGAAATTAAAACAGAAGAAATCAAACGTTGGTTATTAACGAGAAAGGGAAACAGGCTACTCGGAGAAAAACCTTTTGGAGCAGAGTCGGAACCAACTCTACCCACATATGATGTTGATTCCGGAAGTCGATCCCGGGCCACATTGGTGGAAGGCGATTACTCTCACCACATTGTCAACTCTGGATCCCGATCTCGAAAGTGTCCGTAACTATCCTCCCGTTTGGAAAGCTTGCCTTTTAACAGATTTAACAGTTGCTGTTTTAACCGGGCAGTGTCCAACGTGATCCTATGTATATAATTGATTACCGACAATGCGGTAAATAGTTTTTTTATACGATCCAGGCCAGAATATTTGCGCTCTGAAGTCATCGTTCCTGTGGAAAAATCCAGCAGTCTATTGGCCTCTCAGAGACGGGCCAAAGTTTTAAGAAAAGTCGTCTTTATCGTATTCGTGATTCGCCGGGCGCGATCCTAATCAAACTATTTTTGAAAGATCACGAGATCACGTAGGCTCGATTTCCAGCCGTATCGAGCCTAGAGATCACGAGAATGAACATTTTTGTGATAGAAGATCTTCGAAGTCATCATACGAACTACTTATACTGATTTACCAAACGAAGTCAAGATCGTCGCAGTTTATTATACAACTTAAGCGACTGTGGATCTTTTTAGTTGCTCGTCACAACCGCTGTGAAAACTGACGAAATATTTTGCTGAGAGGGGGGGAGGGGTGGGCGTTACAGCCTCCTCCCTCCACCCCCTGTTCTGTCGCCTGTGACAATAATAATAAAAAAGATACAACCTTCTAATTCAGCAATTTATTGATGAAGACGTTGATTATTTTATATACTTTATGTCATATTCTCAGTGCATTTTTATTTCAACAAGATGAATATCACCTTGTGTTTCCTGTACAATCTATCCAATTGTAAATCCTATATATTGAAAATTAATACAGTTTGATATACTACTCCTGTAGAGAACAAGAAGAAAGCAAAAGAAATGATTATAGTAGAGTTAGCAGCTCTATCGAGGAGATGTTGGTCAACCCGGCTCTGGGTTTTGTAAACTCATGATTTTAGTCAAAACCTCCACAAAATGTGGGCGTTATAAAGCAAGATATTAAGGCGTTGTCATCAAGCGCATTTTTGCACGTTAAGTATTTGACTCGATATATAACGTTATAAAACAGATTTACTGACATCACGGCATAAACGAAAGCTTCTGCTTGTCTTAAAGCAATGAAAATTACCTTATTCTAAATTACTTCTCTCTTAAATTGAGAACTTGCCTGATACCTGTATCTAACAGGCACCAAGAAATATAGTAACATTGGATAAGTTCCGTTGATTTTCGGCAAAATGCCGGCAAATTTCATCTCCTTAATGCGTTCTTCTCTTAGTCTGTTCTTCTTCAAGGAATTGACTCTTCACCATCATTGTACACTTTTCCCTAAAAAATGCGAAAAACTTACCTCAGAAGTTTTGCCGTGAATAACAATTAGCAATATTAAAGCGCAGTTCAGTAACCAAGCAGTGGGACGTGTCGTCTTCCATAATAAATTGTGTTCCGTTTTAATTGTATTCCGGCTCTCGACTTTTCTCAGAGAAGGTTTAATTTTCTTCGCTCATTAGGAACCATCAGCTATTAGATATTATTTGGGTTACGTTAATTTGTAGTTTTCCCAATTAACGCTCCAGCTCTTTTCAGTTACATAACAGGCGAGTTTTCACTAATGTTTGTCAAAGTCCATCGCTAGCCTATACTTCCTTGCAGCATTTTTCCTTTCCATTTTTTACCCATTTGATTTTGTTCTTGGGAGCCACACGCCAAAAGAGCACTTTTTGTCCTTAAAATTGTGGTTATCTTATTTTTGAGGATTTAATTTCTGGACAGCTTATCTGGGTCTTACTATTACTGCAGTTATCGACGAACTTATGGGATAAATGATGTTCATTTTAAGCTAATGATGTTCTTTCGAAAATGAATTTATTCAGTGGGAAAGGCGACAAATATCGCCTAAAAACTGCTTATCTTAACTGGCTTTTATTAGTAATTGCATTAATTTATGGGCGTATTATTTTATTAACCAAGTTGGCGTATACTGGTGTATTGGAAACCACTAGGATCCGAAGAGAAGGCTATGCAGTGAGAATTCCCTTCGCTGACTTTGTAGAAAGGTTAGTTTCATCTATCTAGTCGCAACCCACTGAAAGCCGCTAAGAGGACATCAATCAAAAGTTGTACGGCGACATACTCGTTGGAGCTACGCTATCAAATTTGATCCTTTATTTTCGTTATCTCTAACCCTCGCATTGGTTCAACCAAAATGTATTCTCGTTAAAAAGAGAGCCTGCTTTGCAGATAAGATGACCATAGCCTGGTTTTAGTGTTTTTGATCTCTCTGGTGAGTTAACTTTTAGAATAAACAACTGTTCTAGTGCTTAGGCGTTCATTTACTTTTTTCTTTATTCTTTTTTTTTTTTTTTTGTTTCTTGCCGGACGAGGCCAGGCCACACATCACATGTTTTCCAACACACAAAGAAAAAAAACACAAAGAGGAACAACACAGATCAGTTTATAATAGAACTCAATTCGTAATAAGTATCCCCCTCCCCACTGTATCCGTGTAAAGTTAAAACATCTTTGATGTTATAATACGACTATTGCTTATTAAGCAATCGTGCCGTGGCTCAGTGCCAACTAGAGAGTCTTCTTTGTTTTTTTGGTGTCCTTTAGGTACAAGCTTGTGTTGTACACAACTGACTTGCCAACCAACGAAGCAAGCTGTAGGCAGATATTAAGAAGATCGCAGCTGAAAGAGTGGCAGATAGGGTGTGTTAACATTTAATTTGTTTTTGTCAAAGATCAGATTAGGTTTTGTTGATGCAGACAGCGTCTGCTTTTTTTTTTTCACATTCTATTTTCCTTCTGGTTTTTCACGATAATTATATTGTATGTAGTTTTGCTATTTTCCGGATCATTCGAGACAATACAGCTTCAGGGTTTAGTCGTTGCAGATTGAAAGACGTTTCGTCCTTAGTAATGGACTTTTCTACGTGCAAGAGCAGATGTTTGCGACAATTGTACAATATCCTCACTCGGTCACAACACGCAACTATAAACTTATGTGCAAGATCCGTGAACGGCTGTTTTCAAGCGGAAGCGAGCAAAGATAGAAATTAAGGAAGAAAGCAAAATTGGGTTAATCACAAAATCTCCCTTGAAAGTGTTTACCCATCCTTACTGGTGACTTTTCAAAATAACCCTACATTCTGACCTCCTTTTCAAAAGTCTCTGTTTTCGACTGTCCACGGTAAAACTGGAGCGTTCAAAAAGTCACCTGACTGGGAATGTGTTGAAACCTTTCTCTAAGGTCGTCGTCTACGTCGGCGTTTTTAAACATTGTAATGTGGATAAGGAACACGCATGAAAGTGAATGCGCTTTCAAACGAAAACGGATTATTAGACTAAGACTGTGGAATAAAACGTACGGCAAAAATAACATTAAAAAAAAAAGAATTACGGAAAGATACCCGACACAGACTGTAAGAGTAGAAAAAGACACGGAACTGCAAGAAAAGTAAACAAGTGAAAAACGGAAGGGTCTAAAGAGATTTAAGATCCTAAAGAAAACCAATTAAAGTAAAACTATGTACTTAAAAGGTCAATGTAGCGCTTATTCAGATCTATCTCTTTAGCCCTTATCAATAGCACCAGCCAGTAATACACTGGTAGAACGCTCCTAGGTAGACGAATAATTTAACTTGCGAGTAATGCTATGTAGAAGTTAATATTTAGTGAGAATGCCGGAGATTTCCAGGGTTTCATGAGGCCCGAGTACGATGTGAATTACAACTCCTCTTGTTTAGCGTTATACATCTACATTTCTTTTATGTATCAGGCGATCCAAGGTATTTTTAAAGTATTGGCACACGGAAAAGTTGGGCGAACAGCTGCAAAAGGCTCAAGAGGCTGTGATTACAATACAAAAAAGTACGGTGAGCCGGTTTTTAGTTTAGTGATTAATCGCTTTACTCCGAAAGCATGGTATGCATGTCTAAAATCTGTAAGACGATTAGAGCGGATAAGCCGGCATTCAAGATCCTCTGTTACACGAAAGATCCTCGGTTATGATCCTTGAGAGCATTGGAAGTCATAGGTTCGAGTCCTAAAAAGGAGCACCCGAGTGTATGTCCCCTGGTCACCATTTGAAAATTAAAGTCATTTCTTCAAAAAGACGGCAAAAAAATACTGTTTTTGCCGTCCAAGAAATTTCAAATTACCATCTTCTTTAGCCTCAATCACGACTGACTACTTCCCTGAGGTACCGTACAACTTTGGACTAAACATCGAGATTTTTTTTTTTTTCAAAGTAAACTCTCCTGTTCTAATTTGGCCAAATTTTTTACCGTTCGATGGCTTTCGTCTCCATATTGTTAACAAATGGCACAGTATTTGCACAGTTGGATCTTCATGCATAGCGCTTACTATCCTCTACTGGCGAAACATCGTTAGATACGCGCACGTTTTTTGTAGGAACAAGAGAGGATGAGGTAGCAGAAGACATCCCCGTCACAGTTTTTTAAATTTCGCAAAGCTATTTTAAGTTCTCGTTCTCAATGCCCGCGCATATTTAAAATTTCATTACGTCATTACAACTGGCCAATCAGGTGCTTCTCTAAAAATAGCTTTGTAGCTAAAATTAGAAGAGGCCCATGTACTGGGGATCCGTTCTCTTACCTCATCCTCTCTTGATAGGAATCAAATATTCAGTGATTTACGAAACACATCAAGAACACGATTTGACGCTTTCCTCTCTTTTCAGGTGCGCGCGGATTTCTGGCGAGAAGAAAATACAAACGGTTACGTGAAGAAGCTATGATCAATGTCAAGAGGACGTCGGTTTTTCTGAAGCATTCTTGCACGTGTGGAAGCAACTTGTTTATGAAACAAGATGAGCTGCGACAGTACGACTTAAAGAGAAAAGATGGTAAAGGTCGTACCATTACAAATAACCTGAGGGGTGTGTAGTGGGATAAGAAAGGCAGCAGGGTTGTCTTTGAAAGTCAGTTTTTGGAAATTTTTGCGGGGATGGGGCCTCTTAGACTTCAATTCTTTCGGTAACAACTGCCCAAAGTACTTTTTGGACAAAATATAGCTTGGCACATTTTTTTTACGTGTATCATGCAGTAGCCGTTCTAGCCTCTTTTGTCTGTCTTCCTGTCGGTTCAGTTGCCATTTGCTCGCGGACATTCATTTAAGCATTTTGAATTATGTTATGAGAAGTCATACGTCATTTCTTGCTTTATTACCGTTCCGTTTTGATATAGAAATCTTAAAAAACAGAACTCTAAACTACGCTGCGCTGGATTTCTCAAAGCCGGCGGTTGTCGATGATGAAGAAGACTTTCCTCCTCCCCCACCGGAAGCCCTTGGTCTCCCCCCAAAGATGAAAAGTCAAACATCTCTCGAAGAAATTGAGGTAGATATGTATATATTTTCGTCATAACTTTGTTTCGTTTCCCGCTTTCTACCTCGCGTTGTAAATAATAGCCAAATAGTTTGCCTCTTTTCAGCGAGGTTTTTTCAAAGCTGTTTTTACTGCTAATCACGTAAGTGAAGATACACTCTTACTTTCTTCATTTCTGGTCATTTTACTCGTGAAAAGGACTTTTTGAGCAGAATTTTGAGTTTTGAGCAAACGTCTGTGTATTTTACATATTTCTGCTTGACAACCCACCAACAGATATGTGTCATATGATTTTCAAATGGAACACTGCATGACAGGGACCATGGAACACGTGCCACTTAATTTGCAATGCAGTTGACATGTTGGGGGCGAAACCAACCGTTACTCTTGGGGTGTGGCCGGCTTGGGTCGCACTTTTCATGCTCATATGAAAATTTGCCACTTGCTGCCGCATGCAACAGAATTTTCCCCTACCTCATTTCTCGTTACTCACGGCGTAACTGGCGCCACCCTCCCCAATAATTGTGCGGAGAATTTTCGCTCACGTGATTAGTAGAATTCTCCAATGAACCTCCAACATTGCTGTGTCTTCCTTTTGCACTTGTCAAGTCACATGTGCCCCTATACCATCTGGTTCACGGATAATTTTCTTAATGTCACTCTAGTTCACAGATGAGCTTACTGGTGACCTGGAAGATGAAGAGGATGTGTTTATCGCTTCGCCTGATCCGATCAAGAAGGGATTTGGAGACTTTCCAAACAAAGCAGCGTAGGTTTAGATTCCATTATCTTAAGGTTCGCCTCAAAATGTTACTTATTGAAAGTGTTTCGCGAGTCTTTTCTCTCGTTCACGTAGCACAGTACTAGGGAAGTATCCTATTAATAGTTTGGAACGACGGCGGGTGTTGTGGCAAAGATGGAGAGAGATGAACGATTCACGGTTTGCTCATCTTGTCGTTAAAACCTAAAATTTGGTGATTTCATGTTGATTTTTGCAGACTATGGCAAGAGAAATGTACAATATGTGTGTGTGGCATGATTATGTTCCTCATTCTACCAATAAAATCGTTTTGTGGCTAAATATTTCTTTATTCTCGCTATTTTGCGACGCAAGATCCGCTATCGACTTCAATAAAAACTGTTAGAGTACCTAATTGTAAAAAGCGAGGAATTAAAGTTTGCGATTTCCCATAACAGAATCTCAAGTAGACCGAAGCCAGAGATTATGTCTAGAACCTGCACAGCACTTAGTCTAGTTCGTCAGAAATATGTAACATTTCTGGTTTTTCAGGGCCGTTCAGTGGTTTCAGGAGACTCAGGCTCCCAAAGGAGTAGTTCAGGAGGCGAGTGGAGTGTTCAGTGAATGGTTTCATGGGATCATTTCCAGAAGGTTAGTTCCTGGATGACAAATAAAAACTACCCTACTCAGTGCTGAACATGTCGACCTCTCCATGTTACTTTTAACAATAGAGAGATTTAGCATTAAAAAAAAACGTGAAACTGCAAACGTCAACTTGCCGTTTCACGTTTCACGTTTCACGTTTCACGTAGAATAGGTTATGACTTAGGCTTCGCGTGATCCACGAGAACTCGAGTATTTAGTTACCAAACAGCAAAAACAAATCCTCAGAGTCTTTTAAACATTGTTTGTAGAAAAAGACGCTATATAAAATGAAAACCCTTACCCGTGAAATTTTGAGGGTTTCGATGAAGCTGTCTTGTCGGTCAACAGAGAGTCAACGAGAGTTCATGGCGAAAATTGCAGCAAGGAGTCAGTTTTGAACTCTATCACCATGATGCCTAATTTTTCTTCCTATGACATACCGGAAAATGGTTTTGGGTACTTTTTTTCCGCAAACACCTTCTTATGTAGAAGAAAAACAAGAAGAAATTTTCACGTATACAGTAAACGTGAAAAATGCCTACTTTCACTTAGATACGGCAAGCGGCAGCCGGTAAACGTAGAAAATGGCGGGAAAATCATGGTCGCGTGGTCACTTTTGGCGTTCGCGTTTCATGCACGTTAACGTGATGCTAAATTTCCAATCTCTGGCCCTGTTATACTCTGCTAATATTATTCTTTTTCGAGATGTGGCACCAATTAAAAGTTGATTCCTTGGTGTTATCACAGTTTTCACGTTCATTTGCTTTACTTCGAGAGAATCGGAGAAGAAGCATGTAGCGGTGAATGATGTTAGTTTTGTATAATGAAGTATGCTTTGTAAATTGCATTGTGGAAAACAGTGTTACTTCTGTATAAGGTAGGATGATGATGATATCACTGTTCGGTATCATCATCCCTGATGATAATGATAACTATAATGATGAAACTTACCCGAGGAAGTTTCATACGCTCTTTCTGGTTTCTTCTTTTCTCACTTGACGTCACAGATGCGATGTTGGTATCCCTGGCCAAAAATCGGAAGTTGTGCTGTTGCTCTAAGAACACTACATCTTGAACTGTGTTCTTTTGCAAACGTTTTCTTTTGTGATAGTGAAAAAAAAAACAATGATCACTTATGCCAATGAAAGCCATGAGTAAGTGAAGGAGTAGGAAAATTACTTATAGATAAACGGCCTGTTTCGGGATTCTTTGCGGCGTTGTAATACTCTTTTACAGGCGCTTTGGATGACAAAGGCGCATTATATTCTTTATTTTATTCTATTTATTTATTTACTTATTTATTTATTTGAAGAGAATCTGAGCGTCTGCTATCCGACAAGCCAGTTGGTTGTTTCTTGATCCGTGTAAGTGAAAGCCGGTTTGGTTACACTCTGTCGTACAGGTGAGTTGCCCCAAAGAGCAAGACTAAGTTTGGAGTTTGCGCCACCGTTATTGAAATTCTGACAAGGAGTTGTATAAAGCGTACTTAAGCGTATTTCTCTCTTATCAGTGTGTCTTAAAAAGGACTGGAAACATTCAAATTCAAGAGCTCCATGCTAGCCCACATATAGAGCAAGCTTGTCACTCTTAATAAACTGCACTCTATCTTCGTTTCTTAACTCAAGTACACCTAACCTTCACAATTGTACACGAAATATCAATCATATTCAGCTATGCACTTTATGCACTATATATTCATATTCCCATCGATAGACCGATCATGTTGTAACGTTTGTCATTCACAGTTACAAGTAAACAAATTACAAAAAATTGACTAATCACTCTCACCACAACATGACAATTTGCGGCCTATCCTTACACCACCGGAACACAGAATCTGGACAAAAATTCATCTTTCAATTAGGTACACTCTATCCTCACAGAATCAATGAACCTCTCTCATTCCATTAATTTGTTCACGAATTCATGTTACCATATTTCCACCAATGGCAAAGCTTCTCCAGACCCGCGTAAAAACCAACAACACCGACAATTCCTCAATTGGCTCCGACGAAGGGCTAACACCCCAAACGTCAGCTTTCCAAATAGTTCACGGTAGTAATTCGACCTTTATCAACACGTTTGATAAAACCAAATCTTCCTGTTGTCTTAAGAATTTCGCAATTATTCTTGTTCGCGTTGTACAATATTTGCAAAATATCCTATAACTGGATTGATACGAACGGTTTTGAAGCAAAGATAGAAAATAAAAAACGATTCACTGATGTTTTCGTAAAAACGTCGTCGTTTCTTAAGGACGGTGCCTGCTATTGTTATTGCGCATACGTTCTGAGCATCTCAAGATATTCGGATTTCCTCTTAATATAGAAAGCAGAACTTAACAAGTGCTCTTGGTATTCAAAGAGAAAATTTTGGGTAACCCTGCATTTGTCAGAGAAAATTAAGCTTCAATTTGGAAAAGAACGCCATACATTGCTTTGTATTTTAGCAAAGCTTTTTACAAATATTGTTGATTAATTATCTTCGTAAAATGCTTCGTTACCCCCAATTTCTTTTTGGATTTCAATAACGCTTATTAAGATCTGCTTTTCCCGCATATTCAGTAAACCGCACAAAAATATCTTTGATTTAGTAGGCACCGTCCTTAAACCCCCTATTTGAACCCATTGGAGACAACATTGCATTTCACGGAACGCCACCTGAATTTTTTTGTGATCAAGCGTGCCTACTACCTACGTGGAAGTGGTCGGAAACACGCCTCGATTTCCATTTTATCTTAATATTTGAAAGGCGTGGGTGCCTTAGGCTCATTGCGGATGATCTGTCAGGCAGCCCGGCTGCACATACAGAGCTCTGTGATAATTTCTGCAATAAAAAAAAATCCCGCAATAATGGCAGTGAGTGTGTCCTTAACATGTTGTGAAATGTTATCTGTCGTTCGTTTTTTAATCCGCGGTCCCTTTCTCTCGCGCTGCAAATATCCTTTTAGGGGTTCGGTCTCTTTGTTGCTGTTTGTTGAATTCACTTGATTTCGTTGTCAAATTTGTGTTGCTTTTAGGGTCCAGAGTCGGTGTAAACATTTCATGATCGACCAGACACGTTCTGGGAAATTCGTCATCGTTGGATTGCCAAGAGTTTATAAATCCCTCAAGGACATGGTAGATGTGCATAGAAAGGTACTAAAATCAGTTAGGCCTCAGTTTTTCTTTAATTCTAAAACATGAAAAAGCGTAAAGACAGCTCAGTGTGTAAAGATTTGTTCAAGAGCTTTCGTTTGTTTAGGCAATGAGCTTTCATCGGAGAGCGTAACACGTAATATTTCGTCCTGTTTTCCACCATTGAATTCCAAGCTCAAGTTAGCGTTGTATATGCACGAACAAGGTTTACGTTTGTTAATTCCCATCACAGTTCCATAAGATTTTCTTGCGTGGGGGTGCTCTGGTTTTCCCCTTCCCAAAAGACTCTGTTCTAAGTTAAATGGAGTGGGTTTTTTTTTCCTCTTAGTGCACGCAGTCGGTGAGTCAAGCAATACAAAATCGTCATCATTTTCTTGTCTTTGTGTTATTCTTTTTCATTTTAATCATCTGGCGTGGAATACATCAGACTCGTGTACAATTTGCGATCCCCAATGAAACCACTGTATCTTTTTCAACTTAAACAGATTCCAGTTACTACGGATGGAGATCTCTTGGTTGAACCGTGTGGACAGGTAAGTAGCTTGGAAGATTTAGGTACGCAGTTCACGTGCACTGGCTACTGCATAGCTAGAGCATGGACGTTCAAGATTACAAAATTATGAAAGAGTCGATTAAGCATTGGTACCTAGTGCTTAGCTGAATTAGACGTCTTAACGGAGACTGAGCTACTTCAGTGTCCTATTTAGAAGAAACTATTAGTTACCAACTTGGTTTAAAATTTAACCCTTTGTCATTTGTCCATAGGAATGTGAAGAAGAAGCAGATTATGTGGAGTTGATTGCTGTGTTAGAAGAGAAGGTGGGACAAAAAGGGATTCAATCAATAACTGTTACTGAAACAACTTTTGTCGGTGTTCCGACCGAAGTCTTAAACTTATTAATAGTTGTGTTCGCTGTCCTATAGTAACTAGCCGTTCCCTCTTGTACGTATAAACCATAGACCTTATTCCAAAATGGCCGTCGTTTAAATAATTTTTTTTTATTCAAATTAGCCCTTGATGCCTCGTTCTTGAGCTGAAAATTCAAAAGAATACTTTGCCTTGAACGAGGCATCAAGGTCTAATTTGAATAAAAACAAAAGAATATCTAAATAGCGGCCATTTTGGAATAAGGTGTATTAGTCATCAAAAAACAGACCAGAAGGCAAAGCAATGAAATCTAGGGAATTTCTTTTAACGGCCATGTTCCATTAGCTATAGTGTTTTTAATGCGTTTTTGCTTTTTTGCTTTTTCTTTTCCATCAGGTCAAAAACAAGAAAAATGGCAACGGAAATGCTCCAGCCCTCCCCATGAAGTCTCCCAAGAGAAAGGATGGTTCACTGCCACCACCTATTCCGGCACGAAACTATCAGGTAAGAAAGCATCCGATTGGGTGGAGGGGTTACTGGGTTACTATGGGTTTATAATGACATAGAGTTGCATGTGCAAGAAAAATGTTGCCTCTGCAGTGTGTAACCAAATACACGTTACCGAGAAAGCAAGATTGAATTTTGATCCTTTGACAAAACCCGCAAGAAACGTAACTCCTGCATGAATGTCACTGTTTTGCATAACTATGCTTGATGCGTATGTACATTTAAAGCCACTGACAAACAGATTTTGAACTGCGGAAAATAGCATGTTGATTGTATAAGATTGTTTATGAACCAAGTAATGACAGTTACTTTTACTGTAACGAATCGAAAGGAAAGTCTGAGAATTGACCCATAGAGAATGAAGATTTGAAGTGCCCTTAAATAAAAGACTCATATTTGAACTAAAAGAACTATGAAAATCAAAAATCAACACAAATAGTTATGGATGGGTTGATCTCTCTCGATTTAATTGGAGAGAGAATCCAAAAGAAATCTGACTAGTAGTGAAAGGAAAAAAGGGTAACTGTTTCTCTGCCGTGAAACACTCTGTAAACGCTGCTAATTGTGCAGTTTCTTTTGGTGTCATTAGAGTTGATGAAGAGAAAATTTAAATAATGAACATCATCACTGTTATTTATTTTCATTTTTCTTTACTGTTTTAGGGAACCAAACTTCGTTAAAATGCTGTTCTTCAGTTTCCTGGAATTTTAAGTATCAGTTCGGAGTGAAACTTTGAAAAAATTCTCTTTTTGTAATTCTCTTTTTTCTCAAATCTTTTTAGAGTGCATTGTTTTAGACTATTCTCGCGGGAATAGAAATAACAACATTGGATTTTATCTCTTCTTGTAGGGCTTCTCCTTCAATAGGCCATTTTCGAAATATCAAATATTCAGCTTGATAGTGAGGCAGTGAAGACAAAAACAATGGAAACACTTTGGAATGAATGTGAAAATATTTGCATATCATCCACTTTCCTTTGTCTTTGTTCTCGATCAGAACCTCTCTTTCAAGCTGAATTTTAATATATCGAAAAAGGCCTATTTGGAGTAAAACAAAGGTGGGGAAAGGGTTTAAAAGTACTATATGGTTCTTTTGGTGTGCTTTCGTAGGGTCTTAAGGAACTTATTAATAAGCAGAATATATTAAAGTCGGGCTCCATAGAATTAGCGATTTTGGCACAAAAGCTGTGCCACTGGACAATCGTATCCAGATCATTCCGAGTGTAGTCACCTTCTCATCCATTCGATTACGGGAGGTAAAAATTTACAATTGCGCAAATGAATTTAGCCATAATTTAGAGCCTTTTCCTCTGTCATCTCATTGAGAGTCTTGTAAAATAAATTTAGATGCGTCCTTTTTTTGGATAGAATTTTGACGTACGTTTTTCCTATTTAAAGACCAGAAACAAGGGCAAGGCAACGGCAACGGCAACGTTGTTTCCTAGAGAGCTATAGTTGGTGTACATTTTACCATTTTACACGTAGAACGATCCAGAATGTTTTTCAACGAAAACAAAAGAAAACGTTTGCATAATAATATAATTGAATTCCCGGATGATTTGGTCGGGGCTCCAACATGGCCGCCGTTTCTTTGTTTAGGGGCACCAACATGGCGGCCGTGACGTCATGTGAAAACCGAGAATACTCTCCGGTGATGTTCAGGGAAACGCCGTCTTCAGAATAACTGTAGCGCAGTTTTGACTTGACAAGTCATTTAGCATCATTTTTTTTATAATTCGCTAGAAACAAAATGTCATAATTAACAATTTTTAGTTACAAACTGTATCTAGGAAACATGTCTCTTTTACCTGTCTGTATTGTGCCTTTTGAAATACATAAAATGTATTTAATTATTTAAAACAGCAGTGAGACGTAAAAGTGTTTCATTTGCAATAAAATACAGTCAACTCAATTCTACTTTCCGCAACGTTTTCTGCACGTGGTCTCGCAACGTTTTTGGCTGTTGCAAGGTATGTTACACAGGGCAACTTGTCTCGCAATGGCGTTGCGAGACAAGTTGCATAGTGTAACAGCGCGCCTTTAGGCTCGACATTTTGGGTCTGGTCGCTTGTGGGACGTTTGATAGCCTGCGCACGCAGACGTGTTTTCGGCCGTCCTTTCTCTTCCGGAAAACAGAAAAAGGACGGCCGGAAATTCGTCTGCGTTTGTAGGCTAGACCTTCGACTGCAGTTGTATTTTTTTGGCCAACTTTGTGTACGAATTTAGCCCGCTTGCAGGCTCTTTCCGGGGCAAACGAGAGAGAGGTATGTCCCTTCACCTTCGGGCCTGTTCCACCAAGAGAGCCGGCCACAAGCAGCTCAAGAAAGCCCATTCTGTCACTTGATCAGCGGCCGTGCTTCTTGTTTGGCAACAAGAAATGCTTTTCTGCGCCGAGAGAAGGGAGGAAAAAAGCCCTGGGAACGAGGTTGATGAAAGCAAATGCCACTTTAGACGTTGAAAAAAATTACCAAGAGATTCCTTGCGCTAGAACAGGTGTTATTCCTTTTCCTAAAGAAAACAACAACAAAACAAACAGACGGATTACCCCAGAGACCTTTAGAAAAAACTGACGAGTACCAACAACGAGGAATTCGTCATTCTCGGGGCTGCTAAAAGTCGATTCTTGTAGCACCATACTGCCTTTGGTAAGATCTTCCACGTTGCGATTGGCAGTTGAATAATATATTTATTGAAAAGGACAAAGAAGACAAAGAAATCTTGCCGTAATTTTGGATGCCAGATTCGCGCATGGATACTTCAGTCGCTGTAAGGTAATTTTTATAGACGCACAGAAACAAGTCTCGAGACGAGATCTCTAACAAGTACAACAGCGTTCTGTAACGTTTTTGATGTCAAAAATAAAGGAAACCGGAAAGAGGGCTCGTGTCCTTTTAGGACAATCAACGTGACAATACGAATGAACAGTGCTTTTCGCGCGGCGTTCTGATTGATTAGATCAGAGGTACTCACCCACGAGCAGCCGAAAAGGAACAAAATGGCTCACGGTGATCTTCGGTGTGTTATTGGTCCCTTGGTTTTTCAGGTTTAGAGGTAAAAACTAAAACAGTTACTTATCAGTGCGAAAGTTGTGGACAATTAGCTAACAGTGAACTATTCACCTCCTTTTGGGGGAATAATTCAGTGTTAAATATCTACGGGCAGACTTATGACTGACTATATTTTAGGTTACAGGTAGACTAGATAGGGCTGTAGACCTATAGGATAGCGCAATGAGTTTCGCTATATACTTATCCACTGGATAGTGATTTATCCGACGGATAGCATTGCGCTATCCATAGACCTTTTTGCAGATTCGTTTGAAATATATATATTATGGGATTCCAAGGGGGCAAATACATATTAATTTGTCCCCTAAGCATCACACAATGTCTTTCGAAACAATAGAAATCAAAATGGCCGCCGTATCTGCAAAAAGGTCTATGGTTTGAACAACTGGGGCCTAGATACTAATCGATGATCTGGGGAAGGGCTTCCAAGCTTGGATGTGGAAATCTACTGGTAATAGGCCATTTCCGAGTTCATGTCTGCCTCCTCTTCAAAGCGAGTCTAAGTGCGAATTTTTTGTTATGAAAATTAGTTTTCATTCATATGTAAAGTAGAACTAATTACCATCACAAATACTTCGCACTTAGACTTGTTTTGAAGAGGAGGCAGACATGAACTCGGAAATGGCCTATTCAGCGAATCCAACGGTAAAGAACTCCAACAACGTCATGCGTTTATTTATCACCTTTTTGATCAAATCGAGTTAATGAGCACTACTGCACGTTTAAGACAACCGATGATCGAAGCTGTCCGTTTGCGTTTATGCACAAAAACGCGCGATATGGCAAATCTTCAGGTTTCTTGAAGTGGAAGTAAATATCCCTTGAAAGGAAGGCACTCTGCGGGATATCTCAGTCCCTCATTCCCTTAAAAATATCGGATCACATAGCACTCTTTCCACTAAAAGAACTATTACAATTCAGTCATCAATCATAAAACAGTAAGGTAGTTAAAACTAAGACCTCATTTATTTTTGCCAAGGTTACAAAACTGTAACACAGTCTATCCCTGGATAGGTATGAATCAGTTTAAAAACAGAATCCAAAATGCACTTCTTTCACTGACAATTTCCATAGGACGCCGTCGTTCAACCAGTTCGAAGACACTATACACCAACGAAAATAGAAAACCTGACCACGACCAGCTACTGCCCGATGAAAAAACCTACCGAGTTTGCAAGCGCAACGTGGTTTTCAATTAATTAGTCTCCTTTTCAAAGCGCGTCGTGCGTTATTTGCCTTTGAAATCCTGGGACATTTCTCTATACACAAACTGGGTCAGTTTTAGCATGACCCAGTGAATAAATAACTGAATCAGTAATGCACCAAATCCTTTGTAAAAGCCTCCAAGACCCTCGTCTCTCCAGATAGAATGGAAACAGTCCATTACACCATCGTAATTGGTACAAAGCGGTACAACTCCGCTCCCAGAGTCCAAATCATCAACGATCGTCCGCGTACCTTGAACATACAGCTGATTAAGAACTGTCTGCAGTGGATATAACAGAATCTCCGGCACAAACAACGCTAAAAAATTGGCTACAAGCTCTGGGTAGTACGTTTGAGTCATGTCGGTGGGATCGGGTGGTTCCTCATCGGATGACGTATTACTTTGGTCATGTGACGAATGAAGGCCCCTACCCTTCAGTTTCATTAACACCAAATGTTGAATTAAGGTGCCCAAAACGTAGCTGAGCAGGCCGTGGAGCACTGTGGGTAGTACCAGAGTCCACATAGGCAGAAGACGGCCATGTCGA
>NC_090884.1:29136372-29138872 GCF_036669925.1 Montipora capricornis
CACTGATCGATCTTCACTCTGTAAAATTCCCCAATCTATCACCTAGCACACAGACTGTGATTGCTCACTTTGGCAAAGCCCACTTGATTTTACCATAGTTAGTGCCATTTCGTGTTGGTTAATACCAACAGATTTAATTAATACCCGACAGTCCTTCCTATAAGTACCAAAAGTCGACAACCGTTTCACTCTAAGAAGTTAGCTACTTTTTTCCCTAAATTGGAAAAATGAAAGGTAGATATTCTTTCAAGCCTAATGACAACAAATATTTCTAACAGTTGGCCTCACACTTGCCAATGATGGCAGACATCATGATTTAAATAGTGCATGCTATTTTCAGCAATACCACCAACCTATTTGGTGTTCTCTAGGAGTTTTTCCACCAACGCAATTTACTACATTTGCCTGAGCCACTGACTCTTCATCGTTGAAGGTATGTTGTCGAGAAAGAGGCATACTTTGTTGTTCAATGCCCTTAAATTTGTCGTACACCATTTTTGCTTTCCAGCCTTATCCAGTCGGCTCTCTGATGAGTTTGAACGAGAAGAGCCTGGAGAACCCAGTGCTTTGTAGTCAACCAACCATTGTCAACCATTCTCTACCTCGAATACAACGTTTTCACTCTCTCAGCGTTTTCACTCTTCCAAATGCAATGAAACAAAAGAAACTATTTGCAAAAATATATTTTTCAATTCCCAGAGGATTAGTTTGGAACACCAATATGGCTGCCGTGACGTCATGCGAAAACGGCTATGGCCATTTTCGAAAAATATATCAAATATCCAGCTTGATAGTGTTGGAATGATTTTGAAAAATATTTACATATTGTCTACTTCCCTTTGTCTTTGTCCTCACTGCCTCACCGTCAACTGAATTTTAATATATCGAAAAAGGCCATTAACTATTATTATTATACACTGGTGTCACCACCTCGATTTTGATTGGTTATAAGCACGCAGCTAATTCTTGCTTGAAGGGGGTAGTTTCTAAAGAAACTGTGGTGCTGCGTCGGTGGGGAAGCTAAATTAGTATACAAAAATTTTGGTTTTTTGATAATGTAAATTGGCCACCGTAAAGAGATTCTAAAAGCTGACGTTTCGAGCGTTAGCCCTTCGTCAGAGCGAATGGCTAACGCTTTTAGAATCTCTGTACGGTGGCCAATTTACATTAGAGAGCTTTAGATTCTAGTACGAGAACGACTACGAGTACGAGATATTCTCATAAGGCAACAGTGAGCGCAAGCAAACCAGCGTCATTTTGGCGGGAAAAACGTGATGCCGCCGTCATTTTAGTGCGAGGTTTTGCAAAAATGTCGTCGAATCAAAACAAGTCAACAACACGGTAGCAGTTTTGGCATTTTTTGATGAGCAAAAAGGCTCAGTTACCAGAAATAAGAATAACTGAGCAACTTATACTGCTAACAGTAACAAAGAGTAAGATTAAGCGTACGGGTTATAAATTTCCTTAGTATTTTCGCTAAAAACGGGCAGTCAAAACTCCTACTCGTTCTCGTCCTGATCGTAGAATCTAAAGGTCCCTATTATCAACTCCGTTGATAAAACCAAAATTTTTGTATACTAATTCTTGCTTGCTCTGTTTCTCTTGCCCCATAGGTACAGACGGTAGATTTTATATATGTAAAATTGACGTCATACCTACAGACAAAAGTTTTATGCATGCAGGAGTGACGTCACCTAAAACACTAACGAGCAGAGAAGAGTCAGAAGAGGGAAGAAGACTGCCAACCGCAGAAACATTCTTTGATTTGCCGTTCATCCAAAGAAATGGATTAGTCAGTCCTCTTGTCTTAAACAAGTGCAGCTCAGGAATATGCATAATAAAACAATTATTGGATGAGGTTTTCGCATGATAGCGATAATTATCAAGGCCTCAGTTTGTGTTATCCGCCTCAGCCTTCATCTTCGGCAGATAACACAAACTTTGGCCTTGATAATTATCGCTATCATGCTCAACCTCATCCAATAATTGAGAAAGAAATGGATTAGTCAGTCCTCTTGTCTTAAACAAGTGCAGCTCAGGAATATGCACAATAAAACATTATTGGATGAGGTTTTCGCATGATAGCGATAATTATCTAGGCCTCAGTTTGTGTTATCCGGCTCAGCCTTCTGCTTCGGCAGATAACACAAACTTTGGCCTTGATAATTATCGCTATCATGCTCAACCTCATCCAATAATTGTTAAGTACATACCAAATTATTATTCAACACATTGTGACAATGTCCAAATATGGTCATAGCCCGCGCAACTTGGATATTAGTCTTGCGTACTCAACGTATATCCTGCGATATACGTAATTTTGTGTGTCGCGGAGAAAAATGGTAGTTTTTCCAATAAACGTAGAAAATTGTGTTTTGTCATCAATGTGTTGAATAAGAAAACACTTATCCTGGTCAATCTTGCGGAATATGGCCTGATTTTAGCCAAATCGGCCTATACGTCCTCTTCGGCTAAGTATCAGGCGATATTCCACGCAATT
>NC_090884.1:29143872-29166372 GCF_036669925.1 Montipora capricornis
CGATAACTGGTTGCAGGAAAAGAACTTTTTCACTGATGTCTTAGAGAAGGTGGAGAAGAAAACTGGAGTAAAGAGAATCTATATTTTTCTCGGTAATGACGTAGGTTATGTGGTCTATAAACGGCGTTTTTTTCACTGGGTTAAAGCCTTTTTTTTGCCTCGTTAGGTTTGTTAGGGATTTTCGCTCTCTATCTTATTTTTGGCTATGGAGCTGATCTTATAGTTACAGCGCTTGGTTTTGCCTATCCTGCTTACCAATCGTAAGTAGCTTTTTAATTAAACCGCGTAGTTCACTGTATAATTTTGTTTGGCTTCACATTTCAGTCGTGTATTGAATTTGTTAACACCATCTGCCTCGCTGCCGCAAGCTTCCAAAAACTTCGTCCCTGTTTAATTCCTCTCTAGTTTTCTTCATTGTTTAAAAAACGAGTTATCCTAACACTAAAACATGTTTTTCATGCTGTGATTATTTTTTCAGTGTGAAAGCCGTGGAAAGCGAGTCCAAAGAAGACGATACACAATGGCTAATTTATTGGGTGGTGTTTGGAGTCTTCAACATTGTAGAGTTTTTCTCCGATATTCTGCTTTCTTGGTTTCCCCTGTATTTCCTTGTGAAGGTACTATTCTGCAATCGCTCCAAATCTGCATTTAAGGAGCAATGTACGTGTTAGTAGGTTAGATAGCTTATCAGCATGCACTCGTTTACCGAACTTTGGCGCATTTTTCGAACTTGTTCTTTCCGGTAAATTTCGAATAGAAATGGACTTCGGAACCGAACGAAACTTCTGGATGAACAAAATTATACGCCAGGCCAGAGGAGCAAAAATATTTGCAGCTTGCTCTTTGCAAAATTTACGTTTTTGTGAGAAACACACATTCTCGTAGTTAATTGCAGAACTAATTAACCATGTTCTTTGCAGTTGATATTCCTCGCTTGGTGTATGGCCCCTGTGTCTTGGAACGGAGCGAATACTCTTTATCACAAAGTTATCAAGCCATTCGTGTTGAAGCACCGGAAAAATATTGACGAAGCATTGGATAAAGTTGGCGAAAAAATGGATCAAGTAGCCAAAGAAGGTAGGTCTAACAGTCATTGGCAAAAAAAAACACCATAAGTATGTTTAAATTCGGCTTTTCCACGATGTCGAAAAACTTCACTCAAAGGTTCTCCCTGTTTTCGTATTTTTATTTCATCGATGTTAAGTATATACATTTCTGCTGAACAAAAGCCGTGGGGTTGCAACAGAAATATCTGAAATATGTTTTCCAGTAGAGATGTTAGTAGCGTATTTTGGGGTGTTCCAAGTTTGAATTATTTAACATCGTCTTAGAGCAGGTGTTAAAAAAACAAATTAACTTGCGTTTGCACACATTGAGGTTGTACACTGTCAGGATGGAATGTTCAAATTACGTCGTTAATTTGCATTTTTAGCTATAAAACGAGCTTATATGTTCGACCATTTTTTTCCAGTGGGGAAGTAAACATAAATTTAAAGTGTGCTAATGACGGCGTAAAGTCGATATCGTGATGACTGCCTAATTTTTCTGTGTCAACTCTTTGTGTAGTTTTTATTGTCTTGGGGGCATTAATTTAAAAGTTGTCTGCCGTCAAATAATCACACGAATAAGGTTTTTAAAGCAGTCAACTCTTATTGCACCCTGTGAGCAGAGTCTCCAGCGAACGAACGACAGTACGAGGCATGCGTGGCGGTTGCAAAAAACCCTCTTGTTTCCGGCCAGATTAATTAAATTAACTGTATTACTGGCGACTAAATTAAAAATTCAGGCAAATTGATTTGCAATCAATTGACAAGGTATTTACCAAAAAACACTCACCCTTTATACACAATGAGACTCATCAATTGCAATTCCGATCATGTGATCTCTGAGGTCCTTCATGGTCTTGGAACTGTTTAGAAAGAGTTTCTGCGCTAATAAATCCTCCCCATCGACTTTGTCAATCTTAGCAGCCTTAACTCCAAGCTTCTCACAGAAAGAAATTTGGTCACTCATCAATGCTTGAAGTGGAGCTATCACCATCAAATGAGGATTCCAAGGGTGCTGGCTCAGATGTTTCAGTATTGGGGGTGTTAAATGAATTATGAGGGATTTTCAGTGTCCTGTCAAATGTGTCCCACAAAATGGTGATTATGGTTTCATAATCTCTAATCAAAAGTTATGCGAGATAACTCTTACAGTTCCTCTTCAAGACTTCATTGATAAACAATTCCTAAAGTTCCAAGCCCATGTTACCCGTCTTCAAAACAACAAGCTCCAAAAGCAGCTCCAATTTATGATTCCTGAAGTTAAATACATGCAGAATCTTTGGAATAAATGTGGCAAATTACTAGGAGGTTATGACGGTATTCAGACTAGAAGACTCATATGCAGTCAAGAGCAAAATTCAGACAAGCTGTTGATTCTCGGTATGGAACCCGCAGAACAAAGCAAGCCAAGTGAGACACTTCTCCTGGCTAACTATCATTGTTTCATTCATTGTCTTGACCTTTCACAAAACTTCTGAGGGCTTGTCTTTGTTCAGCTGTTGGATGGATCTGGCTCCTTTCAGTCAAAAACGCAATCGCTTTAAAGATTTTGGTTGAATCCGGACATTCCACCAAGTTTGGTGTGAAGTAAGCTGCGGGCTCGAGTTTGGTCATCAGATAGCCCTCTTAGGGAGACTCTGCTGGCAGGGTACCTACTCTTATTGTTTAAAAAAAAAACCATACATTTTAAACAAAAACAGGCAAATTTTATTGCAATCGTCAATATTTTACAAATGTTGCGAGGAGACCCCAAAGAAACCACATAGTTTACTGCTTATGTTGATTAAGCCTTGCAGAACATGTTGTTGCATAGGTGAACTAAATTAAAATAATCAGTATGCTAAATGTGGCTCACCTCACTTCAGTGGCCTCAGAGTTTCTTCCTCCAATGCTGTCTTGAACCACTGAAGTTGTGTGAGAATGCCATGTACTTTTATTGGATGCTTGATTGACCAAGCTCAGCTCGATTCTCATGATGGCTGCACACAGTGAGGAATTTGCCACACAAGGCCAAAAATACCCAATATGTTTGATTTTATTCTCATGACCTCACAAAGCGAATTTTTCACCAAAATTTCTCTGTACATATGAGGAAATGGCTCACTGGCTTGCATTTGCTCAGCTCTTTCCTCACCAGGTGCGGTAGGGTAAGCTTTTTCTTAAAGCTGTTCATTCAGGGTATCAAAATAAATTTAAAGTGCCCTTGACCTAATTTTTCGTGACTAAAAATGATTCTGCTAGAATTTGTTTTTCAATTTAAACAAAATGCTATTTTTGTGGTACAACCTTGTGTTGATCCAGAGGTGTGGATGGGTCAAATTGCAGGTTTCTGATGTGGATCCAGGAATATAACTCTTTTTCTCTGTCAGAAGTAATTGTTCCATTTGTACCTGAATAGAGCAGAGATTAATGCAAAAGGAATGCTAAATTTGTGGAAAATTTCAAATGTTTTGCATAGTTTGTGGCCAATCCTGTTATAGTACTGTGCGAAAGTAATGCAAGTGAAATGCGTGAATTTCGTTCTTTGTCTTTGCGAATTTTCATCGAAAAATCAAGGGAAAATTCGATGTGTTTCGAGCGATAATTCACTTTAACAATAGGGGAAATTTCGTTGGGTTTTCAACACCTCACCGAAAATTCGCGATCAATAACGTTCTTTTGCCATTAAGTACGCGAAATTTCGCTAAGCACAGGGTGTAATTCATCCAATCGATCGTCATGTAATTTACATGAAATATATTTTGATAACTGTTGTATGAACTGCGTGCCGAAGCTTGCTGTATTTAGTTGCATGTATCGCTCACTGATTAGAAGGTCATTATAACACTACAAACACAAGGTTTCTTTCATCTTGTGCATGTAAAATTCGCTAATTTTGCACGCGTGAATTCAGCTTTAGAGCAACTTGCATGCTACATGTACACACGATCGAGCTCTGAGTTCGCTTTGGGAACAAAGACAGAACACTCAAGCAAAACACTTTGCCCGCAAATACTTGAAATTTCGTTTTGAACAGAGCCAGAATTCAACAACATGTCGAGCGAAGTTCATATCACATGTAATGGTTTCAATGGAGCGGTCATGTAAACACCAAATATTTTCTGATAACTAATTGTGACTGCGTGACAGAGCTTGCTGTATTTACTTATCATTGATTTGAAGGATAAAGATCACAGCTAACACAACGTTTCTTAAATCTTATAGGGATCTAAATTTTTGAGAACGTAAGCAACTTACCTTACAAGTTGTAATTATTCCATATGCCACGAGGGTGACCTTAGTTTGTTCCAGGAACAAAGCCAAAACAGTCCAGCTTTTTGCAGTTACATGTAAATCCCTTGCGCAAGTAGTCACCGATAAATCCTTCAACACTGATTGTCGAATTGGTTAACAAAAGCTCTTGTGAAATGCTCTTTTTTTTGAAGCATTCCGTGATCTTGAAGCATTGATCAGAACAGGAAGATCCTCGCACTTCACAAAGCCAAATCCTTATCTAATTCCAATCGCTGATCCAGTTCATGGAGCAAAACTCGGCAGCTATAATGCTGCCTCTACAGAAAGAATATTCACGTAGTCACTCGAACTTTCCTAATGAAGTCCCAAGGCATAAACAGAGTGACTGTTTACTTACAAATTCATAAAGAATTTTCGGGAAGAATGAACTATCGCTCAAAAATTCGCAGCACATTTTTGGGAAGAGCGAACTATCGCTCCAAAATTCGCAGCACATTCGAGAAATTGCGGCGAAAAATCAGCGAAATATCGTTCCAAATGAAATTTCCTCGAAAAGCCAGGAATTTCTTCGGAAATCACTTGCATTACTTTTGCACAGTACTGTAAGTGTATCCATGTTGCTGTGTGCGAGTGAGTGAAATAGTGATAGTTTTCTTCAAAAAGGTTTCATTCTGTTAATAAGCAAACTAGCATCTTTCTATCTTAGCACAATTTTGGTTGAACTCTTTTTCTTTATTAGAACTGTTTCCAAGGGAATCACTTTTTTAGCTGGATAATAGACTATAATATTAGCATTCCTTCACATTGCAATTAAAATGACAAATGTGTTGACATATTTCATAGTCTTCTTTTCCAGCAATTGTTGTGGAAGAATTCACATGTTCCAACTGGCCTTATTAACTTCTTCTTGTGGTACAAGGATGCTGTTGCTGATTCAGTGTCATTTGTTTGCTTTTGCAGCCAAGGATGCTGCAACTGAAGCTGCCATAAGAGCAGCGACAGAGTCAGACAAGAAAGAAACCTAAGTGCCTTGACAATTCAGAATTAAACCAGGCAGGAAGGAGAATAGGTCACGCAATAACATGGATTGTGTTTATGATCTCCAATGATTTCTGTTGGATAACAAAAACATCAGAAACATTGGAAAAAGCGTATTCGCTTAGCAGATGTGTAGAAAACTAAAACCAGAATGTTGGTACAAAGGTTTTCCTTTTCTTTCTTGTTATATGCCTTTCCCTAATATGGCTTTTGCTCTGTCTCTAAGGGTGCGTTTGATTGACCCTATTCCGGAATGAGAATACGTAGAGTGATGATTTAAAACTGGCCTTTTGAAGCAACAAGAATAATAGATATGTTTAAAATAGCCTTTTAGCGAGTGTTTAACAATTTTAACGTGAATCTCCGTAAAAGCAAAGGATTTCTAACTTGTATTCCATGTATTCCTATTCCGGAGTACGGTTTATGAAAAAAGATTCAAGGTTATAGTGGGTTCATGTTCTCCCTGTTCAAAAAATGATGGTACTATAATAGCAAGATGTTCGTTTAAGCTCTGTCTGGTAAATCCAAGAACCTTCTTGTTGGCCCACGATAAGCCAATGTGATTGCAATAAAAATAATTTTATGCTCTTGGAAATTTAGAAAAATAATAAAATAATTTGGTGCCCTGGAGGGTACTAACTTGGCAGCAAACTTGTTTGCTTGGATTTTGTGAAAATTTTTTCTTCAAATAAACAAAACATTGGATGTAAGATCCCTCGTGTAAAGGCATATTGAGAGAAACAAATTTTTAGAAAGTAGTAAGTTTTGTGTATCACTGTTATTATTTTTAGTATTTTCATTTATTATGATCACCTTTCAAGCAAAGTGTTTGGTTAGTTGGTTGATAATCATTGGAATGGGGAAATCCATCTGGGAGCATTTTCAACTTTTCCCCTGAAACTAGAAAATTTGTTTGATGCAATTGGGAAATTATCTTTTACGGCCTTCCTATCTTGTGTTAGTCTCATCAAAATTAAACGCTGTCGTGCTCTTAATTAATCCCTCTGTGAAGGGATGCTTCACATTCCTCGTAATTTTTGAGATTGTAACACTGTGAACTCCTCAGCATGTGGTTTATGGGAGTAGGTGTGTAAGGTGAATCTGTGTCTAAAATGTCTTTCTTTCATAATTATGAAAGTGATCTTTCCTTCATTTTTTCTTGATATTGTATTCATCAAACTCATTGCCTATCGATGAGCTTGGGGAAGGTGCCTTGGTTTAGGTGCATGGAGCCGTTCCTTCATTTTTTTCTTGATAATTATTGTATTCATTAAAATAAATGGTATTTCTTTTAGTTGGGCAAATTAATTTCAGTTTACTTGTCTATAAAGAGCACTGGATTACACTGTGATATTAAACTAATAAATCATTGTACATTTCCACAGTACTGATATTTTTGTTTGAGTTACAGTAGCAAATAAATAACTGTAATTTGTAAGGAGATTGAAGTGCTTCCTGGTTGCTGTTTGCAAAATAAATTTTGATTTCCTTATACGCTCTATGTCAATTTTTCCCCCTTTAGTGCCAAATTAACTCCAATATTTCAGTTCACCTTGGAGGTTTCCAAAACCACCAGTTATAACTACAATGTACACTCTCCAAAGTAGTGCCAATGTTCTGGAACTCTTTTTACTATAATGTTGAAGTGCTGCTCAAGACACAAATCTCTTAAATCACAATACTAATATTGACTTTTTGAATTACTTTTATTGTTGGCTTTGCAACTAGATATTGTTGTTCCTACATGTATATACATGTAGCAACCAATACAATTATTATTATAGTTGTCAAGACATTATTTTTTTAGTAAGTCCCATCAACTTATTCCAAATTGGCCTGCATTTTAATATTAATTTTGTTTGTTTGCTTGCTTGCAAATTAGACATTGTTGCCTTGTTATCAAAATTAATGTAAAATTCAAAAGAATATTAATTATTTTTAACCTTGAATGAAGCAACAATTAGGGTGCCTAAGTTTGCAAGCAAACAAAAGAATACTAAAAATTCGGCCATTTTGGAATAAGGTGTACCAAGTTTCCCCTTGCTCTCTCCACCCATTTCTGTGGTTGCAATATGTAACTTAAGGACATTAATTTTTTTTTAAAGCCTAAGATTGAAATTCATTTTGTCAACGACAACAGTGGGTTATGCTACTCGAACCAGCAACCAACTTCAAACTTTATTGAAAGTTCAAACCCATGCCAGGTATAGACGACCCTCATTCTTAATTGGCATTGTCGGCTGTACTGTATATACATGTATTTCCCAGATGCACCCTTGGAATCGGTCAAGTTAGCGTGACCACCTGCAGAGCAGAGGGGCCCTTCCTATCCTTTGGGTCATGACACCTTCCTTTTCTTACTTATCTGTTAATACTTCTGTAATGTGCCTTCATACCTGTCAAGTGTATAGTTAGAAAAGCTGGGGGAAAACAAGACTGCCAGTGTTTAAATTAAAGTCCAGGGGCTTTGAGATAGATTGTACAACTGTTGTCCAATTTATTTTGAAGCCGGTCTTTGAAGAGCCCACACAATTAGGCCTCAAATCAATTACCGGGGTAGCCACTTGTAGGCTTCCTGGTTTTGAGCCCTGTGGTGTGATCATGTTAGTTTGTCTCACACAAAAACGAAAATCACAGTTGTGGACAATGCAGAATATGTTTAATGGCACTTTATATGTTAGCACCAAAGTGCAGCCAAGGCTGCTGCCTAAGAAAATTTTAAAGGGGCCCTCAGAGCTAAACGCTGAGAACTTAGGAGCCCAACATATGAAGTGAAAGGTGTTGCTGTGAAAAATTAAGGTGCCCAGAGCTCTTCTTTGGGAGCCCCAGGCTACCGGGCTCCTGTTAGGCAACAGCCTTGAGTGCAGCTCTATTTACTTTCATAAAATAGTCTACGACCTTGTGTCACATAGTAGTTCAGAGACTGAACATTTTCCACATGTTTAAATCCCTTTAGAGTTATGAAAACAAAGTTATGCATAATAGTTAATTTTGGGAAAGCAACCTACTTACCCTGCACACTACAATAAATATGAGAGTCCAAACTATACAGGTATTAACTTACAGCAAGTGATATTTTTAATTATGTACTGTTTTCCTAAATTTAAACAGTATTGTTTTTCACTCCAAAAACACTAAACTACAGTGTAGTACGAATAAGTATCAATAGCTGCGCCCTATTTACAGTGTAACACCTAATTTATGGCAATAAAACTGCATTCAAAACCTCTTGATTGGTTTCTATTACAGGGCATTTAAATAATATTGAGTGAAAGGTCTCAATGTTATGCTAATTAATACAGTGCTCAAAATTAGCCGTCGTCTGGCCATCCCAGACGACCAGAAAGTTTACGGGACAACTAGTTTTTGGTAAAAACCGCTTTGGGATCAAAAAGCTGAGAAAAAATTTGGAGGTAGTAATTTTGGGAACAAGGGAACAGAAACAAATTCTTATAAAAGGGAACAACCAAACAAGGAGGCCTTCACAAGTCTGATCAAGATGAAACAGGTGCCGAGAATTTTGGATTTGGGCATTTAGGTCAATTTTTTTGAGGTTGGGTTTAATGCTCTAGAGAGTTTGTATAACTTCTCCAAACTTCCAATATGTAAATGTAAATGCTTTGGTTATAGTGGAAGTGCACTTAGCTATCAAGCTAGTTTACAGGCACCCCACTTTTAACAATGTGAAAGAAACAATTCAAAGTTAACAGAAACAGTCATTATTAAGAACCCCAACTGGCAGGAGGCAACCAGTTGGCTATTTACAAAGCGTGGTAGAGTCGAATCCGGGACAACCGGAAACAAATCCTAACTATGTGCACCATAACGTGACCTATAATAGTCAAGCACACTAAAGTGAGAACCAATGGTACAATTCCACACGTGAATATACATGTAGTCCTGATAACAACAAAGATTCTTCCAAAAAGGCAAAGGAGATCTTCTACTACTTCTACAGACAGATATACATGTAAACAAGTGGTTCTAATAGCACAAATTAATTTCTGAATGGGTCCAAATAACTTGAAGCTGTTTGATAATTATTATAGATTTAGCCTAGCCTAAAAGTGGAGTTCCTGGGTTTAATATTTATTTTTATAAGTTAACCTGGCTTGAGCCTGTGATCCGATCGAAACCCAGTACGTGGTCAGCAGTCAACTTCAAAAAAACAAAACAAAACAAAAAAACCCACAGCTGACCTCAATGAGCTCTAAACTTGAGGCCATGATATGCTTGCGTGATACTGGTCACATCGGCATACATGGAGGGGACTGTTACAGTACCATTACCAAAACCAATTTTCTCGCACAGATGGGTTACCATATTTCTTTACCAATGGTACTCCACAGAGCTCCACTAAAATTAAGTACAGGTAACTGGACATGGCCTGGCTAGTTTAAGTACTGCTCCATAGGCTTTATAATGCATGTCGTTGATGTATAAACGGCCATCCCAAATCCCTAGTACAATTACAGAAATTTCTCCCAGTCTACTTAATTACAAATAACATTGCTTTCTTTGGCAAGTGCATAATGAAGTGAGTGTTTCTTATCGGCCAGCAAGTGAGGCACCAAAGTCTCTGTTTGGAAAACATAAGGGAACCAACAGAGTCCATAGGTAAAGTACAAATCCCAGCCAACATGACACCATTTTTACCCAGAGAGAACCCACGGTCCGCTGAAATTCTTTAAGCGTGGAACCTTGAGGACTATAAACAGGAAAGAATTCAACAAAATATATTCACTAATAGAATGAATTTTGCAGTGATTACTAAAGGAAAACTGGGGGAGGGGTTTAAAAGTTTCTGTAATTATTTTAAAAGAATTAGCTTTTTGGTTGTTGGTTCAAGTCTTCTTTTTTATTACAGCAGCCATAAGCCACCCAAATCGGGCCATTGCAATGCATAAATTTTTGATCCGGAAAAAATTAACTATAAACTCCTGAATGCAATCATAATACGAGACATGCACAAAGTATCAATGGCATGACCTTTTGAAAAAAACTTTAATAAAATTGGAATTATACTGATCTCTCATTTCAACATTTATGTATTTTAAGTGGACATGCTGTCTCATACTTTCATTAGCTAGTTCAACTTGGCTACAGGTGAAAGGACCACTGCCTCATGAGCAGACAACGTCCATTCCATTGTTGATTGAACTTGGATTTCATTTTGAACTATATAATTATTAAATGACTATCAAAATAGCAAGTTACATGTACATTGGAATAACGTAGTACTACATAAATTTAAATGCAAAACAATTTTATGTGTTTAAGTTGTTAGCATCATGAATACATGTACTTAAAAGTATTCCTGGGAATGACAACAAGGCTTTTTGGTCAAACTTATAATTATTTAGACGTTCTGCCTTATTTTCCATGTCTAAAATTTTAATGTAATACACCAATAACAGAATGATTTTGATAGTTTTCCAGAAAGCTTGGTAGGATGTTTTATTTAGTTTTACCAGAAGCTCATGCATGACCTTGAAGTGATTTTTTTGAGTTTTAAAAAATTAATTTCCTTTATTTGGATGTAACATAGCTCGCGCATTTTCCAGAGCATGCAGCTTCAATCTTATTTTTGTCCATATTTGGGCATAAAATTGGTATCCTAAAATCCCCAGCTTTGTTGCAAGGAAAAGAGTTGCAAGTTACACGCTTCAAGGTCATGTGCATCTGGTTTTTATACATGATGTAACAGTTGTAAAAGGGAGGTCAGCTTCCCTCACTGTCCCCATTAACCATTTGATGTCCAAACCAGCCTAAACCGGCTAGACTTAGTATTTTACTCTGTCTAACGTCAGACGATTTTACTCGTCAATGGGGAACCCCTGGGAGTCAATGGGTTAATCACTCACTCACTCACTGAAAAACTACCGGTATGTCCCCATTAATTTAACCCTCTGATGTCCAAACCGGCCTAAACCGGCCAGACTTAGTATTCTACTCTGTCTAACGCCAAACGATTTTACTCGTCAATGGGAAACCCCTGGGAGTCAATGGGTTAATCACTCACTCACTGAAAAACTACCGGTATGTCCCCATTAATTTAATTTACTCACTCACTGAAAAACTATGTCCCCATTAATTTAACCCTCTGACGTCCAAACCAGCCTAAACCAGCCAGACTTAGTATTTTACTCTGTCTAACGCCAGACGAAACGCCAGATGATTTACCCGTCAATGGGGAACCCCTGAGAGTCAATGGGTTAATCACTCACTCACTGAAAAACTAACGGTATGTTTAGTTTAGTTTAGTTTAGTTTAATTTATTCGCCACAATTCATGGAGTGGCAGGGGAGAGGAACAGAACTTTCGTCCCAATTGACACCTAACCCCTATATCCATAGATCAGACCACAACACCGGGAGTTCCATGCCCTATGTCCCCATTAATTTAATCACTCACTCACTGAAAAACTATGTCCCCATTAATTTAACCCTTTGACGTCCTAACTGGCCAGTATCAAGTTACTGTGTCTGATGCCAGACGATTTTACTCGTCAATAGGGAACCTCTGGGAGTCAATGGGTTAACATCCCATGTTATACAACATTTGTCAGACAGGAAAATCAAGAGCTCTAATGCAGAATACCAGGATCATACACATGACTGATACATGTAGATGTGGATTTAAACCACAAATGTAGACTTAAATGGGACATTTTTCAGTGAGTGAGCGATTAACCCATTGGCTCCCAGGGGTTCCCCATTGACGAGTAGAGTCGTGTGGCATTAGACAGAGTAAAATACTAAGTCAGGCCGGTTTAGGCCGGTTTGGATGCCAAAGGGTTAAAGTAACTATTGAGTAACATTGATTCTTGGATGCAAACAAAAAGGTTTCAGTTACATCATGTAAGTAATTAACTTAAAGCACTTCCGTGCTTTCATCTACTGTACTATGCATAGACCCCCCCTGACCCCATCTCCCTTCCCTTATTTGTGACCCTATTTGGGAAAACCGGGCTTAACGAAAATAGCGTTGTAATGCATTTTCAATGCATTTTAAATGCGTTGATAATGCATTATAACGCGTTGATAATGGTTCTCAACGCATTTGTAAAAACGTTGACAATGTTCAACAAGTATTTAAGAATCGATGAAAAACGCGTTGCCAACGCTTTGGCAACTTTTTCCAACGTTTGATACAAATTCTGCACAAAACGTTGAAAACAAAGCTAAATACATTGTCAAAACAACCAATAGCGGTTTATTTACCAGCAACAAATTCAATTGAACATCATAATTCTGCATCTGAGAAAATTTGATTTTGTTTGATTAATAAAGAGCAATTTGTCGCAACTTACATTAAAAATTTTGCGAAGCAACAGCCAATATACCCACCAGAAGTATAAACGTTGAAAAAGAAAATGTTGGCGTGATTTGTTTGGCGCTTCGCCCCCGAGCTTGCCACTAATTAGTTCAATATTTTTTCTGTCATAAATTTTAAGTAAACTTTTCGATTTCATTGGCTTCGAAAAGAAAGAGTAAGCTTCAAAAAGTCTTTGAAATGCATCAAGCTGTTCACGATTAAATGCAACCGACGGTATAGCAATTTTAATCCCAAGTCACGCACACCACGCATTTGACAAAGATCTTTTTTTATCAATGTAGCCTTGCCTCGCTATTGGCAAACGATTGCGTTTCAGGAAATTTCACTCCTATTTAGTATTATAAGTATTTCTGATGACGCCTTCACTTGCTACTCAAGGGAATGGTTATTAATGGTCATTTATTTTCCCTGGTGATTTTATACAAACATTACGAAGCAGATCGACACTGAGGCAGACAAAGGCGCGCTACATGTTAGCTCATGTTATGGCTCGATCGTTTTGCGCCTTTTATCTTTATGGTGTTTTATTGCAATGGTTAACTTAACCGCAAAAGGGTTTAATCTGCACTGGGGTAAAAGCAATTTTAGGAGGCCCGCAGAACAAAATTTTTTCTGTATCAGCAGTTCAAATTCGTGATCGCTCGTGCGCAACGTTGACATTCCTTTGTTTAATCCATGTGCCATACAAATCATGTTTGTGATGTTGCGGTATTTTGTTGCAGTTGCCAACTGAAATTCTCTGGATCAATTTATTGGCCCGATTTTTCGTATTGGTTACACATAAAGTGTTCTTTATTTTAAGTCAAATCTATTTTGCATATGTATAACGAGATTCGCGGAACGGAAAGGAGCAGTGGTATTTGAAGCCAAAATATTATCTGTGGATAATAGTATCTGTCCTTCATTCCGGAAACAAGAGAACTTGCCGACACATCTTTGCCTGTAGAATGTCACACTTCTACTTGTGGGAATCGTCAAGAAACTACAGGCCCGGGTTGCTCGAAGCATGGTTAGCGCTATTAAACCATCGTTAAATATCATGGAAACCTATAGGTTTTGACACCCGTAAGATACTTTAAACTTGCAGCTATTTGTATGGTGTTAGGCAACAAGTTTTAATTTAACTCATGTCAGGACACTGCATGCATGCAAATCCGAACAACCACAGTGTTGATTTTTACATGTTTCGTGCGCTAGTCCTTACCCGAGTTAGCAACGTTCCTGTATTCATCCATTTTCGTTGATAACCTACGTACTGTACGGAACGCGAGTTTTGTCCGATGTCCTTCTACAATTTAGGGATGTATATTTAATTTAAAGGCTCTCTCAAACCAGTCGCCGATGGCAAAAGTATTAATTTTGACAAGGATTGGAGCCATTTATTTCTATTATAAAAATCCTACACTGCACAGTAAATGTATATACACGTACACAATATCTCTTGTCAAAACGATAAACAATAAAGCGTAATACCAAAAATAATATTAAAGTTTTTCACAAAGGAACGGTTGATTTGAATTCAGTTAAATTTGAGTCTCGATCGATTGTTCAAATCGAATGTCATTTGAAACACACGCATGTATCAGACAGTCTTTTTACCGCCGTAATTTCGTTCAACACCGTAAGAACTGAAGCCAAAAAGGTAAGTAAGAGCAGCCATAGGATAGTTGAGTTTTACACTTAGGCGCGTTCTCTGCAAAATTACAGGAAAACTCCATGTATTTGTTGTTTCTGCTCAAATTCAAGCCGATACGTACGTGCTAGAGTTGCGTAACAATTCGTTGTAAAGCTTTCGTAGTAACTAATAGTGGCGGTTTCATTAAACGCGTTGTCAATGATCGACAACGCACTGACAATGTTTTGAAAGGATTTTGAAATGGATTTGGAACGCATTTCGGTTCCGTTGAAAAACATTGGCAACGTTTTAAAACGCAATGGAAATGCTCTTCAACGCATTTTCAACGCGTTGAAAATGCATTACAACGAAAAAACGCTTCAACGCTATTTCCGTTAAGCCTGCTTTTCCCAAATAGGGTCACATTTTGTCCCCTTTCTGGCCAGTATAGCTTTAGGACACTTTCCACTTGACAGAACTGACCAGCCAGACCGGGCATTTGGAAGGACTACAACCTGTAACTCTATAACACTTTCAAATTAACACACTTCGAGAATGATAATAATTATGTTCCTTCAAATTGTTGCATTTTCCTTGCAAACTGAAGGCCAGTTCTGACAAAAGGAAAGAGCCCCTAGTTTGACTAAAATGACAATTCCTGGGAATTTTGATGTTACCCTTGCTTTTTTTTATCACACCCACACATAGATGTAGGACATACCTGTACCAATTTGTCAGCATCATCATGATATACAGTGACGCCAGGAAGAAAATGAAATGAAAGAAGGAGTAACTGTATGCCACTCCATCTTCCTCATCGCTTATCACCTGCTGACCTTTTTCCTCATCATCATCTGTCAATTTAAGGGGAAAAAACCTTACAAAGATCTACCGGTATATTGTTAAGAAGTTAAATAATATTACATGTATAATTATTATTGTTTATGTGAAAAAAGGTTCTGTTCTACATGTACTGTAGTAGTTTTCACAACTTACATTTTAGGTAAAGACTTTGAACGGCAAAGGGGATCTATAGCTCGACAAGATATATTACCTCAATACCAATACAGTTTTAAATTTAATAGAGACTATGGTAGCATGACATTCAGCAACATTGGCTATAAATAACTGCCAAAATTGAACAGTCTACCATACTGTAAATAAGATTATTTTGCTGTAGTTGTTAACATTGAAGAACTCAATTGCAACTCATGAGTGAGTATCTTTCCAACAAGATCTTTTAACAAGGTCAGCCTGATTAGTCCAATTATGGCAAAGGCTTTCCATTACGTTCTTGCAAAACTCTACAGCTGGAGCTCGGTGTCAAGCCTGATGTTGCTGAAGAGCACTGACCATTGGCAGAGGATAGCTAGGGGTGGGTATGACTTGAACTGGAGTGGGCTGTTACTTGTACGTGTAGTTTGTTCTCCAGAGGTTCTTCTGTGGGTACGCTCACTGGTTTTCTTTTCATTAAAAGTCAGCATTAATTTGATTGGATTTCATCTGCTAGCCTAGCTTATGCCGATTTTTTGTAATCTTGATCCCCAATTTTAATAAGCACTGTACAATTCATGTATGTATGCTTGTGGACTTACAATTTATAAAGCAATCATTGTAATTAATGAAGTTGCACAGTGTTCATTCTTATTACAACAGTTTGCTAATAGTCTGATAATTATTATCATTCCATTGAATGCCATTGAATTCCCTATATAATAAATAAATTATCATTATTATAGTATCCTGCCTTGGCACAAAATTGTGTGCTTAATTAAAACAACAATATCAAACACCATGATCATAAAAATTGCAGAAAGATACCTTTTGCAGACATGCCTGTCCCTCCAGCTGGTGACAATTTGTCAGCACTTCCCACAGTCCGTATACTGAAATTTAATATGGAAAGTCAGTGCTTCATCTTCAAAAAAAAATTGTGCAACATACAGAATTGATGGTATGCAAAAAAACTCAGCACTGTCATTGATTAACAAAAATAAAACAATTTAAAGAAGCCCTTGGTTTTCTGGAAACTTCAGCGCAAATGGGCTGGTGGCTGAGTCAAGAATGCAAACGAAGAGATGCGCAAAGTCTCAGGTCATGCAGGTTTTAAAAACACCATTGATGGTTAAATAATTTTTTTCAAGTGCCAGTCTTTTTTTTTTTCACTGAGTACTTAACCAGTTTAGACAACCCTTTCCAAGAAACAATAATAATTAAGTATGACTGTGGAAGGACCATTGCCGTGTCAAACCACATACTCAGGATGGGTGACTGGATAAAATTTATGATCAAACCATGGATTTAATGTTAATCAAACATACAGCTGACCCTCAGATACTAACTATTTTGCTCAGTATTAAAAGCACCACACTTCATGGAGTCAAGATCATTTTTGTGCTTGTAACTTGGGTGGGGTCAACACTCAGGGTCTTTATGTTGTTACTAGACTACATGTAAGTATAATGATTCAGGGGAAAGTGCTGCCTTACATGTATGTTTGCAATCACTTTCTTCATTCACAAAATTTTTAATGGTTAGACTTTCAAGTCTTCTGATAATTATATGATTGCAGACTTAATGTAATCTACAAAATGAAGGCCCCCTCTCACAAACATTATAATTTGATAATAATTATTGTAATTATTATTCTGTGGCTGACATTAACCAGCCCACTGAGTCATTTTTGGCATTGAAAAAATAGGGCTCCAGCGCATGCCTTTGCTGAATGATTTAGTATAACATATTACAGTGCCATTCGCCTTTATACTGCGTGGCCACCGAACAAACTTTCGCAATTGACAACTACATGTAAATATGTCAACTCATCAACCCCTGCAACGGTGTCCAAGTTACAGTAAAACCGTACGAACTTTGCAAGTAGGCGTGACTGTCAATGTAATTCGCACACCCTGAGTGGCAGATAATTTGTAAAAAACTTCTACCATTTTGAGTTTCCACAATCTTCCAATCTCTCTCTTCAAGTCCTGGTATTTTTCCACTTTTTCCCTTTCTTTTTCCCCTACTCTTACATCATCATCATCATCATCATTATTATTAGTATCATAATTATTATTATTATTATCAATAAAGATTTGGTAATGCAATGACAGGCAAAAAGCAACGATAAAAACTGACATTTCGTTGTCTTCATGACGCCATTGTCAAGGAGAAATAAAAATTACAAAGTTTGCGGCAAGGTGTAACAAGAAATTAGCATAGAGTGTTTGAAGATAATTATATAAAATAATTAATACTTTCGCTCAAATTGCAAAGCGATTCAATTTTATTTCTCCTTGACAACGGCGTCATGAACACACCGAAACATCGGTTTTTATCGTTAATTTTTGCCTGTCTTTTATTATTATTATTATTATTATTATTATTATTATTATTATTATTATTATCATCATCATCATTATCATTATTATTATAGGCCTTATTTGAACTAAACAAGAGTTTTTAGGCCTAAGGTTAGCTTTAATGAATGCTTACATGTTGTAGGTTTGGTTAGAACTGTATCCAATTTGGTAAAACAATTATTAAGACCTGTGGCCTGAGACCTGTGTTTAATTTTGTACCTACCTGAACATCACGGATGTTTCACTTGAAAACAAAGAATTATGATAATTACTGTTTTTGTTTTTGTTTTTGAATGTCATGTTATATTGCTCCTTAGAAAGGAAAAAATTAAAATTGTTAAAACCAACCTTGAATAAATAACAAGAATAAACATTATTACAAGTCCAACAACCAAAGCAAGGGTCTCTGAATTTTCAATTGTCCCAAAAGATGAACCACAAGTTGCTGAAAAAAAAAGAAGATTAATGTACATGATGCCAATTTTTCATGCTGACCAGATGGCTTGGTAGAGAGTGCGCTGAACTTTGGTATGGGAGGTTGTGGGTTCAAACCTCTGCCAATCCAGCACCTAGGATCAATCTTTAAATATCTGAGGAGAAAGTGCTTCCTTTCAAGTCTTCCAGGATAAGAACCATAAGCCATAGGCTCTGCCTCACAACAATAAGATTATTTAATATTTGTTTGTAACTAATTCTATGTTATCAAAGAAGCCACTGTGACTGCTCAAGATGACTAAGGGACATTGTTATTTTTAGACTATAATGGTAAATTTTCATACAGGTTTTTTTCATTGACTCTATTGAATAAACAGCCTTGAAAGTGATTTCCAGGATTGTGTGTGCATACTGACTTTCGAAATAATTATTGTACAGTATTTGAAATAAATGTTAATGTATCCCATTAGAGCCATCTGAATTTTCAGGTGTCTGTATTAAAGAGACAGTTTCTAAGATAAGTGTGATTTCATGCTGATTTTTGTGGAAGGTTTTTAGACTCTTACTAATAATTCGGTTGACTACATGCAATTACATAATTAGGTATTATGTCTTTGGTGCTGTTTTTCACCTTCATTCAGTGGTTTATTTGCCAATGCTGACAAGGTGAGGTAGCTTGCATACAGGGAGATGATAGATGACTGCAGAAGACCTGACCTGGGTTGCACTATTTAAGGAGAAACAAAAAAATTAAGCATCTCAAGTGACACACACACACACTGCATGTACAGTACTGTGCAAAAAGAATGAATGCAAACGAATTTCGACGAAATTCGGTTATTGTTCTCTTGAAATTTCGCTGAAATTTCATCGGGGTATAAAGAAGTGTGATTTCTCAACCGAAATTTCTTTGAAACTTCGCTGAGCCGCACGAAAGTTCAAACGTACAGGATGAAAATTTGCTAATCTAACAATGAAATTTGGGTTGGCATTCGTACATTGTACACTCACTTTGCAAAATCTTGCAAGTTTAATCACTCACTGAAAAACTATGTCCCCATTAATGCACTAAGAGTATGGGGTGAAATATCATGCAGAGGCTGTACCATATACAGATGCAAAATATTTCCTTGTATGTCATTATATTACTTCCACGTAACCCAGTTGAATTCTTTTCCACAGCATGGAATATGGAGTTCCATAACTTTAAATTAACACAATAAACCCAGTCGGCCTTTCACTCCCTATAGTGACACTTGTAGATTTTACTGTGTGCATAAATGCCAGACAATTTTAAATGTACTTGTCAATGGGGGTTCCCTTGGGGGTGAATGGGTTTATAAACGGAAGAAAAGTCTGCATTTTTTAAGAAATACAAAGCATATGATAGGCTGTGCCACGAGATTTAGCCAAAACTGGCACCAAAATCAAGTGAAACATAAATTTAAAGTAACAGTACTACTTCAAAAAAAAAAAAACCAGCAAATACAAAAGGAGGCAGGGATGGGCAAAATCAAACATTAAAAATAATGGATTGTGATCATTACATGGGTTTCAGCCTAACAATTTTTCAAAGTTGATCTCTTTTTTTAGGTAACTTTTTAAATTATGTATGCTACAGACATTTTTTTCACCACGAAGCTTTGGTTTAATTGTGTTGTTTAATTAAAAGTAATGTCTGAGTTAACGTTAAGTTGTATAGCGAGAAGGGGTGAGTAAATGGTAAAACAACACAAAATGCCATGACACACCCCCTTTTAATTTGGTCCTTTTTGTCTGGAAAGTTCTGGCTTCAGTTAATAACACAATTTCATGTTCAATATACAATTATGAGAAAAAACCATACAGCTGCATTGAAATGTGGGAATGACCAAGGTACTGTAGATCTGAGACAGTTTGACTGGCGCAGTGGAGCACTCACCTCCCACCAATGTGGCCCAGGTTCGATTCTCGGACCTGATGCCAAGTTGAGTTTGTGTTGGTTCTCTATAATAATATTACTGTGCTCTGAGGGTTTTTCAATGGGTTCTCCAGGTTTCCTCCTTTGGCAAAAACCAGCATACAGCTGATTCCAGCAGGCTTAAGCTGTGCTCCAAGGTCATACATGGACAGTAGAGTAGCAGGCAGAGGCACATTTATTATGCTTTCAGTTTGACCTTGTTGAGCTGTGTTGTTGCCGTGCTTGTGATCAGATTATTATTATCATTATTATTATTATTATTATTATTATTATAATTTTATTTCTATTTTTTTTTTCAATTGCCCAAAAATAAAAAAAAAGGATCACCTTCTTGAATTCTCGGAAGAATTGAAATGATTGAAATGATGAAACACATGATAAAATTGAAGCTGATGACGAACTTGTTCACATGGCAACCACTTGACTGAAAAACAGAAACAGAAAAATTATAATAATCAAAACATGTTTCGTCCTTAATTAAGACAAAACAGAAACAAGCTACCGGTATATTTTTTTCACTATCTAGACAGTATGCAAGAATTTTTCCACCATTAAATCTTTCATCCTAACAATATTGTCAAAAATTTGAAATTTGACAACAACCCCTATATCCGGCAGGTCAACTTATTTCTTTAACAAACTTTCTATAATAGCTTAAGCTAGCCAGCCCGTTTTATAACCCAGCTGATTTCAATTTTACCTGTCTGGAAATAACTTAAGTGTCAAAGTACAGTACAAGACAAGCATAATATGGTGCATTTTGCATTCAACTCTGATATACACTGTACTTTATAATAGGGGGCTTAACATTTTTTCTTGTGATTTTGCAAATATCCTTTACATGATTATGTATAAACTAAAATTGGATGGTTTTATAGTGAGCACATCAGGTCTCAGAATACATATCTTTTTATGAATTTATTATTAAGGAAGAAATTATTTGTAAAAGTTAATTGTTTATTTTTACTGACCTCAGTGAAAAAGACATAGGACAAGATAAACCCAGTCAGTGCTAAAGCATAAAACACAAACATAAAGAAAGACAGACCTGAAAAAAAAAAAAAGGTATCTTAAGTTAATTCATACTGAAATAAATGTATATACTTGAAGTGCAGGTTATAGACAAAACTGAGTGAAGTGATGGTCCTCACAACAATTATTCTTAATATATAGCTGGACAATTTAAAGGGGCAGTGTCACGCTATTTTTAATAGTCAAACTTCAAAACAGTAAAAGAAGTCTTTGCATCCATGAAGACCAAAAAATAATGCTCTATAGTTTTGTTGCCGATATCCATTAAATTGCTCTGAAGCTTTAAGCCTTTCTTGTTTGCAGCCAAAGATGGAGAGAAATTGTAAATGGATTGAAACTTGAAATAACTGCATGGCTAATTAATTAAGTTTGGAGACGGTGTCTTGAGAAAGTTGCCAAAAATTAATATGAATAGCTCTTTGTGCCATAGATATAATTATTTTATAATCTTGTCAGTGGATTGTCAGGAGTGATGTATATGTACGTGTGAGCTATTAATGTACTAATATTTAGATTTTGACCAAAAAACAGTGAATTTAGCATGACAGTGCCCGGCCTTTAAGAAATTGCCTCAATTTGTAGACGCCTGAAAAATTCTCTATAAATAATATTTATAAAGAGACATATAACAATCTTGCTGTCTCTTAAATCGCATGCATCTGGACAACTAACTGCGAGGATCACTTAATTCTCTCAATTTCCTTAATTCATAAGACATGTGGAACCTTGAACACTTCATTCTAAATTTCTTTTATACTATTAAATAATAATTACTAGTTTAATAATGGTGCTGACTTTACATAAAATTTTCAAAATTTTGGTAATTGCATGAAGCTTGATTAATGAAGTGTCTGCATGGAAGTCAAAATGACTTAATTGCATTTTCCTTTCACTCAGCGATGAAGTTGAAATTACAATGTAATTGCATTTAGCTTTTGTCATATTAAACTTTAAAGGTCTAAATGGGCTCTCCTTTTTTATAATACTAAAAAACAATTATGCAGAGACCTGGACCATGAGTATATACCCCTGAATACAGCTTTTATGTTTGAATTTGATTTTGATTTCAGTACTTGTATTTGCATTGTTTACATGTATTCCCTCCTGGCAATTATAGCAATAAATTTTACTACAGACTGAATAACAAAAACACTGAATTGCACACTCATGATTATTTTTATAAGAATTTTTTACAATCGTATTATACAATAATTATTATTTGTGAGCAACTTAACAGAGTACATTCTGAGGTCATTTGCTTAAATTCTTTCAAATCATCTCAAGTTAGAGTAATTTTACAACCCTCAAACAATAGCTCAAAAATAACAATGATATTTATACACTCATGTGGGTCTAAACAACTCCGCAAAGGCCGCAAAGTAGGTTTTGGTACTGATTACAGAAGTGTGAGGGGAGGGGGGAGGGGGGTTTAATAGGAGTAAA
>NC_090884.1:29176372-29181372 GCF_036669925.1 Montipora capricornis
GCAGTCTGCAGTTTGCAAATGTCAGACACCGACGGTAAGGTGATCAGAAATGCGTATGAGAAAATCGTAGAATGTTGCAATATTACTGTAACTTAACGCGATGCAATGGCTCTGCTGGAAGGAAAGGGAGCCCTGTCTCTTTTATCCACACTGTTTTTAGTAGCGGTCAAAATACAACGAGGGCGACATTATTTCACCGTGGTAGTTTCCTGTCCTTTACAAAAAGCTATCGCTGATCACATTTTGGCAGAAGCTTGGGCCTTTCGGTACCCTGCGAGCAGAGTCTCTTTCGATCTTCCTAGATAAGTCGGGAAGAGGAAAGTAGACTCTGCCAGCCGCCTCGACTTTCTTTGATTTGCCGCTCATCCAAGGAAATGGACGAGTCAGTCCAGTTTCGACTTGTCAAGCCTGTTTTTTTTAATTTGTGCGCATGATCAATCGCCATGCGTCATCAATATTTTTGGAATTTAAACAGCGTGACAATTTTTGACTGTCTAAATTCCCATGAGTATTTCCTCCGTATGTCGGTTACAGAAACTAGTTTGCCAGAATCGAGAAACCTATTAATTTTCTCAGTAAAAATTGAAATGACAATTCAAAAATTTGAACTATCTTGAGCTTCGAGGGAAATGATTCCTTGGTTGTCGTGTGTTTGCCAGAGTTGTTCGAAAATGAAAATATTCCTACAGTTTGTTTTGGTTTTGTGGTTTTGCGGTTACTAGTCACGCGTGACTGACTCCCGAATACGTTTGAATTTTTAACGCATGCTCAACACGAAATGTTGAGCCTGCTGGCAAAGTCTACTTTCTCTTCCCGACTTATCTAGGAAGATCACAGGTCACCCAGGCTCACTGTGTGAGCCACATTGGTAAATATAGAGAACATATGAGGCGAATTATGTGAGCCTGGGTTACCTGTGGGAAGATCGAAAGAGACTCTGCTCCCAGGGTAGCATTTCGGCTGCCTCAGTTGCTGATTTAAAGGTAAAGGAACTCTACACGATTTTAGCAAGTATTTAGTAAAGCGGAAAAGGCGGCCTTCACAATTGATTGCTCCATCTCCTGGTAACCCTGCAATACTTTAATAACCTTAAAAACACATTCCAATTTCAAATTACTGAATTAATGAAATACGTATCTGTAATCACAAATGCTCGATAAGGTTTTGAAATAAAGTGGTGTTGGTATTAGAATATCTTTTGTATCTGTCTAGAGTTAAAGTATAATGTAGTAGTTGTAATGCCTGTATTCCATTAAAATAAATCAAAAAAGATAAGTCTGCCTCGCTTTACCAAAATGTGGCGGCAGTTGTGGTCGACGAGTCTCATACAGTGGAGATGCGGACAGGGAAAAGGCATTTCTCTATTAGTCCTATTACGATTCCCGTTGTTTTAAGTTTCTGTGCTAAATATTTCCCTGACGAACGAAACACATTTTGCATGGAGATGGACTTCGTCGAATTACCGGTACAGAATATCAAGCTACGCTTTACAGGATCCGCAGTAGTTGTTAGGATTTTCTGGTACAGACTTCCTTTCTTTACAATTTTTGGGAGTTTCTGCTTACTGCTTATATCAATGTTTACTTCAGGTGTGCGCTGATTGGCTAATTTTCGACAGCTCGCTTAACGTGACATCAGGAGGCGGCATTCAAAATTCAGAGGGATGCGTGCAGGCTTTCATTCTACCCCAAACCCCAATCCCACGGAGAGCCTCCTCGTAGGCTAATAAATCAGCTCACAAATTCTCAGGTCTGTGCGGTTCATCATTTCTGATTTCTTTGTTGAAGTGTTTCACGCAACTTTATAGAGTTTTGTATGGAGACGCCATGTTGGTGCACCACTGTTGTGCGCCAATATGGCAGCCAGAAATCAACACGAACGATGAAAGCGCTCACGTTTCACTCATGAAATAAAATAAATGTGTATGAATACATCTCCTAATGTACTTGAAACGCTCAGACTGCTGAGATTCATAGGCATAGACATTTTTTTCAACCAAATAACTTTGTTTCATGATGTCACGCAAGGTGACAATTCGGAAATTCAAAACGCTGTATTTTCGAAACGAAAGACGTCATGGAGCTGGAAGCTTGAAAAAAGATTTATTTCTAGGTTATCTGCAACCTCCTATAGTAAAAACTCAAAACACCTTGCGATTTTGATTTTAGAATATGATGATGTCATTGTGAAATCATCTCTTGGTCCCAGTGTCCTCTCTTAAAGTCATTACATCGTTGTATCACAAATATTCTTGCTCTTTGGCCATTTCAACTTAATCAAAAACATAAAACAAACAGCGGCTACAAACATAATGATAAAGCGCATTTTACTTTTGACTTGACGTTTCGTATGCTACAACATAGACCTTCAGAAGTGACGGAAGAATAAATTCAAATATTATATATATAAAATTAAGAGGACTGGTAACTAGAGAGAATAAGATTAAAAAAGTAAGATAAATAGATAGCAGTGAAAACTGACCGTTTAATAAAGCCACAGTTTTTCACTGCCAACGTTTTCGTTTAACGCTGGTTTAAGGTCATTAATAAAGTTTCCTTTATTTTACAATGCAAATCAGAGCTACCATTTTGATTTGCATTGTAAAATAAAGGAAACTTTATTAATACGTGACCTTAAACCAGCGTTAAACGAAAACGCTGGCGGTGAAAAACTCTGGCTTTATTAAACAACTGTCATTTACTACTTACAGTCAAAAGTAGAGACGTACAAATGCACGAACAGCTCTGCCGGATCGGGTAATATACGCTCTCTTGACAAGCTCTAGATGTTCTTCATTTTCGGTTTCGTCGTCATCAGAATCTGTCTCATATTCATCAATTTGTACCTCTTTGAGATCCTCGAACATCTTGATCAAATGATATGGATTTCCTCAGGGAATGGAAGTCTCTCTTCAGACTCGTTGACGGTGGGTTGAACAGCGTAGACAGCAGGCGGCAAGGCCCCAGCTTTATCTGTTGTTGTCTCACTCCGTTGGCGTACTGCTCTGTTCCTCTCTGGCCATTCTTTCATAAGTTCCTCCATTCCTGGTGTTATTCCTTAACTTGGCAAAGGTGCTATCGTTTCAACAGCTGAAAGGGGCACGGCAGATTGAGGGACAGGATAGAACGACCCGGTCATGTGTATAATACTTTGCTGCCCATCTGGATGTACACTTTATGGACTCGTTCACGATTGTACCAAAACTATTCAGACTGATAGAGCGTTGTACGACTTACCGTTGAGCTCACTGTCAGATACTAAGTTTGCCTGTTATAGTTGTCACTGCCTATCTGTTACTACTCTTGTGGGTTCATCTTTGTCGACCGTAACCCGGCTACGGTGGCTTTCCATTGCGTCTTCTTCGCCTTTTCGGAAAAAAAAAACTCACTATTACAGCGGGAGGTTTCGTGGGCTCAAGTACCGGAGGTTGTTCTGCGAAACTGGAGACCGCGGAGACCGCGCTCTTCTCCGGCCAAAAATTAAGAAGGTGACAGGAAATTATATAGTAAACTAGAAAAAATACAATATGATCCTCTGATCTCTTCTTTCTGAAAATAAATACCGATAATGTCGGTCCATGTCGGTAATTTTTTAATTTGTAATTTTTTTAATTGCAATTTTTTTCTCGTTTTGTCGGTAGTCGGTAGTATTTGTCGTCCTTTGTCGCTAGTCGGTTAACCCCATTCAGACCCTCTCAGCAGGCGCCGAAGGCAGCGGAGGTGGAATCAGTTGAGTCGTCGCTCTTGTCTGGCATAGGTCGCCCACGACTCGCTGCCATAAAGGAGAGTCGACAGAGTCCACTGCTGACTGGAAAGGCATAGGATGTGGCCCCATCGAAGCAGACCGTACTCTGCATGTCCTGGTGAAAGGAGGTGAAGATCGCCAGGAGCTTTGGAGGGCAGCCAATCTTCTGGAGGATCCTGAAGAGCCCGCTCCTGCTCACCAAGTCAAAGGCTTTGGTGAGGTCCACGAAGGCGAGGAACAATGGCTGCTGCTGCTCTCGACACTTCTCCTGCAGCTGACGGAAAGCCAGACAAGTCCAACTTCTGGCCTGCGTGCGTCGGAACTGGCACCACCGACAAGACAAGGGGCAAAGGCGAAGCCACTGGGGCCTTAAAACGAGTTGCCTAGGGTAGATCGGGCTCTTAGCCTGTGAAGGCAGCCCATCTAGGGGAAGGTAAACCCTGATTTCAAACCTCCGCTGCGTTGCGGCTACACCTGATCTCAGGAATATAAATGATATTCTATTCTTCTATTCAATCAAGCGGATGATTGTATTGTGTACAGAGATGTAGTTACCTTGCAGGACTTCAAAGCTCTCCTCAGTGGAAGATCTGCATCGTCTCTCCCTCTCGTCGATAACCTGCGATCAAGCGTACTTTTCTTGAGACAGGCCACTAAAAAGTACCTTTTCGCACCATGTCTAAGGAAAAGTACGCCTAATCGCAGGTCATCTCGTCGAAGACCTGTCAACTTACCTGTAATGTATCTATAAGTAAGTGCTTTCGTCTCGGGATAACTCTTAAGAAAGCTCCTGTTAATAGCGAGCTTATTTCAAGAGTACCTTTTACAACTTATTTAGGCTTGCATATTACTGATAATGATAAATCTATCCTGGAAGAAACATTGTGACAATATTTTCAAGAAGGCGAACTCAGTGGCTGTTCTCCGGAGGTCGAGTAACGCATATCTTACCCTCAGTTGGCCTTAAATTGGAGTATGCTAGCAATGTATGGAATCCATTCACGCAATGCAATATCGATAAAATAGCGGGGGCGTAGCGTCCATGTACGCACGTACGCCCGTGCGTACAGCTCAAATCCGGGATTCCTTATTATGGAGGCATTAATTTTTTTAGTTATTATAAAATCGGCCAAGTTTTTAAAATTTCGAATTATACCGGTGTCTCTGAGTGTGAGTATTTCAAGTATCTTCTCATTAACCCATCCAGGCCTGGCCAAACGGATCCAACATCATCCAACATTGTTGCACGCTGTTGA
>NC_090884.1:29188872-29211372 GCF_036669925.1 Montipora capricornis
TTTTCTGGCCCTCTACTGAATTGCGAACAGTTGACGTGACGTCGGATAACACAGTTTTTCCCGCTCGCTGAATTCTGGTTGGTCAATTTAAATTTCAGTAGCTCTCGGCCGTATGCAAGGAGGAATAAAAAAAAAAAAGAAAGAAAATTGGAAAAGGAGTCTGGAGCTAAGAGGACCGGTACCTCCATGGAGCCTGGAAACAACAAGGTGTGGTTACAAAGTCAACACGGCAGAAATGGAGGAAAGAAAAATCGACTTCGTTGTAGAATCAAACGAGAACAGGGAAAAAAGGATAAACCACCAAAACTGCACACTGATCTGCCAGCATCCATGACTTTTCAACAGCATGCTGGAAAGAATAGTCCCCGATATTTCGCGTATCACGGCTGAGCATTAATGTGTTCTTGTAATAAATGCATGTATTTACACCAAACTCGAACTGGCAGTTTATAAACGTTAAATATATGACTTGATTTTGTAGCTACAATATCTGATCCAATAAGAAACATTCAACAGGTCATACTATTATCAAAAGATTGACGAGAGTCTTTTGGTATATTGATTTCCACCTTTCAAAGTTTGCTGGTCAAGGCATAAAATTACCAGGAATTGTGATATTGCTTTATGACACAGACAGGTTAAGAGGATTTCACACCAAAACTTCACTGGGTAAGTACCGTTGTTAAACTAAATTGCATATTTACGTGGATTGGTGAAACTTGTTAGAAGAGGAAACTTTCTTCCAGCTTATACTTGTTGCACTTCTATGGTGTATTTTTAGTTTTGAATGCTATAATTAACTCAGTTAAAATGAATGCTTTTCCTTGGTTATATTTTGAAAGGTACAACGACTTTAAAAGCAAGAAATAAGGTGCGCCACATGTAAGCCAGACAGATTTCAAAGAGATGATGGATTAATTGCAAACCCTTTTACAGGATGCAGTTTTGTGCAGACCAGAATGGAAAAATGTCCATCAGGTTTAAAGCTCCTCAGAAACCAACTTGCATCTTAAAATAAAATTTGCTTTGAATGCTTCCTTTTGGAAAAAGCTCCCGCAGTTGTTTTCAGTTATTTTTTTGGTTGTCAAATTATAGGATCTCGCGATATTGTGCCATGGATTAGAGAAGTACTTGGTTTACCTTAAAAAACAGAATTCAGTGATGGCTACACACCACAAACAGTTGATACCAGCTCGAAGCCATTTTAAAGATGCTACTGTTGAAACAGTTATGGAAACAGGAAATGAGAACAACATCCGCGTCAAGTTGACCGATTTATATCAGCATCTAAAACAGAAGAATTTTTATGAGCCTGTTGACTTGTCTGAATTTATTGGAGAATACGAATCAAGAGATGTAAGATATCTATTTATCAAAGATCTTTCAAAAAATGGTCTTAGTGATTCCATTTTCAGTCCTCTTCAACTTTACGACATGCAGCCGAAAGTTCACCAGTCGTTGAAGAATCTGAAGCGCCTATTCTAGCCAGTGTGGCAGATGGTGGACCTGACCACAACGTACGACATGGACAGACTCAAGTTGCTCGCATTTCGTCATTTCAGCGTTATAATCGTGACATGCTGGTAGCCATCAACACCTGTCCTGGAAATTCTTGGGCAAATCCGCCTGAGAGGATCATGTCAATACTCAACATAGCTCTGTATGAATTCTAATTGGCCAGGGATGAAATGGACTCGGGCAATGAGAAGCACTGATTTGCGTCGTTGTTCTAACATGAAGGAAATCCACGAGAAGGCAGACGGAGATGGGGAATTGAAGGCGGCCATACAATCTAGCTTAAAGAACGTCACTGGCCTCATTCAAGATCGCTTTGAAAAATTATCTCTCAAAGGACAGACGTTCAAGATCCTTGAAGCTGTTCTGACGAGGATCTGAGACACCAGTTCGCCTTTGTCCACGACATTGATCCCACTCTACAATTGGGAATTGGGGAGAAATCTGAATTGCTTAGAAAGGATGGCCTACAAGCTTGGTCTAAGAAGCATTTTAGAGCAAGGCAGCATTCGTTTCAGATCATGAAGTGCGTATGGCGCAGAATGGCTATTGTTTGTAGGACATATACTTGCTTTCTGGCATAAATTACATTTGTCTCACTTGAACTCCCATGTGGGTTCTTAATAGACTCCAATTGGTTGCGGTTAGTTTCTTACAAATGAACTATGTGCAAATCTACAGGAAAATGCCGGGAGGTGCGAATACCCAGTGGAATGACTGTCCATCAATTGTACAAGCAGTTTGCAGGCAGTAGATTTCCGAACAAACCCGATCACCCCGAACAGTTCGATAGAAAATTTGCATCTCATTTGTGACATGATTTGCGACAGCTTAAGACCGGTTCCCACTTGTGCAATAAGCACAAGTACAAGCATAAGTGTTAAAAAACACTTGTGGAAACCGGCTTGAAATAAACGTGAAATAAGCATAAGCGTAAAGCGCAAGAAAGGAAACTTTTTCCTTTCCTTGCGCGTATGCTTATCATACGGTTGTGTTTATTTCACAAGTCGAAACCGGCGTGAGTTTGCACAAGCACGACGATTCGCACACCATCTTGAATCTTACTAGATCTTCTCGGACCCAAATTTTCTTCGGCTTGTCTCACTGTGTAAACGGCGCAAGCTTATCCTTGTGCTTACGCTTGTGCTTATCGCTTTAGTGGCCTGTTCGTATGTCATGAGCGTTTTTAACACATTTTTACTAAGCCTCTTGTGGACTGGAGGCAGACTTCTCGTTGCGACGAATTTTTACCACTTTTCTAAATTGTAATGACAGAGAATTTCACAATTTTTGTCTTCGTTCCTGTCACGTTTAATTTTACATCATTCAGAGCTGAGAAATCATCAAGCATGATTCACGCTTAAATATTACTTAACGTTTATAGTCTAGGAGTCCTTAGCTTCTACATTCGTAATATGAGTGAACAACCCTTCTGGATCTGGTGATCAGTGATCAGGAATTTGCTTGTTGACTCAGTTCTGTTCATGTCTGTTGAAATCGGCAAAGCCGTGTGATTGCCGTTGGACTTTGGGAATCGGCGTAAATGATCATATGCAAAATTCTTCAAGATTGTAACTAAGCGCTGCATTGATTTTCTGATTGTTCTGTGATTGAAGCAAGTTTCGCGCGGACAATCTTAATATGCTTGAGGGATCAGTTTTCCTTCTTGTGTGGATTTAATGGGTGGCTGGTTAGAGATAGTCGTTGAATAACATGCCATTGTTTCAGGAGGACCTTTTAAAGATTCGGTCTGACCGGGTTGTCGGTGAATCGAACCTGTCAGAATTGTTTGCACGACTCTTATAGGATAGCCGCTTTCACAGAACCTTTGTTCAAAGTGTGGTTTTTCTTATAATTTTCTTTGACTGAGTTCTCAAAAGACGCAGTGCTTCTCCTTTGTTAAAGATCTTTTAAGAGCTAAACTGCGGCGAGATGAGAAGGAAGGTCGTATATTGAAAAGTTTCAGTAGCCTTGAAATGGTCTGTAAATCAGGAATTTTGATAGTTGGCGTCCTAGACTTCATTTTCTAGGAAAACAGCGAGTAGGTCAGCATTTTGCTATTTCTGCTGAGCAGAATTTGAAAGATTACTGCAAACACTATCTCCTCTGTGAGAACACCACTGGTCTGGTGCCAAATCCTCACTGGTGATAACTTACGACTTTGGATGTCGGCTTCAATCGTAAATGTTCGCCAATGATCATAACATAATCCGGTAGACTGAAAAGTACATTGTCAACCTTTATGGAACACCCAAGGGAACGGAGGAGGCGGAGCTAAAGCAAGATTCATGAACCCAGAGTGCCTGCATTTATACATATTCATGAGCAAAATGGCTCATTATCTGCTCATTATGTGATACGAAATAGAAGAGCGCAAATTTCCAAGTAAATCCTTTGCCGCTATATTTGACATATTAACGTAATGTCTGAATTTACTCTTTAAAGGAACTTTTGCATGCTACAAGTTCATAAAAAAGTTGGACCACAAACAAGAAATGTTTAATAGACAGTAAGCATTTTTGAATTCTCATATCAAATGGCTGAAAAATCACTCGCATTTTAGCTCAAATTTCCAATAGTTTTTACAAGTCGTGTCCATCTCCCGAGCGCCTCGATAAAATAAGTGTAATCTGGTCTTCATTTTGCAGCCTACAAGTTAGGACTTTTACTACCGAGATGCTTTTAGAATGAAATAAAGAATTAAAGTTGCGCGTTTGCCCATTTCTGGCGCCATTTCTTTTAAAAATGTAGTTTGTCGCTTTTAAATTTCGCGCTTCAGCGCTAATGACGTCCGGCAATTCTGCGCCATGGATCAAGCTCCTCCATCTGAGGTCCATAAAGAGCAGGCCTTGGAAGAAATTCAGCCAAAAGTGGAATGCCTTTCTTCTTACATTCAGCAGCTTGTCAATTCAGCCATTCAGCAGGTTAAAAGCATAGAGAGACTTGTCATGCTAATGCATGCCGTCAAAACAGGCTCGTTCGGTGTCGATGTGGTTCGTGCCGCCGCTGGATTTGCAAAGTTGCACTACGTGTAAAGTTCCCAGGGCGTCGCTAGCCACGTGTACATGTGGCTTCCAGATCCACAATACAAAGATGCTTCAAAGGAACATCACAAAGCCTTTGAAGATTTGTTTGGCCAAAACACCAGCGAGATTGACCCCCCATCTGCAAAGTCAAATGTTGACGACAAGTCGAAGCACCTTATGATAAAGGAGCGTGTTCGTGATGCAATTGAATGTGTCGCCTGCAAGAAATAGAGGTACCAAGCCCACAGCAGCACAGATGGAGCAGCTCAGTGATTTAACCGACGCGCTGCAATACAGCTGTGGGGCTCCATTAATTCCGGAAGATCATGAGTTAAGCGGCATCTTCGTTGTCAAGCAAGATGTTTCATGCGCTGACCCGGTCGATAAACTTTACTACTCATGCCGAAAATTTGAAGAAATTTGCTGTTGGTGTGGCGCTTTGGAGCCAGAGGCAAAAACGAAGAGACAAGAGCCATCTACAAGGTTGTGAACCCTGTGTGCCAGGAATGCACCGCTGCCGGCAAGAAACCAGTGGCATGCTACAAGAAGAGCCGGATGGCAGTGTTTTCCCATCACACGGACAGAGAGTCTCTCTCGTCGGAGAGTGTGTTCTCTGAAGTATGAAGTAAAAACTGCAAATCTGTAAAACAAAAAATTGCTTGTTTCAGATGAAAGTGACAATTGTTTGAAATAATGTGTGTTCATTGCCTTCATTGCCTTCTGCGTAACTTATGTATTTATTTTTTTTGAAAACGCGGAAATCTGGGTCGGTCGGACGACGCTAAACAGAGAAAAAAAGGGGATGGCCTTAAGCCTTCTGTTCCTAAAATTTGTAGAGTGGCCAACAACAAAATGAGATGTTTTTAGTTGTGGAATTTCTGTCTTTTTCGGTTCTTGAATAATGAAACAATTCATATGAAAATTTTGAATTTGATGTTCTAAATATTTCAAATTTTCATCTGTACACATAAAATAATTAATCCAGTGTACAAATATTAAACTAGCGAAACAATCGAAACAGCCGCAAATACATTTCAAAAATACAATAATTCAGAATGCGTTAACATGCTTTCATCATAAATTTGTCGCCTCGTATTTTTGTCTGTTGCCTTAAGCCTGGTTTTCACTATCGACGGAAGCACATTTCACCGTGAAAACGGTGTTGACGCAAGCATAATCATAAGGATCTTTTTATTTCCTTTTCCTTGTGCTTCCACTTATGCTTGGGTTCAATTGCGTCGTGTGAAAACAAAACACAGCTTAAGCAAGAGGACATTCGTTGCATCTGGCCAATTAAAGATCCTAAAGCACTTTTCTAGATTCCCTGCGTCTGAACATTTGAACAAAATAGCTTATGTCGACGCATAAGCTGCTAATGCTTGTGCTTGTGCTAGCGTCAAAGTGAAAAGTAGGCTTTAGTGTTTGTACGGTTTCCAACGTCGTTTCAACGCTTCAAATTTTCAGGAATTTCAAAGCATTCGCTGATCGTAAGTGCAGTTGCGTTTGGTCTCGTGTTCTCGTTAATTGGGCAGACCCTTTACTTTGCGTGACATAGTTAATTTGAGGTTGTAAAACGAAAAATAATGAAAAAAAAAAAAAAAAAGAATCCTCTGGTTTCATCCTTTGTATGTTCTTAGGGAATTTCCAAGGATTGTGAATAAAGAACAACTGAAATAGGAAACTCGAAGAGACAATCCGCCGGGACGTCGTGCCTCGGTGGTGTTATCACCATTTAGCCAAATAATCCGGATGGAATGATCGTTGCATAAAGGTAAGCGATTTTCCGAATTTAATGACCAACCGGATGAGAATGGCGCTTACCATTTACTACACAGCATTCCATCCCGCATATTTTACTCGATCTTGTGAGAAAGGGCCTGGAAACGGAAGGATTCTCGCAAATGGTAAGAGCATTTCGCGAATTCCGTTCCGAACGGAAAAAGAGGACTACCTCTGGAGGTTGTCCACAATTTCCGAAAAGATTTTCCGGAAAATTGCCTTTCCATTTGACTCCAAACCGAAATTTCCGGATTTTTTGGCTAAATGGTAAGCACACATGGAGTCTATCTGTTTCGAGCTCTACGGTGGTTTCGTTCGATGTTTCGATTGTTTTGATGGTTTCGTTCCGGAGTTTGGATACTTTCGGCGAATGTTATTCCTTGTTTTTGTATCAATACCCGTTTTACTTTCTTTGAGCTCTTAGACAAGACGTTGGCAATGGCTTTTGCACAGATCTTCGTTGCCTTGATTTTGGCTTTCGCGGTTGATGCTCTGGAATGGAAAAATTGTGGTAAGAGTATTTAACTGGGTTAAAAACTTTTAGGGAAGAAGATAAGAAATTTTCCGTTAAAAAAGAAAAAAAGAAAAAAGCATTATCACAAGGCCTTCCGGCCGGGTTTTTGGAATGCACTTACGAGTCAATCAGTAGCAGAAAAAAGCATAGATAATTCTGGCCTTTTTGTTGGTTGGTTTTTCGAAAATAACACGAAAAAAATCCATAGTTTGCTAATTTTTATAGCCTTCGGTCAGCATCCAGTCGGCTTTACCTTTTTTTCAAGAAAACATGCTATGTAGCAGATTGGTTTCGATTTGGTATCTATTGCAGGTTGTAGTAGACCCCTCTGGTATAAACACCGTCAGAAAGGGAATCCGACTTCCCCTTGCCTCGAAAAGGTCAGGCCCATTTGTTCTAGCGATGCATAGCTCCATCCGTCGGAAAAATCACTACTGATCCACTGAATAACTCAATCGGTTTTGCTATTGTTTAATCCACTGGATAGTGATTTATACCTGGCCCCAGTTATTAAGGGGGACCCTCCGCCAGGGATTTTTCCTCGTTTTCAGCAGGGAATTTGCATATGATGTCATCCATGGGACATTATGTAAGAAATTTGCTTTGCCTTCCAAAGGGAGTTGTACAAACAGAAACATGACCACAAAGTTCATCAGTTCCCTCGATAAATTCCTATCCATTGAGATGCAAAACAGATAACACTGAGATTGATACTTTATAAAAGGTTCTTGATGTACTAACTTTGAAGGTGGTCTCGGTAATAGGCACGTCCTGCATATTGAAATTATGCCTTTCCTGGCACATCGTCCTCCGTCAATCTCTACGGTTGGATCAAAGCGAGCTTCGACGCATGGCAGATGTCTCTTTTTTCCGTATAACGCTAAAAGAAAAAAAAGACCTCTGCTAACAGCGAAAAGTACGAGGTTAATATATTATTTATTTGACATATAATTTCGTTCGTTAACCTTTGGCGTCCAAACCGGCTGAAACCGGCCAGACTTAGTATTTTACTCTTTCTAACGCCAGACAATTTTACTCGTCAATGGGGAACCCCAGGGCATCAATGGATTATAGAATTCTTTATTCAATGATAAAATTTTACTGACCGGTAGTACATTTGTTGCCGGTTAAAGTCCGTCCTCAGGTTGAATTCTTTTTTACCTAAGTTAGTTGGTGATCCTCATTTTACTTATAGGTTGAATATGCAATCAATGAATCGAAGAAACTTCTTTCGGAGCCCAAAGTAAGCCTAGAGCCTCATTAGCACATAGACAAAAGAATACACTTTGGCCGCCATTTCAGTCCTTTTTGGGACGTTGAGTAACTGCTGTAAACTTGGTAGAGTGCACATTCCAACCTTGTAGGTAAAATGAGGATCACCAAGGGTAAAAACGAATTAAACTGCCGTCCAGTTGCCAGTCAGGGTTCCGTTCCTTACACAGTACCATTACAGCTTTGCTTGAGGCGACAAATAGCTGGTCTGTTAACATCGACAATGGCTTCCTGAATGGTGTCGTTTTCATTGACCTTAAAAGGCATTCGACACTATCGACCATGAAATCATTTTACGCAAGATGTCATACTTTGGGGCCGACCAGGAAACAAACTATCACTTGGTTTCAATCGTACCTAAGCAATAGGACCCAAAGATGTAATGTAAATGGAAGACCGTCAACTCCTCGCACTATTACTTGTGGGGTTCCGCAAGGCAGCAAGTTAGGTCCCTTGCAATTTGTAATATATTAAAAATCTTCCTAACTGCCTCCGGGATGCTTCCCCGAGAATGTTCGCTGACGATACCAACATAACCCTAACTGCCAAAACTTTAACAGAGCTTAACCTAGCATTAACTCCTGAACTCAGTAACTTTAACTGTTGGCTGGGAGCCAACAGGTTGAGTTTAAATGTGACTAAGACCGAGTTAATGATAATTGGATCTAAGCAGAGATTAAACACTCAGTGTGACGAGATTGATGTACGAATTGATGACGAAATGATCAAGAGAGTAGATCGCACTGAATCCCTCGGTCTTACCATTGATGATCGGCTTTCTTGGTCAAATCATGTAGACGAAATATGGCACTTTATCTCAGCTGATACTTCGCTTCAAATTTTTCAACGCTTTAATATTACCGCATTTTGATTATTGCAGTCCTGTGTGGGACTGCGGCCAGTCAAGTGATAAGCTGCAAAAATTACAAAATCGCGCAGCTAGGGTAATTACTAAATTACCCTCTGATACGAGCTCCAACCTCCTTCTTGATATTCTTAGGTGGGAGAAGCTGTCTCTTCGACGTAAAAAACAGAAAGCACTAATTATGTATAAAACAATTCACGATCTTGCCCCGGAATACCTTCCGAACCAACACCTTTTCAGTCAACGAGACGCTGAATATAACTTGAGTAACTTAGAAGGTAAACTTACTCTACCCAAGCCGAATACTAATTATTTGAAACGAAGTTTCTGTTATAGCGGGGCCTGTTTGTGGAACAATTTGCCCCAGTACTTAGAAATGCTGACTATTGGGCAGTTCAAACGCACAATCAAGCAAGTATCTGACCTTTCGGATTCCCACACGGCAATCATGTAAAACAGTTGTAAAGCGTTTTTTTTCCTTTTTTTAGCTTAACTGATGATTTTCCGTGTTTAAATAAAGTTTACTTACTTACTTACTAACCTGAGACCGGATTTGACCTACAACATATCCACCTTCGTACCAATAAACTTACATGAAAAGTAAGGAATTCCTACCATCTCACCATGCATCGGTACTGTTGCGCGTGCAACTAATTAGATGCAAGTTGGTTTATCATTTGCTTATTGAGATTTCCGCGGAAAGTACTCAGCATTTTTGACTCTTCCAATGTGAGGTCCCTTCCAATCTTTCATATGGAAAGAAATCTAATTGTGATTGTTCAAGGACTCGGAGGTTTAAATTCAGTTTACCCAGCGTGACTAAGGGGATACCGTTACGAGTTTCATTCTTGTACGAGTTCATCCCGGTTCTTACTTATCGCTCTGTATTTGTTTACATGATACCGGTGAAAAATCTCATACCGTTATGAGTTCATCCCGGTAGTTGTACCGGATCGAAATTCTCATAACGGTATGAAAAGTTATACCGGTATCATGTTAACCCTGCATTGACTCCCATTCCGGTACGAGTCGTCAAGTCGTGGTGGACTGGGACTATTGACGCATGCGTTGTATTTCTAAATATTCGTCAAGATGGCGTCCGGTAATTGATGGACTTGGGATGTGTCAATATTTGTGTCGTCCATGTAAACGCGGTATGAAATTGACAACTCGTACCAGAATGAAACTCGTACCGGTATCATGTAAACACCCCCTAAGGGTGCGTTCCTTTGGGATGATCCGAAAAAGGATCACTGATCCAAGATCACTTGGTTCATGGTGCATCAAAGGAACCGACAAATCTTTTCCCAGAGTGGATTCATCGGTTCCTTTGATGCACCGTGATCCAAGTGATCTTGGATCAGTGATCCTTTTTCGGATCATCCCGAAGGAACGCACCCTTAATAACTCAAACCGTGAGATCTCGACATGCTGCTTCTTCACTTAGTTCACCGCGAGGAAACCATTTTTTTTTTTAGCTCATTAAGCCCTCTGTTCCTAAAATATGTAAGAGTGGCCAACAATAAAATGAGATGTATTAAATTGTGGAATTTCCCTTTTTTCTGTCTTTTTCGGTTCTTGAATAATGAAACAATTCATATGAAAATTTGAGTGTGATGTTCTAAATATTTCAAATTTTCATCTGTATACATAAAATTATAATTAATCCACTGTACTGATGATTAAAGAGCTGTGTGCAAAAACAGTGTAATTGGAACACGATTATCAACGGTAAATCACAGACCGTTCTAGCCTGTGTACAGACCGCCCCTCCCCTCAAAAAAAATCGGAGAGGAACGGTCTGTGATTTACCGTTGATAATCGTGTTCCATACCACGTGATTTTTCCTGGAATGTGTGGAAATGATTTGATTGGTTATTACTCATCGATCATTACATCATTGACACAACGAGTTTTGATTGGCTTTTATTTTTATTTCTCCACATCAACACCGTGAGAACCACCGTGAGAGATTTTACGATGAGTTCGTTCGTGTGTACTTTGAGCACGGTACAAAATACGAATAAAAATCTTTGTGACTGTCAAAGAGGTTTTTCTTTTAAAAAACGAGCGGAATTGTTATCTATGGAGTGTAAAGTGGAAATCGATTCGACGTACATTTGTAGGAATTGTTGTCAGCGCAAAAGAAACGAAAGCGCTCTTCACGAGGTGAATATAGCACTATTCAAAAGATTGTCCACTCGAAAACGTCTCCCGCTATTCCTTACCAGTCAATGTAATCCCAGCGCCTTGCTCGGACCAGTCTAGCCATTCTCAAGCACAATCTACAAAGCGTGATGCCATGGAAGATTTGAGAATGTACACACCGAGGAAAATAACAGCTCATCGGCAACGATCTGTGCTGTTTTGAAGATCAGAGCCGTACCTGGTTGGAAGACTTGCAAATACATCCTCTCCTTTAAAGAGTGCTTCTATGCTATAAAGCCAAGGTATCTTAAAACTATCGGAGACGATCTTCGATGCACGTTTGAAATCTACCTCATTGACCACCATTTTGAGAATTTAGCTCCAAACGAAATATGAGCCACGCAAATTTTGGTCAGCGTAGATTACTAAATAATGTATGCAAAATTATTCCGGAACACGATTACTAACGGTAAATCACGGACCGTTCCTCTCCGATTTTTTTTTTGAGGGGAGGGGCGGTCTGTACACAGGCTAGTTTTTTAACTACTGCATGCTGTTTGCCAAAAATAAAGAATTCTTAAGCTGAAATTTGGTTCTTTCAGAAACGTCGATTTTAAACTGATTTGGGCACGTGGTTAGCAAGAGTGATATCTTACAAAGAGATGAACAGTGAGATGTATAGAAAAATCTTGCTTTGTGCGAACTGAATGCTTTTGAAGGAACTCCGTACGGGACGTTCAAACTCAAGTTTAATATATTAGCTTTAGGGTTGACATTGCTTTATAACAATACTTAGAGAGTTTCTCCCCTGTATTTGAACTATAACAAAAGAGTTAAAAGGTGTGATGACTTAAAACATATATTTTTATCGCGCTTTTCGTATGGAGATCACTAAATATAAACATGAAAGGTCAAATGCATTGTAATGTTTGAGCGGCGTTAAAGCGTTTGATTGTCAGTACCTCATATTGCAAGTCATTGAAAGGGTGGCAAACTGCTGCTAAGGTTTTATCAGCTTTACATTGTACTGTAGAACTCCGTTTTTAAAATATATTTCAGCTGGTATTTGCGTATGTTATTCCTTGTTTTTGTATCAATATCCGTTCAATGATGCTTTTTGGGAGCAAACTTTACATGTTATAAATGAAGCCCCTCAAAAATGAATCTGCCTTTCTTCTAAGTTGAGTTCTTAGACAAGACGTTGGCAATGACTTTCGCCCAGATCGTCGTTGTCTTGATTTTGGCTTTCGCGGTTGATGCTCTGGAATGGAAAAGTTGTGGTAAGAGTAATGGAATTGGGTTAACTTTTCCGGAAATCGAGGATAAAACACAACAACAACAACAACAGAAAAAAAACCCGAAACCTTCACACAAAAAAAGTGAACTTAAAACAAGCATCTCCGACCTTCTCCAGTACTTTCTTTAATTTGATATCTACGAAGATACGAAATTTTCCGTCAAAAGAAGAAGACTATTGACGAAAATATCACAGGGAAAGAGGAATTTAAATCAAACAACACTATTCGCGTAATGCATGCAGTATCACAAGGCCTTCCGTCCGGGTTTTTAAAATATACTTACGAGTCAATCCGTTGGAGAAAAAAACATAGGTAATTCTGGCCTTTTCGTAGGTTGGTTTTTCGAAAATAACAGTAGTTTGCTAATTTTTCGAAAATATCCGTAGTTTGCTAATTTTTATAGCTTTCAGTCAGCATCCAGTCGGCATTCCCTTTTTCCAAGAAAACATGCTATGTAGAGGTTTGGTTTCGATTTGGTATCTATTGCAAGGTTGGGCATAGTATATTGCAGTAGTAGACCCCTCTGGTATAAACACTGTCAAAGGGGCTTTGCTGCGTGCCTTCGGCTTTACACTTTTCTAACATATCCTAGAAGAATCCGACTTCCCCTTGCCTCGAAAAGGTCAGGCCCCAGTTGTTCTAACGGAAAAATCACTATCCCCTGGATAACTCAATCGGTTTTTCTAGTGTTTAATCCACTGAATAGCGATTTATCCGGTGGATAGCGCTACGCATCGTTTGAACAACTGGGGCCAGGTATTAAGGGGCATGCCTCGGCTCCGCTAGGGCTTTCTCCTCGTTTTCAGCAGTGAATTTGCATATGATTTCATCCACGGAACATTATGTAAGAAATTTGCTTTGCCTTCCAAAGGGAGTTGTACAAACAGAAACATGACCACAAAGTTCATCAGTTCCCTCGATAAATTCCTAACCATTAAGATGCAAAACAGATAGCACTGACGTGATACTTTATAAAAGGTTTTTGATGTACTAACTTTGAGGGTGGTCTCGGAGCCTCCCTTACCCCAGCCTACTATAGACTTGAAAGATCTCTATGTAGGCACGTCCATCATATTAAATCACTACTTATTGTGTCCGCCGTCTTTTTGCATCATTAAAGTTTATTTTGGATGCCTGTTAAATGTTCTCTGAAAAACCGGCCATTGCTAAGTCCGTCCTGAAGGAAAATGAAAATTTCAAATAATCCGTTGGCGAGATCTGCAACTTTAGTAGCGCTATGGCGAAGCTCTACAGAGTCAGATGCTGAGGTAACATTTCTTTTTGCTTTGTTTTCCCTATGAAACAGACAGGAGGGCTCCTGTGCAGATCCAAGAGATTAACCTTTCTCCAGAACCCGTGATTCTCAAGAAGGGATCGAGGATTACATTAAGCGGAAAGTTCAGAGTTTATGGTGATGTCGGAGAAAAATACCAGATTAACCTTACAATCAAGAAATCGGCGTTTTGGGGATGGTTGCGTGTGCCTTGCTTTGGTAAATGGTAAGAGAGGGGGAGATATGTCGGTACAATCCGCTTAACAAAATTAAAAGTAGTTTTGAACTGGAGACGTGATCCTCGCACGTACTTGGACAATTTAGGCAATTGTTTCTTATAGACACCTGAAACGAGAAACCGTCGAAGCCGCGGGATCCCGTTCCAAGACATGACGGTGAAGCCGCCTGAATTTTTTTTATGTGGGTATAATAAGAGACTCCATGCATTTAAGGGCGAGGTTAGGGAGTTTAAGCAAAGACGACGGCTACGGCCAACCCCGTTCCCAGGGCCGGTGGGCGGGAAGATGAGAGACCCTGGGAACGAGGTTAGGCTACGGCTACGGGACGCCACGAAGCAAGGATATTATTGGTTAAAAAAGGAAAAATACTCTTGCTGCACCTACAACACGCATGAACTCAAATAGTTGTGAGAACTGTAGTTAGTACACAGAATAAATGCCCTCGAAAAGAGTAGGAAACTAACAAACTCAACTTAATGGTAGCCCCGAACACGAACCACTCCTAGTGAAAGGTGAGAGCTTTGTAGCTATGCCGTTGACCTCTCTCGCCTCAGGCAAAAACTGTTGAAGTAAAGATAAGCTGCCGTTGCAAATGAAGTTGACCATAAAAAGATCCAAAAGAAATGTGACCCGCAAAAACCTGCAACAAAGAGGAACAGTTGGTAAAGCAGTCAATTCCTTTTAAAGGGCCTGTGGCACTCTATTGCGCATGTGCGGCTGTTTGATTTTTGAACCGACGGTTCTTTTTTCAAAGCCAGTATCAATGACAGAAATCCTGTTTAATCGACACAGTGAGACGTGCCCATGTTGTAATAACATTTCTAAACTTCAGTCTGGTAATATACGAAGGACTTTGATGCCATATTGTGTTAGTTTTTGGGATCCGTAGATATAATTCATGTCCACGAAAGCCGGATCAGGCGAAGGGGCTCGGGTCGAAAGGTTCTTACACCTCGTAGTCGCCTTGCATCCAAACAAACAAGAAAACAAGTAATAGCAGATGGGAGAAGGCACATCGAAAGCTTTGTATAGCGAAAGATGTCCATGAAAGCTGGAAGAAAATAAAGTGTATGTGCGTGGATTCCACTGACACGGCCTTCACAGGTGAGACGAAGAATGGGGCTATAGTATTTTTTCACTGATTATTGGTTTCCCTTTAGCACTATGATCCTTTGTCGTCAGCTTAGTGTGCGTTTTATTTTGCTATTCGAGTTTTTTATCCGTCAGTTCAGTTGCCATATCATGGAATTATGGCTTTCAGTGTAGGGACGCACAAGGAGCAAATTATTGGCTTCAGCTTTGAAACGTGGCAGGAAGCGTCTCGATTTAGCTGTTGAAGCCCACGGTAGATGAGAATTTTTGTTTGGTAAAAAAGAAGGGCTGAACTTTTTTTTTGTTCTATTTTTTTTCTGATTAGAATAGGGTCAAGCATGATAGATCGATCTGCTCAGTTTATTGTTCATTTCGCATCATTTGAAAGCCAATTTACCGGTACATTCATTTGCCATTCATTGAGCTATCTTTCTGCACAGAGTACAGGTAACATTTTTGATCAAGTATTTTGAAATACACTATGCAACTAATACTCTATCAAGCAGTTGATATATTTTACAAATAATAATAATAATCATAATAATAATAATAGCAATAATAATAAAATAATAATAATAATGAAATAATAATAAATAAACAGTAAGTTGTGTTCATTTTAGTCAAACAGAAACCACCTGGTAAAACTATTTGTGTTAACACGGATCACTTTTGGCATACTGCTCCTTTGGAATGTGCAAACAGTATGTCTCTGATGTACACATGCCAATGAGAATTCCCTACACGCAAGTTTTATACATCGTTATCCACATTGATGAGCACAGCAGTATAATGATAGTTATTATACTGTAAATGAAGAGATATGTTGTCATGAAGTATGGGTATGTTCATTGTTGAAAACTTCAAAGGACACTGCAGGTTGGCAGTAGTAGTTCAGTAACTCATGGGTTGTTGTTTAGTCAATGTTTGCTATTGGTACCAACTGGCAGAACTGTTTGGCTTACAAAAGGAATTATTGCATAGAGGGTCACCTCAAATGAACAATCACAGACCCTGGGCAGCCAATCACTGTCCTGGCCTAGGTTCATCTGCTGAATGTAACACTAATGGAATATTGCATTAAAGTAGTGATTACTGTTGATAGTAATTATTAATAATTTTCCTGTCTTTTCATATTTACTGGCCCATAACCTTTTTTCTAGGGAACAAGTTTACAGAGCAAGGAAAAAGTTGACTACCCTTGATTGGAATTACTGGTATCATAATGGCTTTTCATTTTTCACCACTGAGGATCATGCTGACACCATCATTGCAAGAAAATGCAACCAGAGAACAAAATCTTGGGACGTGAGGATATTAAAGGTTTCCAAAGATTGTGGATATATTTGGATGCTGATGGACAAAACTTTAAAGTCTGCATTGATGACGACGACTATTTAATCACTCGTGAAGTCTGTCTGGAACCTGATGATCCCAGAATCATTTCTCCAACAATTGTTGAAAGTGAACCTCTTCCAGCTCATGAGCTCCTGGCAAGATGCAGAAACAGATTTTCACAAATAAGCAGCTCATAGAGATTTAAATGCAAAACTTTCAGCTACTGTAAAACCAGGAAAAACATAAATGCCCTCACAATAATGTGTTGCAGTGATGAAATTACTAATAGTCGGGTGTCAATGGAATGGCTCAAGTCAAGCTAATAAGCCTTGCCTTTTTGCGTCAGTTTGGGTAGTAACTTGAAGTAATAATTATATTAACTGTTTTTCTCTCCAAGTTTTGTGGAGTCATTGTGACATGTAGCACTAAGCCAGCATTGAAACCAGGACAAGATATACAGTGTATGACTTGACAGTTTTTAACCCAAGATAAGGGCTGACCATACATTACACATTGTAGCTTTGAAATTGTTGTTGGAGTTTTGTCTCATGGTAATATATTGTATAACTTTAGAATTTAGTCTCCTGGTGTGATTTCTTATGTGTATTTTAGTGCATATCTTTTGAAAACTGAAATAATTTTAACTACAGTAAAACAAAAACAGTGTAAATACAAAAAATGGAAATTCTAATACAGTGCTATGATATTGGGAAATTGACAGTTATTGTAAAAAGTGGTGTTGAGAGTTACATGTGAATACAGATGACAGACAAGCAAAATCAAATTTAGTTATTGTTCATATACATGTCTGCATCAAATTATTTGGAGATGTGAAAGCATTAATTATTATTCTAAGACAATTTCCATTCTTGCAAAAGTTTTAAGTCAGTCTAAACCAGAAGAAATGGTGTCACAAATAAATGTAATCTAAATTGCCTTTAAAAATAGTTTTTATCCTAAACCAAAGTTTCACAACAAGGCAACTAAAACAAGTCAGTTATTGGGGGTGATGGTATGCTGAAAATAATTATTAAAAGAGGGGATCCTGAGATTTCCTGATATTTTTATTTGGGAGTGGAGGTTACCTTTAATGAAAAACCACACACTCTCACTGTGGTTTTGTGCCTGCTATTACTTCCCAACATTTAGACAGTTCAGAAATCCATCTAAACACCTGTTGCTTAGGGGGTAGTGTCTTCTAGTACAAAGTACATGCACACAGCAGAGGGAACAACTTTCCTCTTCCTTCTTCCAAGGGCAGTCACCTTGTGTATCTAGTATGTATAAATATTGTTTTCAAACAGAGTTTTCAAAAGTGCCTTGTTTGTGAAATACAGTTGCATCCCCACATCCTTTGTTTTTGATGTGCTGGCTCATACACCTGTAGTACGGCAGTTACTTATTTGCCCAATTCAGGAACTGGCTTTTGGTCAATAGACCAGTTTCATAAATGGCGACCACCTTTACAGTTTTTTGTATTTATGTTAATTACACCTACTTCCTTCATTTTTAATATTCTTTTAAAAGTTGCTTGTCATAGCAAGACTAGAAAGGCTTGTTAGCTAAAACAGAAGAACATTTTATTTGGCAGGCATGAAATAGATCTATACAAATGTAGGTTGTCCACTTGACTATGGTACGTCTGCAGGTCGGGTGCTGGCATCTTCATGGTCAGAGGCATTTCATCTTGTTCCATAAGAAGGCAATCAGTATAATCCATGCTTCCCACTCCCTTCTGTAGTGACTTTATGGCCAGTTTCCATGCCATATTTATCAACTCCTAGGGAAAGAGACTATTTATTAATGTGGTACATTGCAATTCCGTGAAAGAAGTCCTGTCCTCAAAGATTATTGATTTTATGAAGTGATGATGTACATACATGGAAGTCCCCACAAAGACTTCCATAAATTTTTGACTAGTCACAACTGGCTAGGAAGGTTTTTTTTTTTTTTGGAGAAATCGTGAAACGTGATATGCTCATCAGCTGAACGGTGAAATTGACATTATACAGGTGATTTGGCAGAACAAGTTACTGGAAGTAAAGCAACCAAAATATATTTGAATGAATGGTGATTTTCTAATATGGCGTGTATTCATCACTGATTGTACATTCTGAATGTTTGATTTCTTCTGATTTTTTTCTTCCTCGCTCATCAAATGTTCTTGATTTTCCTGGGGCACATTTGCGACAGCTGTTTTTTTACTAGCACTTTCTAATTGAGAAAATCGCAGTGAACTCGAATACAACCGGTTAACAGGCCTTGATAAACAACTCAGCTTGTCTGTTCGGCCTGCCGGAAACCGCAATCGCTGTGAAAAAAGAGTGATAAACATATATTATCGCCCACCTTGTTTCTGCATGGTTTCGTAGCTGTTCCACATATGCAAGTCTCTGTGTAAGATAGATATTTTTCCTACAGTTTTCCACGGTCATCCCTGACGTTCAACTGCAGAACACTCGAGGCTACAGTATGACATGTGAAGAACTCCATTGAAAAAAAGGCCTGGAAATTTCACAAATGGTTCACATTTTTGCCCGAAACAATTTCATCGAGTTTCCTTACGTTTTTCTCCTAAGGGCTCGAAGGGCTCTGCGGAAACACTGCGTGTGCTTCGCCATTTTATTTCCACGATACATCCAACGATAAATATCTCATCTCGCGAGTGTCGTGTGAAGATTTCTATTGGTTGAAAATTGTGTGGTTGTCAATCAAGCTCACACATGCGCTTTATCGTGACACAGTCCCTTTAACACTTCCTGCTGGTTTTCGCAAATGACGTTGGTGAACAGCTTCATCTCTTTAAGGCACTTGTGCTTGCGTCAGTCTAGTCAAAACCAGCCAAAAGCATTTACACCAGGCCACCAGCCGGCTCTGTGTATAAATGCTTCACAGCAATGTTATGGCTAAAAATCTCGTTGATTTGACTTTGTTTTTAGTACTCGTAATGTCGACTGCAGCCAGTTGATAAACTTACTAGAAGGCGAGAAATGTCCTCTGTCACCCAAGCAGTACGTCGTAAATGAGCGCACTGTAGTTTTACCAGATCTCAAGCTTCCTTCCTTCATCACCAAAGTAAGAAATAAATGTTTATTTACCACTTTATGTAATCATATATTAGCTATAAGCCAGACGAATTAGAAAGTGGCACGTTTTCACCGGAGCAGCGACTATGATGTTTAATTTAACTGAGTTAATAAGTTGGTATATGAAATTTGTTTATGGACAAGGCGCCATTATCGTTTACGTCACATGGGAAGCCCTACTTGGGGAAGCGACTGATTCCCCCCACCCTCGGAATAAAACGTTTCTTTGGTGTAAGCGATAAACCCAATGGGTACACCATGTGGTCTATCAAGATCCCAAAACGTCCGAATCATACCAAACTCGTTCCTGAGACGAGGCGGGAGAGGCCAAGGGAGAGGTCCTGGGAACGAGGTCATATGCATGAAACAGTGATTGTGCAAACAAGTAAAGAAATTCCAACATTCCGCTTTGGTAACTTATTAAAGAGTTCGGTGAAGAAACGACGACGACTATGACAACGGTTATAATACGAAAAATGATCATGGTGCACTTGCGGCGTAAATTTTTTTTACATTCTTTTCGCAAAACAACAACCTGAAATGACCACGTGAGCATACAACAATGAATTGTTCAGTCTCTATCTTTACTTTGAAATCGTTCTAAGATACTTCGCCCATACTGAGCAAGATTAAATAATCGGGAAATACTTGTGAAAGAGGAAACTATGTTTAACGTTTTTGTTGCCGTAGCCGTCGTCGTATCTTGAATTCCCTATTACCGTGCTAACACAGACCAGAAACACGACAGAACCAAGGGAAACCCAACCCTAGCTATCTCCACAGGGGTATTTTTGGGCGAATGCAGGAGGTCATTACCCGGAGGCCACAAATCTCGTATCTCTCCTTGGGGAAATCGTTTTCCCAAACCGTCTATATTTAAAACAGATTTGCCGCCCAATTCAGCTCTCCTTTCAGCCAATCGACCAACAGTAGAGAGATCGTTTTCGTGAAACGGCAGGCTTTTGCAGTTTGCAGTTTGCTGTTAAGGCGATGCTAAATCTCTCTAATGTCTCCGTTTGGGTCGAATGTGTGCAAATTAAACTAGATCGACTGTTCTTTCTTTGTAAAAGCCGTCAACTAACCAAGAAACCTAAAGGCAATAAATATGTAAATAACAGAATCACCACTGTTAAAACAGATTGGCGTATTTTTGTAAAAGAAAAATTGATTGTTGCCTTAATTTCTTTTTAAAATTTTCTGCGTGTCCACAATATTTCCTGTTTTCGTTGGGGGATACGTATTCTTTTGTGACAAGAAGCAGCAGAGCTGACAACCATAACGGGTTTCAAAAGAAAAAAATAATATAGTTCTTCATCCTCCAAGGAAAGACCAGGGGCGGATCTAGCATTTTTCGAAAGTGGGGGCCAAACAAGAATACTAATCAGCGTGCGTTAGCGCGCCTCGGTAGCGGCTTAGGCGCTACATTCTAGGGGGGTCTGGGGGCATGCCCCCCCAGAAAATTTTGAAAATTTGGGAACTCTTACATGCAATCTGGTGCAATCTGGAAAGTAAAATATCAGGATTCCATATTGAATAAAATTATAAGTTGTGGTTATAATGATGCATGGTTTGTGACTCTTCGCTCCAAAGTCACAACAGCCTTGGAAGAAACGAATGAAGTGTCTGTATACCACAAGTGCGCGGGATGGTGATCTTTACGTATGCTTTCTTAGCCATTTTCTGAATCTTTTCATGCACTGAATGCGCAAACACTGCTTTTGCATCCTTGCGTATATCTGCCAGCTGATCTTTCACCACGTTAATATGCCTGTATGCCTCAATAACATCCAATGTCGAACCCTGGTTTAACGAACGGCTAAGTCCTACCCTGAATCCAAAAAGATGCTTGGCAGTGTAAAAGCCAGCAATGAACACAGGGTTCTTGATTTGATGGAACAGGTCATAAGCACGAACGTGTCACAATGTTATTCTCATTGTACCTAACCAAAATATATATAATTATATATATAGACATTACGATTTTACGTTGTTACAGTCTCTGTAAAATAGGTTGACTGTAGACAAGTAATTCTCATCCAGTCTTCTTCGTCATTTCAAAAGGATAACATTAACACCGATAACGTTGAAAGCTTTTTCGCACAACTTTGGTCATACTATTAGCAAAAAATCATGCTTTAGCTAAAAAAATCAAAAGCTCCAACAGACTGCTTACAAAATTATAAAATTATTGTATATTTTGACAAAAAACAAATTTCCGACGAACTGAAAGGGGGGGCCGCGGCCCCCGCGGCCCCCCCCTAAATCCGCCCTTGAAGACATATACCTCTTACTAAATGAGTTCGAGGTTCGTTCCGTTCCGATAAAACGAGGTTACAAAAGATATTCAGTATTATAGAGCGGTTTTCAATTGAGTGTCATAAAACGAATACCAAATCATTACTTCGATCAATCACGACAGGTGCAAACAGCGCTTCGAAACAATCCAAAGTCGTAGCAATTCCGTGTAACTTGCTCAAAGCGCGGGAAAAATCGAGCGCGCAAGTTGCGATTGGTTTGGGTTTTCTTTTTTTTATTGGTTGATAAAGTCATGCGATATTTTTAAACCAATCATTAAGCGTAGCAATTGCAATCGCATAATTACTTTGGACAGTCATTTGAAAAGGGCTCTATACCTCTGACAGGGTTCACACTGAAAATAAGGAATGAAATAATGGCTTTTCCATGAATTTTCATGCTCGACCTTATTCCATTTTCCATGAAGAAATATGCGCAACGTGAGTGTGCAACTTTCGTTTTTTGACACACTTTAGCTCAATTACAACAAGGATATATTCAAGATTTTTATTCAGCAAAAAGGCGTAGACCGGGAAAGAAAATAAAATTTCATAACTTTTTCATGACCTTGGCCATTTTATCCAAATTCCATGACTTTTCCACGCCTGGAAAGTGCATTTTCAAATTCCATGACTTTTCGTGACTTTTCATGACCGTGTGAACCATGCATGTCTGACTGAGGTAATCAGGCGCGCGGGAAAGGAAACTAGTTGAAGTCAAATGGCACACTCAACTACCACAAATGATTAGCAGGAGTGGAAAT
>NC_090884.1:29216372-29236372 GCF_036669925.1 Montipora capricornis
GCGGTGTTAAAAAATCGCGGGCGGTTCGAGCAAATGACATTCTTTGTATCCGAGGAATTTTACGCAAAAATAAGAGGAAAAGATATTTAATTTTCGAAACTCGGCATTTGTCATGTTGTCATTTGTTACTATTTTTGTGACATTCTGGCATCATTTTCATCCCTGAATTAATATCGTTTAAGTGTTCATTTTAACAGCCTTACTGGTGATGTCAGAGACCAATCAAACCGGTTTTAGCATCGAGCCAATTTCACGACAATTAATTGAAAACTTTGGGCGCACACTTTTATTTGTCAGTTGGACACATTTTTAATTATTGACTTTGTAGCCTCTCTGGAAATTTCTATTGCCTTTTTTCTAAGATTTCAAAAAATCATTGGCGTCCCACTCAGTAACATTACCGCACGGCAGTAATAGCGAGCTTACGCAACAGGACGGCTGGAAGACTCAGGACGGCAGACTGGCGAAACAATGTAGCGCGAGACGGTGCATTCCCGATCTTACGCGACATTTTTTCCTCATTCTGCCGTTCTGAGTCTTCCAGCCGTCCTGTTGCGTAAGCTCACTAATGTTACAATAGACCACTTTCATAAATGGCGAACACTTTTACATTCTTTTGTATTTATGTTAATTAGACCTACTGCCCTCGTTTTAAAACAAATATTCTTTTGAAATTTGCTCGTCGTAGCGAGGTTAAAAGGGCTTATTAGCATTGAAACAAAAGAATATTCTATTTGGCCGCCATTATGAAAGAGGTCTATAGCACGTGCCAGTGATTGGCGGGTTTGTTTTTGGTAATTACCGCCATAGCGTTCCGGACAAAAATATTTTCTGATTGGCTGAGAGCTGGTAAAACTTAAGTAAGACTGGTAAGCTTTTATCTCCGTATTGTTTTTTTTTCTCTCCATATTGATTTTGCCATGTGTTATATGTTATAAATGAAGCCCCTCGGAAATGAATCTGCCTTTGTTTGGATTCTTCCACAAGCGGTTGGCAACTATGACTTTCGTCCAGATCTTCGTTTTCTTGAGTTTGGCTTTCGCGGTTAAGGCTCTGGAATGGGCAAGTTGTAGTAAGAGTTAATGAATTGGGTCGATCAAAACCGTTTCCGGAAACCGAGGAAAAAAACCCCGAAGCCTTCACAACATGGCTAAGAGTAAACTTAAAGCAAGCATTTTATTTTCTGTAAAAAGAAAGTTTGATATCTTCAAAGATAAGAAATTTCGTATCAAAAATAAAAAAAGATGTGATATCACAGGGAAAGAGGAATGTAAATGAAAGAACAATATTTGAGTGATACAGTATCACAACGCCTTCTGACCGGTTTCTTGGAAGATACTACGAGTCAATCAGTAGCAGCAAAATACATTGGAAATTCTGGGTTTTTTTGTTAGACGGTTTTTCGGAATTAACATGTAAAAATCCGCAGTTGGTAATAATAATATTTCTTTTGTAATTTCTTTTGGGTCTGCAGCCGGTCGGTTCTCTTTTCTTTCAAACTATGTAGCGAATTTGGTTTCCATTTTGTATCCCATTGCGGGGCTGGGAAAATCAAATCAAATCATCTTTACTTGCTCTTGTGCATTAATTATATTGAAAAATGAGGAACTATTTGAGCCTGGAAACTAAAGTAACCGAGAGGTTTTCGAGTCAGTCAACAGATCATTAATGAATATATAATAGGACGTTTTCAACCACCTCTAGGGACACCAATAATAATAGAGAAATGTACGACTTCTGGTGGACGAACAAAAGAAGGTAATGAGAGATATTTGTTTTCGTCCACCATCATTGCGGTGATGACGTCGCGTGAAAACGTACATAATTAAGGTCTCGGTGAAGATAACTATATTTAATTCTAAAACCGCTAACATCGCTTTTCTTTGTTTCCCGCCATAATCTGAGCGCAAAAGATGATTGACGTATCATGTCAATCACACGTGAAAGGACTGGGTGTCACGCGCGATCTGCTACCTTAGTACGTGTCCGAACACTGGTTGGCTCAGCTTTCAATTAAGGGTGCATTCGATTGACCGGAATAGGGTCAATCGAACGCGCCTAAGTATTCAGCATGCGTACTGCACGCGAAATCTTCAGCTCGGTTTTCTGGGGGTTACGTTTTCGGAAACGTTGGCCTAGGATAGGCTAAAAGAATGCTGCTCGGGCAGTAAATAAGGTTTTTGATAAATTGAACACATCGAGATCTTTCATATTAGGAATGCTTTTACAACGAAGAGCCTCCGTTATAAGCCATTGTTTGCTTTCCAAAATTAGTGCGAACTTTTGATTTGTTTGCAACCCTTTTATTGGCGGGAACATGTTTGATATTGGACATCCATGTTATGGTTAATTGACACCTGTCAAAACAAGGTACCCGCTGACCAGTATCACATGACCATATCTCGGGCTTACGTTTAAAGCTCATCGAGGTCAGCTTTCTTCTGGTTTTCGATTGGATCGCAGGCTCATGCCAGGATCTTATTGTAAGAATAAATGGCACGGGAGCTCAGCTTTTGAGCTTGGCTAAATCTATACATTAGGAATGACTGATGATTACCAGCATAGTGAAACAAATCTTGAAATGGTTTTGGCAGGAGGCCTTTATGCCATAGGTGTGGAACGCATATCATAGTAGACTTCTTTGCCTCCTTCGGTAACGCTGTCAGAGGGGCAATCAGGCGCGCTGGAAAGGAAAGTAGTTGAAGCCAAGGGGCGAAAAACAAATAAATCTTATATTGGTTTTCGAAATAGTTGCTTGCAAGATTCAAACAGTTTCACATAAATAACTTGAAACTTCAAATTTAGCGTAGCGTGCGTACAATCTGAGAGAATAAAAGACAGAGAATTACTCACAATTTAGTGCTGTTAAATTCGCTTTAAAGTGTCTTTTTTATATTTCAGGGAACATACAAGATTAGAGCTGATATGAAAAACAGAGAGAAAAAGCGACGAATTTCTTGCCTGGAAATTACAGTGAAAGTAAAGAGTTAAAAGCCTCTTCCCGTCAGTGGAGAAACTGCAATAAGATGTTTATTGACTGACTCAATGACTATTGAAGATAGGCCCAATAATTCATAAGACTAAAAAATTTATATTTGCCTACTTTCACACGGAACCGGGCGAATTTTCACATGCTAGGTGCAAGTGCCGATGGTTGAACCATTGACACGGTTTAAACTTTAACCCGGTTGGTCACTTACGCGTAAAAAGAGCATAAAATTTTGCACGGTTCCCCGTCAACAAAATTCCAGGTCAAATCTTTCAACTGATATAAAATGAAGTCCGGTACCGTGTGAACGTAGCATAAGGAATCGGCTAGACTCCAATTGACTACAGAATTTGATGATACAAGTTGCTAGTTCGTTATCTGTTCTTTGATTTCCCCTCGTAAGATGTCTCCAGAGTTTTGAACCAGTTGCGCAAGGCTTGATCCACCCTTAGAACCGCGAGAAAACTGGTAGCTAACACGACGGTAGTCACCATAAAGGACACTCCCTCGAACACAAAACGCGGGGCGAAAATTTTCCAAACCATCAGATGACGCCGATGTAGAGTGGCAGAACAGCAAACCGCTAAAAACTGTAAGAAATCTTGCATTATATTCAAGAGAAAGGTCGAATTCTTTCCCACAGCTTTCTGGCTTATTTCTTATACTTTGCCCCGCCTCGACTAGCTTCTCAGCTATTTGCGGGGCAAACTACCCCAACTTGTATTTTAAAGTTGGAATAAAGTTGAGTTGAACTCTCAGCAAAAAAATGCCTGGGAAGAGTTTGCAATCTCTTGGCAGAGAAAATCCCTGGGAAAGAGTTTGGTAAAAGGAAGAAATGACACGTAACCTTGGAAAAGAAACCAAGGCTTTTGCCTTAAGTGCAAGCAAATCTAAAAACCGCAAAAAATTAATGCCATGAATACATCAAACAACACTGACTTCTAAGAAAGGTTTTCGAATGCGCAGAAAAGTGATAACCCACCTTAATGGAATGAAGTGTATGGTACATGAGAATGAGGCGGAACAGCCGGGTCCTCAACAGATCAGGGGCCTCAATCCAGTCAAACTCTCCTTTGCTTGATTGGCGGGAGGTTTTATTACCAGTCCCCAGCAATCGGTTTGGTATTTGCGTCCAAAAAAGTAGGAGTGGAAGACTAATAGCAAAAAGGACTGGGGCGGCAAAAGTGTTGAGAACAACAAGAAGACCTACATTAAATAAAATGGAAAAGAAAAAGAAAATAATCATGATTGCAATGAAACGTCCTATTTACAACACCAAGTTCAGCGTCAGCATTATGGCTATTTTTAGATCGGGGTTTCCGCAAATGTCCGTGCTTCCCCGGCTAAGGAGCAGAGTTGGGGGGACACATTTATCATCCGTGTCTCGAGATAATGTGAAGTTGAAGAGAGAGACGCTATCAAAATCGGCTTGCTTCTAATTTCGTGCATTTCAAGACATTTGACATTTTGTGCAACATAATTTCGTTTAGAGAGATCATCGCTATCAGCACTTGAATCTGTTCTTGGCAATCACTTCACCACACGAACCCAATTGACACCAAATTGATCCCCACACCGGTACACAGTACCACAGTTTCCTCTCTGGATTTAAGAAGCTTTGAAGCGAAAACTGCTCCAATTATACTGCTATATAGTATGCACAAAATATACAACGGAATACTTGTTTTAACGAAAAAAGGATTCCCCTGTTTTTAAAATTGATATTCGAATTAACCTACCGAAGATTAACTCCACTCAAACTTAAGCAAGTGGGTAGCCTTCCTAACTTCCTAAAATGAACAGTGCCACTGTAATTATCAATGAAAGCTTGTTTGACAGCTTTATAATCCTTATTACAACTGGTTTTGAGTACGAGGGACCGACTCGCAAGTGAGTGAATGACAAGAAAATGAAGTTATTCTTAACGAAAAAAGAAAATGGAGATTCGATGAATAAGTGTGTCCTGATCACAAAAAAAAAACCAGATGGTAAATAAGATTTTCTTAAATGCACACTCCCACATTACCTGGGAAAACAACATTTTCCACGTCTCCAGCGGGGAAGCCAACAAATGCCGCTTCGAAACGAATTGCCGGCAGAGTGGCTTGGTGTCCTGTGCAATAAAAGTAATAGGAGGACAGAAGATACCACAGCGTAACCATGCTCCAAGACGGTTCTGTTGAATGTTCAAATATCAGAAAGCATCGGTCAAATTTGAACCCCATGATGGCCACCTACTTAACTTTCAGTACGCTAAGAAAGTAAACAACTTTAGAGAGCGATAAAGGACTACAAACAACGTTTTGATCAGCATTGTGAACAATTTTAACAAAAAGGCCTAGTATGCATATGGTAAGCTAGGTTAAATCGAAACCATCTTAGCCCGACGTTTTGAAAAACTACTATGTTTAACTGCGGAAAACTCACTGATCGTGACAGATCGAGGCCATGCATTGCGCATAACTATTACTCAATATTCTGCTAAAATAAGTAAGAGCGACTTGGCTCAAAGTCTATAACAAATGATGAGACCAACATAGAGGTTGGTTGGTCTCCCGACGTATCATTTTTTCTCTTGACGCATCGCGCTCTTTCTTTCTAAACAGCCCTTCCTTGTTGTGGATTTGCAGTTATTAAAAGTGGATTAAGAAGTTTCTTGCTTGCGTTGTGGGAGCATGCAAATCAAACTAACCGAACAAATGCGAGGGATAATTTAGAATTATCACCACCGACCAGTGGTGCCATCGACGCCGTTTTGGAAGCTGAGCGCCTCAACGCCGCTTAAGCTCCTTTGAACCGCGATGCTGGAGGCCTTTCATCTGACACCTATTTGCATCTTATTAAAAGAAAAGGAAGCTATCTATATTAGGCGCACGTCCTTTCCCTTTTTAGCCAATTGGTAAACATATAAAGGGACTCTTGTGATAACTTTGGATCACTCCTGATGACATTTAAGAAATAGAAAACATGTACCGTGTTTCTATCGAGTTATACAAACACGAGTGAAAGTTTGGGAGAACGAGAAATGATGTGGGAACACGAGCCGCAGGCGATTGTTTCCACAGCTTTTTCGAGTTCTCCCAAACTTTCACGAGTGTTTCTATAACTCGATAGAAACAAGGATTACATGTTTTCTATTTCTTTTAGAAAACAACGCGACGAGAAAAAGGAAAACAACTTGTTAACTCTAATTATCAAAATGTAAATTCTCTTTGCTCGCGCCATCACTACGTCAACAGCTCGTGCTAGTTCTGTGTCTCCATCGAGTTATAGAAACACGATTTTTAACCAATCAGCGCGCGTATTTTCTTAGGACTGTTTTCTAAAAATATATAGAAGTGTGCTACGTCTAGTTTAAGAGCTGCGTGTGGGGTAAAAAGGAAGTAAGTTGTTAGCTTTGTTTAAATAAACAGCTTTTATAGGAGGGGGCGTGGTTCATTGGTTATGGAGTTGGGTTTGCATGCGGCTGCCCCGGGTTCAAATCTCATTCTAACCTCTGGTTTGAATTTGTTTCCGGTTGTCCCGGATTCAACTCTACCACGCTTTGTAAATAGCCAACTGGTTGCCTCCTGCCAGCTGGGGTTCTTCAGGGGCACCCAACGAGAATATAGTTCAAAACCACTTAAACATACCATCGTTAAACGTATTTTAGTATTTAAACGGTAGACATAGGCGGCATATTTTTATCCCCCAAAAAAATTTTCATCTGTTCGGATTTCCTAACTGAATGTCTAGTGACCCGAAAATTATAGGGATCAAACCTTACCTTTTCGAAAATTTCTGCCAAAACAAAGGGCTCCCGAAAATTCTAGGTGACCTTTTTAGGGTAAAAATCCGTTAAAAATGGTCAATTATAACCATTTTCAGATGTTCTAAAATCCTAGGAAAGGCAGGCAAGCAACAAATTTTACAAGAAATGTTCCGACAAGTCTAGATCTCAAATCGTCTTCCGAACAGATATTTTCCAAAAATTGACTTTTGGTGTCCCTGGTTCTTAACCATGTTTCTGTTAAGTTTGAGTAGTTTCTTTCAGATTATTAAAAGTGGGGTGCCTGTGAACTAGCTTGATAGCTAAGTGTGCATTTCCACCATGAAAACAAAGCATTTACATAAATTACTACTCTTACTTCAACCTTGAGTACAAACCTGTGCCAAAGATGTCACCACTCCCTGACCGGACATCGTGACAAATGCCTTGAATCTCGAGCAACAGGAACATCTGAACGCAGATGACAACAACAGAAAAGGACATTCCACTACCAAGCAACATCATAAGAGGTATCGCAACGGCGAGAAAGAACACCAGTAACGATGACGAATACACCGTTGCCAGTCCATAAACAAGTGGGGTATTTTGATCATCTTTTGCACCATTTTCGTTCAAATCATTCCAGTTCTGTTTTACTTCTTTCACTAGTAAGTGAATCATTTTAAAGCTGTCCTTAGCGCCCTGAAGGGATTGCACTGCTTCGTCGATAGAGTGTCTTCTGCCTCGGATGACCGTGTATATGCAGAGAGGTGAATATACAAAACACGCTACTGTCGCTATACAAAGCCAGTACACCATCTGAGGAAGGATGATCTGTTGCCACATATTAACTTCCGGAAAAAGGGAGCTCATCTCCTGCGGCAAAGTCTGCAAGGCCCAGTGCACAGACATTAGGACGAACGATGCTGGAAGAGCGAATTTCACACTCAGTACTACAAACGATCGTCCATTTAAATTTCCTTGGTAAAGAAGCCATTGCCATATGGAGAACGGAATCATTCCTGTAAATAACAGCGATAAAATAAACCGATGACTTGCGGAGGATGCATTTTCTGTTAAAGCAGACAAAGGCTTGAGAAATTCCGATGGTGTGCAGTACACTGCATGTTCTTCACGACAAGCTCTCAATAACACTGCAGTTCTGTTTGCAAATTCAAATGTTAGCCAAGCAAATGATAATTTCAGAAGAAATCCTTTCATAATGGATTTCTTATTGTCTTTTTTACTCGACTTCTTAAGATTCTGTCTCGTCTTTAGCTTAATGTTTTCGCATACTACACTCTTCCAAAGAATTTGAAGACATTTGATTGTAACTAAGGCTTGGATGAAAAAGCAGAGAATTTTGTCTTCGTGCACTACAAAACTGTTTGAAAACATGGATGCACACTGAAAGAAAAACAAAACTAGTGCTAAAATACCGTCCACTGAAAGCTGAATAAGAAAGCTGCGAGCTGTGGCATGTGTGCTTTTGATTGTTCGTCTCAAACCACTTTGACACACGCCAAGAATAAGCACACCAACAAAAAATGAAAGAACTACAACTAGAAAATTGGACATGAAAGAGGTTACTACGGAAGCGACACCAAGACCAACTACAGTAATTAACGCCATGTGTGCTAAATGTACTTCGATCTCCAATCGTGCTGAAACTCCCACAGCAATACCAATAAACAGCACAAAGATACCAACAAAAATCAAGTTGAAGTCAAATTTTGCCCACAAAGACCGACACAGAGTTTTTGCTCCTGACAGATAAGCAAGAAAATGACGTTCAGTTTTGCTGAACGATTCTTTAAGATTCTCTAGATCTTCCATTGAAGCTTTCTCAATCAGTTTGCTGTGACCTCCAAATTTAACTAGCTGGTGTTTAGTTTCTGACAAAAATGTACTTCCTTTTTGTAATGTTGCCTCCAGTTCTTGAAATGTGTCCCTTGGAATCTCTCCAGAGACTGCGGTGTACTGAGTGAGGTATTTGTGCACTTGTTTGGCGTTTAATTCAAATGCTGCACATCTCTGTATTTGATCCAAGACTTGCCGAATAATGGCATGTTTCTTGCTATTTGTGGTAACCACTTGTGATTGTGAGGCAGCACGTTGACAGAACAGGTCGGGTATGATTGTACCCAGGTTGGCAAAAGGGATTGGAATACCAAGAAGAAGAGAGAACGTTGGGACCCAGTCAATTTGCGAAATTGTGATGGTACTATTCTATCAAAAAACACAAACACACACAAATAAATACAAACTCTGAACTTAATGCAGACCAATTTGCAAAACAGCAAAGTGGGGTGTTTAGAAAACCCTAAGCCTCGAAAACAAAGAAAGTAGCCCCAAACCTTCAATTTGGCTAACCGTAGGCCTAAAAACCACCTTTTTGCTTTAGGGTTTTGGTTAACTTTCTTTTTTTTCTAGTCTTGGGGTGTTTTGGTGTCTTTGTTTTCAACACACCCAGCAAAGTGGTCATCACCACCTCAGCTGGTATCCCTGTTTCTGCACACAAGAAGAGAACTGTGGAGACGATGACACAATGCCACGAAACAATACAATTCACAAAAAAAACCCGTTGCCCTACATGTGGTACAATATTTATATGGTCTTCTCCAATTAAACAACAATGTGAAAAGAGCTCACTGAGATTTTGTCAAGGATTTGGGCAATTCAGTTGCTGGACATGCAGGAATATGGCAGAATAAATGAGTCACTGCTTATTGATATTCTAGTTGCTGCCATTGTCAGTCTTTCTTGAGCTCATTTATTTATCGAAGCAAGAGAAAGTAAAGAAACAGAGGGAGACTTCCCTTGGATTTGCGACTTTTATGAGCTTACTTTTAGATGTCCATGACCCAGAAGTAAAATTTCGTTAAATGATGTCATGTGCACTCATTGGAATGCAACAAAATAGCTGTGTGTAATGGGGTAACAAGCTTGTTGCCATTTAGGAGTTCTTATTATCATCTAAATCATCTCAAGGCTGCTGCCTAATGGTCGTCTGGGGCACCTTACTTGCGAGCTCGGGCGACAAAATTTCTGAACGAGTAGCCGGAATGGGCGCTTAACTAATCATAAGGTGATTCATCCTCACTTTTCAATTCTGGGCTCTTGAAAAAATGTGTCGGGCTACGCTGGAAGCCCGAAGGGCTCCGGAAAAACTTTGTTTCTTAGGCATCTCAAAACAAATTTACTGAAATTCACACTATCCAAGAGTTGGAATGAGCCTCTCTCTAAGTATGCAGTTATACTTATTCCCCTTGATTAATGTGTGGGCCTCAATGGAAACTGTTGGGATGAATCAAAGGTCATTCAGCTTGCGGTTGAAATGGTGCAACACATTTAAAGTGGTGCTATGATCAAAAAATCAAATCTCTTTAACTAAACATTAAATGACCCAAGTTTCAAGCCTTAATTTCGAAAAGGAACTTGTTTATTTTAACTGGAATTTTCCCATTTAATTAATGGTCCGCCATTACTAAGTTTAATATCTTGAGAGAGCTAGATCGAAGAAGAAATGACGTCAAACTAGTTTAAGAATGCAATGCGTTTACCCGCGACTGAATTAATATGCAGCACGGGAGTTTCAGGCTTTCAGACCCCCAATTAAGTAGACACCCTCTATTAAGGGGACACTAAGGTGGGTCCCGAAATTAACGTCTTATATTTCCCTTTATAATGAACCCCTATTCAGCGGACACCTTTATTAAGCGGACGCGGACACTAATATAAATTTTATTTGGCTAATTTCTATTGTTAAAAACCTCTATTAAGCGGACACCGGACTGAATTGACAATGTATATTATTGGATTACGTGCGTGAAATACTGCAGTCGATTAATAATAACAAATCAATGCATTTAGCTGTCAATAAACAGTCGATTAGACCGATATCCGGCAGGATAATTGTCATCCGCGATCAAAAGTTCACCCAAAAGTCTTGCACAAAGTACAGCGCAGCTATTCACAATCAAATCCTTCTTTGGCTAATTTTTTCTTTAGCCACTCACATGGGTTGTGTTTTCACTAAGACAACTTTGACTAGTTAAAGTCGGAAAAGTCCGTAAGTACAGTGAAAACAGTTCGTGCTAAGTTTAGCGAGTTAAAAATGCAAGCTGTTTTCACAAGAAAAAACAAGGGATTATCTCGCCTTTATGACCGGAAATTCCCGCAAAGTTATACTACCTCGCGAGATGGTATAAATTGTCCTGGTAAATGCCGCAGCCAATCACATTGCCCGTAGTGACAGATGCCTGCTAAATCGAGAGCTGGCAAATATTTTCCAGACGCTCGCGCTCACTTCGTGGTTCACTTTGCAAACAGTGCTTTTTTCACTCGTAATACTTTCCCGTTCCGATTCACAATTCTTCCGGCCTCATTACATCCCTCAGTTCCTCGGCCAGGACCTTACTTATTTCACGGTGGCGGCATGCAGAACCCGCAGTACCCGCTTTTGAGCACAAATGCTCCACAATTTATGCCATCTTCAGCATCTTCACCCGCATCTTCCCCAAGTACTGGCGAAAGCAGCTAGAACAGTCCGACCGAGGATCTGTTAACCGAAGCTGATGTCCTAATTGGCCATTTTTTCAAAGTTGCGCGCTGTTGTAATTTGAATCTGCTGAGTAAACGGCTGGAATTTCAGGTTAAATTTCACAGTGAAAACAGATTTCAAGTTTAACTAGTAAATGTCGGTCTGGAAACAAACACCTAGAAAGAATGTTCAGCTCGTTAATCGGCCTAGTGAAAACACAATCATGAAAACTTATCTCCAGGGAAGCTCTAAGCCATATCCGGCACCTCGGTTTACTCTTTTCCCCGTAACTGTTACATTTGCCAGAATTTGTCGGTCTCTTCAAAAACTTTGTCACGTGCAGTGCCATTAGCTTAGGAAGATGCCCAATTACTTCTTCGTGTCCGGGATCAAACTCGTTGGGGGTATTTGAGTGGTTTCGTGGCTTCCTCGCCATGGTGTCACTTGCAACACAACCTACCACTGCGTCTGCATTAGAGTCCGATTGGTTTTGCGTACGGGTTCTCGCATTAACATCGCTTTTTGGCCAATTTTAGGTTCCCATATTTCTTTGTACTCGTGGTACTCTCTCAGGAACGATTGAACTCGTAGAACATCGTTACTTGTCTCAATCTTGCTAAGTTGAAGTGAACCAACTACTTTTACTAAACTATATTTAGTGCTATTTTTACCAAACAATTCACCTTTATCACTCGGCAGCCATTTTGAAGTCCTTGGGGAATAAAGGTTCTGTCTTTGTATTGTCTTTGCCCGTCCAGCCTCACATTGAATGAGAGGTTAAACGGGCAAAATCTTTTGTTTGGACAGTGAGTGGTATGAGTCTATCACTCGGGCGGGTATGTTTGGCAGGGGCAAAGGTCAACATGATCATGATGTAATCTTCTTACTGTGTTACATGCCCCTGACTGATGTTTTTTAACAGTATCAAACTTCTCGGACTGTGCTGTTTTCTGACGTTCGATGAAATCTCAGTTGGCTTGTTGGAACTGTAAAGAGAACACGACTTATCGATGTCTCAAATGTGCTAAGCCTGTGTGTAATCGCAGAAGTAGTTGCCATGTAGCTGCATCGGAGGATGAGCCAGGATGGAAAGCAGGACATTGCGTAGCATTCTGTGTCCCGTGCTCTGCGTGTTCAAGAGAAATCTGAAGTCGGAAATCGCAACTGAAGCCATTTAGTCCACTACATCATCATCATCATCAAACTCCTCTTCTGCAAAGCCGTCAAAGAATAAAAGCTGTAACCCCAGCAGCAACAGAACCTGCCTGACATTGGAGAGGCGACATGAAATAATACAGTTTGCAAAGGACAATCCCACATGGGGCTACCGAAAGCTTGCTAAAAAGTTTGGTGTCGGCAAAACCCAAATACAAAGCATCATAAAGAAGAAACAGGAAATTCTAGAGGCATATGAAAACAACCAAAGAAAGGGGTTAAAACGGCAAAGATCTGGAAAGTACGCAGACGTCAACGAGGCGGTCTGGGCGTGGTATTGTCTTTGCAGGTCCTCTAATATTCCAGTCTCTGGGACAATGCTCCAAGAGGAAGCCTTAGTAATAGCTGGAAAGCTAAATGTTGATGGTTTTGTTGCTTCCAATGGATGTTTAGAACGTTTCAAAAATGCACACAACATTTCTACAATGACCGTTGCCGGAGAGGAAGCAGATGCCAGTCCACAAACACTATAAAGAGCTGGAAAGAACGATCCAAAGAACTGATTAAGGGATGGAAGCCAGAGAACGTCTGGTACATGGACGAGACTGGGTGCTTTTGGAAGGGTCTTCCAGACGTTAGCCTCAGTGAAAAAGGTAAGAGATGCAGTGGCGGCAAGCAGTCCAAGAAAAGAAACACTTGGGCATTTTTTGTGAATGCTGCAGGTGGAAAAGAAGATCTCTTAATTATTGGCCATGCTGTTCAGCCTCGTTGTTTCAAACATCTGAACGACAGGAAACGGCCATATGGATGCTACTATTTTAGCAGCAAGAAGGCGTGGATGACTAACGATATTATGGATAACATTCTTAGCTCATTAAACCAACGCTTACAGCGAAGGCAAAGGAAAATTTTGCTCTTTCTGGATAACGCGCCTTGCCACTCCACAAATCTCGAGGGGAAATTTTCGAACATCACCCTAAAGTTTTTGCCCAAAAGACACAGCCACTTGACAGCGGAATCATCGCAAGCTGGAAATGTAAATACAAGAAGCGCCTTTTACGTCATGTTTGCAGCAAAGTCAATGGATCCAGTAATGCAAGTGAGATTGTCAAATCCGTCGATCTGCTGATGTCCATTGAATGGGGAAAACAGGCATGGGACGAAGTTTCCAGTGATACAGTCATTAAATGTTTCAAGCGTACTGGCCTATATCCTGAGGCCGAAGTGGAGGAGGACGAGGATGACCCTTTTGAAGGCAAAGAACTGTCAAGCTTGCAACTTCTGGTGAATTCTCTCACTGCTTCTTGTCCAGCGCAAGAATTTGTTTGTTGTGACGACGACCTTGAAGTTTGTTCCGGGATCGTAGATCCCTCTGACCCAGAATGGAGAACAAAAGTGAGTGAGGACGTTTTGGTTCAAAATGATGAAGACCCAGAAATACCAGAAGAAATTGGTGCGAAAGCGCTATGTGTGGATGACGAGGAAGAGAAGGCACCGGAAATAAACTCCGTCCGGGAAGCGCTAGAAATGGCCGAAAAGCTGCTGGAATTTGCAAGATACATGTATAAAGGGAATGAAAAGCTTTCGCTGGTCCTGTCTAAATCAACAGATCTGCTTCAGGAAATAGTTATATTCGAAACCAGAAACAACCTTCAATTTATGATTACTTTAAGAAATAACAAATTAAATTAAAAAAACTAATTAAAATTGGTAATGAAAGGTATTGAACTTGAACTCTGGATAGCTTCCTTAACAAAATGGAACTTTATCACAGTACAGAGTAGCCGTCGAATGTTAATCGTTAACAAACATTGTGCAATTTTTACAAACCTCTATTAAGCGGAAACTTGGGAAGGTCTCAGAGGTGTCTGCTTAATAGTGGTTTCACTGTACATACTAAACTGAGTTTACACACCGACATTTTAAGCTATTGAGTGAATGACCTCCCTTTTGCCTAGATCCAACCGTCTGAGGTCCAGTCGGTCAGTTTTGAATGTGAGTAATAGTGGACCATGAAATCCAAAACTTACAGTCAAAGTAAACAGCCTTTGGATAAAAATCAAAAATATTGCCACGCAGGTGTTAAACAAACACACTTTCAAAATTTGAACAAAATAAGTGATTTTGTTTATCAAAGTACCACTTTAACAGAACTACCTCTATTGACTGAAAATGATATATGGTACAGCTACTCACCATTGTTCCAGAACAAGTGTTTAAAGGCTTTGGTGAATAAACAAAAAGGGCAGAATCCACCTCATCATCACTAGCACCACCATGGTCACCAGTGCGTGTCATGCCATGGTCACCCATTACAAACAATACTGTGTCATCATCAAGCGTTTCTATCACAGACCTACATAAACAACACATCCCAATTTGAGAGCAGTACTGATATGGTGACCCAGGGACTGACTCAGAAAAAATGCGTGAGTACTTTGCCAGAGTCAAACCCACACTTCGGATGCTGTAAGACTGAGCTATATGAGACTTGTAGGAGCTATATCAGGGCCACTGAACTTGGTTCTGGTGACAATTAATTTAATTTTTTACACTACACCAAGTACATTTGTATATTAGTCACCGTAATAATATCCTCCCTATATTTTTTTGATGAAGTTAACCGTAGTTGTTAACCCTGGTAATGAAATGGACAGATGAGTCTTGTTGATGGTGACTTAGGGTACTTGGAAAAAGTCTCAGCGTTCCTTTGCAGGAGTCATTAACCTACGACCTTCTCACCAGTCCTACACAGGTTTCAAAAATTGGTGAGACATTCCCGTTAAGAAAAACACCTTTTCTAGCTTTCAATACTCGCTGGATTTAGATTTCCAAACTTTCCCACTTCCCCGCACTCTTTCAATGTTGACTGTTCAAGTTTTCAGCATTTTTTGTATTGCTAGCAACATTGATAAAGAGGGGGGGGGGGGGGGGGGAGGGAGAGGAGAGGGGCTGCAGTGTGTGAGATATTAAGTAAATATTAATAATGCCCAAAGAAGATAAAGTGTCTCCACTATTTTTGCAACTTATTGTTTTGGACAGTAGCATCTTAGAGCTCCAGTTATCACTCAGTTGGCTGGACACTAATTATGTTTAAAACTTCATTGCCCTATGGAAGCTATGCAGCAAATAGGCAAAAAATAAATTTTACTTAGCGTCCAGTGCTTTCACAGTGGAGTAGTAATTCAGTGCACTACAAATGAATGCAAATCAAGTTTGGTTATTTGAGAAATACATGTAAGAAGGATAGGGTAGGGAAATAACTAAGTGCCTGGGCAAAATACATGTACCTATAAGGCCAATGGTTTTAACATGACTTGAACCACAATCCTATACATGTAGTTAAATCCCACTTAGAATTACTTAAAATAAATCGGTTGCATTTGTCTATTAATCTGGTGAGCTATTCGTTCATTTACAGTGTATTACCTTAAAACATCATTCATCTGCCTGAGTTTAGAGGCCATTTTGGGATGATCAGGGCCATGCTTATGTCCACAATGATCAACCCCTAGAAAATGAGCAATCAGCACATGCCAGTCATTGGTCTTCAGTTCAGGAATCAAATGTGCAATCACTCCATTATCAACTGTGTGAAGATCCATGAGATTGAAAGATGGAAATGGAAAGGACTTGTGGAACGAGTCAGGGAACAAACTCGCCCAGGTGTCATCACCCATGAAAGTGATGTTTTTCCCCAGCGATGTCAGCTGAGAAATAACATTGTCCTCCATGATGTTTACACCAGCAAAATTGTTTCCTGCATCCACAAAGGTAGGTAAACTCCCTAACAAAACAAAATTTTTAAGATGTTACTGTTTTTAGCAGATCTTTATCATTATAATGATAAATAGGGGAAAAAAGAGATAAACTTTGATGTCCTACACATTGATTGCCTCTCTTCTTTTCAAAAACTAGTGGGATTGACTAAATACAGTATTAAGTGCATGTTATGGTTTGGAAACATTATACAAAGGTAATTTTAAACAGATGTGTAAGGATGCTTACACAATTATTCACCAGGTGGTGCTGGTGAGCAGGGGAAGTCTGCTTTTTCTTCTAATGCCGCCTTACATATTGGATAGTGGAAGATACAATCTCAATCTCAGAGCTCTTCTCTTTTGAGTATGACTGAGGGAGAGAAGAGCTCTGGGGAACCCTGAAAGAAAGTGTCTTCTCATTGGTTTTTGTGAACAATGAAAAGTGCCTCTGATAGATGCATCCATGTTAGCATCAGGAGTCAGCCAATTTTATGCTATAAGAACCCTACGGTTCATGTTCTCCTACATAGAGTTTCCCAGAGCCTCAGATCATGCGCAGAGATAAGATACGAGCTTCTGGTGACGAGAATGTGTAAGATAGAGACTACAGACCAGGGGTGACATGCACACTGCCGAAATTACCCAAACCGTCTACTACATGTAGCACTACATGTAAATACTATTATTAAACCTTAACATTAGTAATTATAAGGGAACTGAAACCTTAGCAACAGCAAAGGGTTTGGATTGATGTATGAAACGAAAAGGTCCGGAAATACGAGGTTCATAATTAAGGTATTCATCTCACCAGTAGTGAGTCCCTTGAGTCGCTGCATTGTGGTAGTCGGGGGATCAGCAACAAAACGGAACAGCGCTCCGTTTTCAGGGGTGCTTTCCAACACGTCACGGATAACGGTCAACTTGTTTTGGTAAGGCAACGCTTCGTGTTCACTAATACTTGCATTATATAATGCAAAATCATAACGCAAAGCATCAATGATGACAATCACAGCCTTTGCGTGTCTCTTTTTCAACCAACATCCTTCGATATTGCTCGACTGTGGACGATCAGAAAGATGAACATTTATATTTTCGGAGCATTCGCTGTACTCGTCTATGACCAGCCGCGTCAAAAGGAAACCGCGTGTAAAGAAAAGTATTCCTATTGCATAGAGAAATGATATGAATAAGAATAAGACAAGAAGTTTCAGTCCGTATCCCATCGCGTGATTCACCAAAGTTTATCCGCCATGATGGTTATGTTTGTGCGGCTGCTAAGCTCATACCCAAGCTCTCTCTCATTCTCTCCATTCTGGAAGCAAATGGCGTCCGATCTGGAGTTAGACAGTATCGAGAGCGATTCTCCTTTTTTCCGTTCCTCTTCTATTATTCCACAAACAGTTCTGGAGGATCTCTGCAGGTAATCTTGAAAATATATTTTTTTGTCATTAACTACCATATCCTAATTTGATTTCTCCTTTTTAGTCGGTTTTTGATCAACATCCCGGAAGAAGAAAGAAGAGACATCGTTCGATTATGCTTTCAGGTCGAAACTGCACATTGGTTTTATGTTGACTTTTACAGACAGGAGCATCCTGAGCTTCCAACATGTGGTCTTAAAGACTTTACTAAAATCAATATCCTTTTGAATCTCCGAAAGATACGATTTTCATATTAAGGATTGCATTATTTTTAATAATTATTTTAACCGTACGCTTAATATTCAATATTTTACACTGTACATATATAGTAGCTTTCTGATCATGCACTATCCTCTGGGTAAAAACAACGTTTTCATTCTTTTATTGACTATTGAATTGTTGAGTGTTTGTTGTAAACAGTGTCTTCTTCTGTTTGGTTTACGTTGGGTGATTTAAAGATATCTGTTTAACTTACAAAATGTTCTTTCACTGGAATTAAGCAATAGAGAACTTTTTTTCGTGTTTGCATAGCCTCATCTAAACACATGGGGGAGTTGGGAGAATTCGAGACAGTTATGCAAACAAGGGTTTGCATAACTGTCGAAATTTCTCCCAACTCCCTGTGTGTTTAGATGAGGCTTAGTGTAAACACAGAAAAAGTCCCCTATTGCTTTTATAAAATATTTTTCAAAAATAATTCAAGAAATGAAGGAAAATGCTGTTTTTCTTTTGCTTCTTGATTGAAACAGATTTTCTTGATACACACTACATGTAATCTTACATTTCCTACCAGCCAATCAAAATGTGTGTCTGACAACACATATAACCAATCAAAATTTGTGTGATGACAGAACCGGGTTTCAATCAATCAATTGATCAATGGCTTTATTAACGTGTCAAAGGTATCTAGCCAAGGGGAAATAAATATCCCTCTGCTATTTGGTGACACTTAATAGTAAAGTAATTATAGACCTGTTAACATTAATCTAATAAAAGTGTAAGATCTACGAAATATCAACTGATGACATGCTAGTTAAACCTAGGATCCAAAGGCATTAAAACTCAAAACCTTAAAACCAAGTTGAAAGAAATTTTGTTTTGTTATCTAAACACAGGTTTTAGCCAGTATCAAAAATACCATAATACTATTTGTTTGTCCCTCCAAAATTTTACATTTAAGTATTGTTTTTAAATGTTTACATAGCCTCATCTAAACACTCGGGGAGTTGGGAGAATTCTCGACATTTATGCAAACCCTTGACTGCGTCTGGGGTTTGCATAACTGTCTTGAATCCTCCCAACTCCCCCGTTTGTTTAGATGACTTACAATGGTCCCAAGAGAAACTGGAAACAATGCTCTTGCAAAATTTTGGAGGGACAAACAAAGAGTATTATGGTATTTTCAGTACTGGCTAGTTGACCAATGAGAGTGGGCATACTATCCTAATTATTTTTTAAACCATTCTTTCGATAGAATACCCAGCCATGCCAGGTAATATTAACCCTTTGACACCCAAACCAGCCTAAACCAGCCAGACTTGAAATGAATAGTATTTTACTCTGTCTAACACCAGACGATTTACGCCTCAATGGGGAACCCCTGGGAGTCAATGGGTTAACCCTTTGACACCTAAACTGGCCTAAACCAGCCGTACTTAGTATTTTACTCTGTCTAACGCCAGACGATTTTAATCGCCAATGGGGAACCCCTGGGACTCAATGGGTTAATGATTTCTTTGCCATTAGACCAGAGATGAGCTTCATTTCAATAAAATGTATTAGCTGGATTTTAAAGACATTATTAATGCTATTGTACACCTTCATATCTTCCCTCAGAAACTGCCAATACACACAAATATTTTCACGGTGAATCAAGCTTTTTTGTATATTTCTCTGTCTTGATATGGGTACATGTATTTGAACAAATCTTTTGGATGAGGAAGGGATTTCACAGCTTCTTGGTGACTGGTGCAGAAATGTGTGCACTCCTCATCTGCTTTTATGCTTTCTCCTTTCTCTAGTTTATCTCATTAAAAAGCTATAAAAATGAATTAATGAATTGCAGTTTTCCTTAACTTGAGCACTTTTTGAACAGTTTCCATTTCTGAATAAAAGTGGGGAAAACATTGATGAAGTATTCGAGAACTGGAAAAAATATAAATACAGCGTTCCTGTTTATGGAGCAATATTGTTGAATCAGAACTTAGACAAGGTATTGTGTAAGCCTTTATGCTATTGAAATTGAGGAAGATATCTATTGGAAAAACCTAACATTTTATTTAAGGTGGCCCATGGCTACACAAACAATGATATTGACTATGGTACAAGTCCGCTGACAAAGTTGTCACTCCTGGTCTTTTTATTACAGTACAAGCCTAGGTGA
>NC_090884.1:29238872-29241372 GCF_036669925.1 Montipora capricornis
TGAGCTTACACATTAAAAAAAAGTGGAAACCTCTCAGCCACAAGCCAAATCCCACATTGTTGAAGAACATGTCCATTCCAAAGAGTGCTTCTGTCATAAAACATGTAAGTTATTTTAGTGAATGGATTACCACGAAAAGTCAATAAAACCACACCTTTTAGATACACATTGAAAAGTGTGACTACTAAAAATTAATGAACAACAATATTCAGGAAACAGAACAAAGAATATCATATTCATAATAACATTTTTTTTAGGTCTTAGAGGAGACTGGATTTGATATGACACACTTTGCTGACCCTGAACAATACCTAGAACATAACTTTCAAGATCATCAGGTACATTATACCACAAAGGGGACATCTCAATTTTTGAGTTTTGTTCTTTACCTATCAGATGTGATCTTTGTGCATGCAGTTACCCATATTGGGAGGAAAGCTGTTAGTCTTGGAGGAAACACTCCACTGGAGTGTATTTGTTTATTTTGCATGTCAAGAATAAAACACCCAAAACCCAAACATAAAGTATTGGACGCATGATATAATTTTCGAAGTTAACATTTGGAAGCCAGTGGCTAATTGATGAGAGTTCTTTAACACTCCATTGCTACACGTACTTGTAAAATACAACCACTTCTTACACTTTTGTTGGTCATCTGGCCCCAGTTGTTCAAACGATCGATAGCGCTATCCACCGAATAAACACTAGCAAGGTCAATTGAGTTATCCAGTGGATAGTGATTTATCCGCCAGGTAGCGCTATCCACCGTTTGAACAACTGGGGCCTGATGTGTATATTTCCATTCTTCTTAGACAAAAAAAAGACAATGGGCATGCGCTTTTATATGAAAATAGTTTTATACCCAAGTTCCCCACATAGCCATTTACTGCCTAAGGAGCGATGCTAATCAGATGTCAAAAGCTTCTGTTAATCAGTTTCCAAGTACTGTTGCTGCAGTATTAGTGAAATTAATGTGTTTTGCATTTGTCAATTCTCTATGTGTTAGGTTCGACTGTACATTGTCCCTGGTGTCCCAGAGAAAACGGTATTCCAACCTCACACCAGAGGGGAAATCAAGGTAAACCTCTAATAAAACAGCAATGACACATGGAGATGCTAGCTGGTCAAAAAATGCAAAGGATCAGTTAGTCTGTCTGAGTGTCCACCCATACATCTTTCCTTGTGTGTGTCGATCACCCAATCAATCAACTAAGTGTTTTCAAGCTTTTTCTGGTGATTGTGATGTCTGTCATTTGACAGTCCCTTTATAACATCATGCTGCACGATAGTTGCTTAATTAAATCAATTATTGTAAGCTTAACCGGAAGTCAGCTGTGTCTCGGTGCAGGAAAATCCAAACTAGCAAAAGGAAGGTCATAGATTTCACTTTTTTGTACAGAAATTAGATTTTTTAAGTATATGTATGCCTAATGTACGTCTGGCTGAGCCAGCTCTCATTGACAAGTAAAATTATCTGGCATAATTCTAGACTGAGTGAAATTCACAAGTGTCACTCATACTGTTAGCGGGGAAAGGGGTAATTCTGTGATGTTGCGTTGTGGCGGATTTCTTAATATTTATTTGTTATTTCATAGAATATTGAGTGGTTTCACATCATCAATCTTCCAAGCCACAAAAAAGACACAGTCAGTCGTGAAAACCTGGGTTTGAACCCCAATGCTTTCTTCATGGTCATACCATTCGTAAAGTAAGCACAAGTAATACCTTGTAATTTGACCTGCCGTCCAGTCATATCATTGAAGAGGCATGTTCAGTACTTCTTTTTTAAACATTTAAGCACATTTTGATGCAGTGGAACAGTCTCATGGGAAAGGAGAAAGGCATCTACATGTAGATTAATAGTTAATTATTAATTATCAATTATTATTAAACATTAATAATTAATTGTTAATCTCCCAAAAGGTTGTTGACCCCTTCAATAAACCGAAATACGTATTTCTGAAACCTACATGTAGGGTAAAGTCTGCTTACGAGCTTATCCCGGTTTCTGTAGCATGAAGCGACAAGGAGTATTTCTACTCCCCCCTGGATGGGATGCTAGTCCATCGCAGGGTTACCCCCAGCATTAATTCGCCGGTACCCATTTATACACCTGGGTGGAGAGAGGCACCGTGAGAATAAAGTGTCTTGCCCAAGAACACAACACAATGTCCTCGGCCCTGACCCGAAGCCGGACTACTCGACCCGGAGTCGAGCACACTAACCATGAGGCCATTGCGCCTCCCAAAAATCCTACATGTAGCTATTCTTTTATGACCTTTTACCCAGAAAACTCACCTTTTATTGGCTTTGAAAGATTGGAAATATGGTCTTTGTGCTATAGTTTGATCCGCGACCGTGCAATACTAGTTCATTATGATATGGCAAGCAATTCTCAGGCTATATGGAGCACTCTGATTGGCTGGTTTTCGGTCAGGATTTTACCGTACGGACCATTACCTTGGAAACGGTCCGTTTCCGTATATCTTCTCTCTCCCGA
>NC_090884.1:29246372-29248872 GCF_036669925.1 Montipora capricornis
AAGTGGAGTTTATATTTAGGGAACTACGGTGTATGTGTGACGCTTATCAGAATCGTCGAGCATCTAATTACAAGAATTTCTGGACATACATAACATGTGTTTGCCCCGCACTATATTATATATCCTTTCGCTCTTGAGCAAAAGGTTTCATGAAGTTTCTCTTTCTCAAATCCCAGGTTACCAAGCCTTAAAGGACGAACAGGGAGGTCAAAGACTTTCTCCAGTTATGAAAGAGAGGGAAGACAAACCTTTTTACAAGATATTGCAACGGCCACAGGAGGATTCGCACACAGTAAAATCTTCAAATGATCCTTTAATAAAACTGCTGTCTGGAGAACTGGGTCATAGTCCCGTGATGACGCATCACCCATTTTCCATACCTCAGGGGGTAATTCATCCCCCTCACGGTCATTCTCAAGGTTCGAACGAACACAGCCAAGGACTATTGCCAGCTCATGGGACCCCTCCCAAGAAAACCTCGTCTATACGTTCAAAGCAACGGCCAGCAACCCCTTCAGAGCACAGCTGGGAAGAAAAAGAATTCCAGTTTTCCTCTTCATCCTTTTTGAACTTCAAGTTTGACCCGAAACCGATTTTAGCTTGTTTACCCACGTAGCTTTTACCTCACGAAGTCCACACCTAGTCGCAGCATTGATGCCGGTATTGAAAAATCTGCATCGATAGCATCCTGCATTTTATTGACGTGTACCGGCAATCAGCATTTGAGAATGGTTTTGTAGAAAACAATAGGGACACATTGTTTTAATCAGGCGCCACGAAAGAACAAGTAAGACGTCATGTCGAAAAATTCGCGCAATTGTTTATCTGTGTTTATTTTACACAGGAAGGTGTCTACACAACGCTTGTTTTTTAAGTTTTACTTTCCTCAGCTCTTAGTTAACAGTCTCCATGTTTTAGCAACACTTCATTGATTTTACTATGGTTCCTTCCAATTAACGACGGCATTATGAGTGGTGTGTGTATAATAAGTGCCCTAATTTGACATCATCATCATCATCATCATCATCAACGTCATTATCTGTGCACTGTAAAATTGACAACATGCGTCCAGCTTTCACCAACGATCAGCCGTTGTTGATTAAAGAGGCAATGTAGGCATAATACCAGGTTCAAGCCAAGTTTTCACTGTCACAGCAGAGAAAAAGCCCTTGAAACGGTAAGCAGCTGCTGGTCTGTAACTGGTTCTACAGGTCACATTTTCTCCTTTACGGCGACATTTTGCTCCGGAATTGAACGCGTGAATTCCGTTGAAGCTAACAAGATTCACTGTTCTATGTTACTGCTTCTCACACCAACTTGTAATTGCAAATGAGGTTTTAAATGTAAAAGATTAAATCTTTTCAATAATTTTTGCTTGAATGTTTTAAAACTGAGTACAGAAATAAACATTGAAAAAGATGTCTATACATACATATGAGCGTTAGTGCATCGTATAGGATAATTTCTACTGCTCCTTCCTGACTTGAAAAATCTGTAAACCTTATCCTGCATCACTTAAGTTCCTCAAACACCTTGGAAAGTTGTTCTATCGATAAACCGTGAAAAGGGAGTGCTGGGTATTATCTGTCGAGTCATACACCAGCACCAATGCGCTTTCGTTTGAAAACGCATACTTATTGAGGCGTTTTCGTCTGTCATTCACACCAAAACGCCCGAAAACGCCGAGTAAAACGGAGACCTCCGAAAACGGTTTCAAAAGTGCATGGACCATTTTGAAAGCGCTCCGTTTTTAGTGTGGACTGGCGAAAACGATGAGCGTTGGGCGTAGAAAACTTTGTGTGCATGTAGATAGGTGAAAACGATGACGTAAATAGCGTAGGAAAACTTCAAAAACATTCATGATTTGTTTTCATCATTTTTGAGTTTTGTAATGTGGATAGGTGAAAACTATATTGTCGATAACAAAACAGTTTTGAAAACGCATTAACGTGGAAGAGGCAACTGTCTAGCACCAAGTCCTAAGTTGCTAGTTTTGTGTGTGCGTTTGATCATCCCAAAATGATTGGTTAAGCGAGTTGTTCCTTTCACGGGTCTTTATGTCATCATTTCTAAGCCTACCGGATGTAATATCGCTGATTCATTGTTCATCATAACGTGACAACAGGATAACGAGGAACGATTCTGTAAAAGCGAAATTTCCGATTGTCTTCCCAGTTACCATTTGTTCTGGTTTTGTTGCTTCCTTGTTTTTATAACAGGAGGCAAAAGTTTGTTTCCAGTCGGTCGTTGAAGGTACTGGTCACAAACAGCACAATTTATGCGGAATGAAGTTGTTCTTGTGTTTTTCCTTGTTCTATATATAAAGCGGGTCATGGTCAGTCATTTATTACTGACGCACAATATCGCTGATCCTTTACTTTATGTGAAGTCGAACTCATTCGTCCAGTATACGGTGGTTTGTTGCAACTTTAACGAGAAACATTGGTAAGTAGTTCTGTTATTTGATTTGAATGATAGTATCTGTAACATTTTTCGCTGT
>NC_090884.1:29271372-29318872 GCF_036669925.1 Montipora capricornis
CTAAATACAAGTGTGACTCGGGAGAAGTAGTTTATATTTCGCCTAAAAGAACCAGACAAACGTAAAAAATCCGTGGTAGCGCGTGGCATCCGGTTAATATTTCAGTAAACAACTGCCATTAAATTAATAATTGACTAATACACCAATCCTTTCTATGGTGTATAGACTGATAACTTTCCGAGATGTTGGAAGAATGCCAGACGAATTACAACGGGTCGTGATTATAAATTCTTCAAGTTTGTTCTGTTTGGTGGGTATATTATCCCATAAACCAGATCAGATTTGCTCAGAAAAAGGAGCAGGTAAGGTATTTTTTTACAGAAATGATTGGATTCCTGAATCGAAACCGCCAGAAAGTAATAAAGTACAGAGTACATCAGGAGGGTCACGAAGGAGGGAAATGGGAACTGGGATTGACCTGATTTTTAGGTGGGAAAATGATATTTGATCACTGGGAGCTAGGATTTTGTTACTGGAGATGGGAGATAAAGAGTCCTTGGCCAGAATGGGATTTGCACTATCAGAGCTTCTCAGGTATTTAGTTCTGCTCAAAAGTCCTCATATCAAATGCTTCCTGCGGTCGCTCTTCCGTTCCTGGCCACTGCCATGTGAGAGTGAGGACCTACCTGATGCTAACAGACTTGTTTTTGAACCTCAAAGCTCCCTACCTACGACATCCCTACCTCGAATACGGTCTGACTATCACGAAACGACTTCCCTAAACCCACTGGAACCCGCAATGCAATCACACGAAAAGAAAGCAGGGATGGCGCAGTGGTGAGAGCACTCGTCTCCCATCAATGTGGCCCGGGTTCGATTCCCATATCCAGCGTCATATGTGGGTTGAGTTTGTTGGTTCTCTACCCTGCACCGAGAGGTTTTTTCTCCGGGTACTCCGGTTTTCCCCTCTCCTCAAAAACCAATATGATTTGAAATGTCTTAATTTCATTTGATTTCATCTGGGCACGACACCACAGGCTATTCAGCTTTAAGCATTATCGTGTGAAAATAAAGTTGTATTATTCGCAAGGCTCCATCGTAAATGTGTCAGGCACAGGAACTGAAATTTCCTTGAAGGTACCCTATCCGTATTTGCAAGACCTTCGGCCTAGCGATTGTTGTGGGTCTAGTGAAGAGGGCGAAGACTCCGAGGAGGATGCTAATGAGGATACTTACGTTGGTGAATTTAGTAATGATGATGATGATGACAGTGACTCTGAAGGTGACGTACAGAAATGGGAGACAAACCATTTCAGAATGCTTTCATGTACTAGGTTATTAGCATAGAATCGTGTTCTGTACCGAGCTGCTGCGCTGCCTGATAAGGATATGCATTATATTTCCGCTATGATAACCCCGGTTGGGATTGTAGTAGCAGGCACTGGGATTTCTAAGAAAATTTGACACTGGGAATGGAATTATCGCCCACCTCCCTCATTTCCTCACCTACTTTCTTGGCAAAAGTGCATCTCCCTCAAGGCACGTGGTTACGTCCCTTTTTTCTCATGGTCAGCAACATCTTTTCTACTTATGCTCCGCGTGCAAAGTACGAGGATGATATAAATGTTTTGGAGATCATAAACTTGAACTGTGTCTTGCGTCTCGTTTTAATCCGGGAACACGATAGTGGGAAGCATACTACGAGTTCGTTGTTAAGAAATCATGATTTGCACTTAGCGTGCTTAAAAGGTCGGGCGTTCTTGAGCAAGATATCGTTACCGTGTACTGTTCACCTAATCCATTCATCATGTTAGAGACATCGAATACTGTACGATATCTCGCTTAAATCGTATCAGATAGGATTAATATGCGGGCAGGATGGCATGGAAGAATACATCAATATGTTTCAGACTTTATGATAGAGGAGACCTGCTGTGATTTGAAGGTAAGTAGCAAGGACAGTGGTATTCCTATCAACTGCTTTTGTAACTAGGGTTTCATTCTCAATGTCAGTATCGTTTGAGGTCGTTTTAAGCGCTTTATATAAGGTTTTCTCAATTTTGAAGATGTACATCCATTGAAGATGAGTATTCGTTCCGGTAATCCAAGTTCCGTTAGTCCTATCCGATACAACTTGCAACAATACTTGGAAGTCTGGTAACAAAAAGAGGTTGCCATCTTTGAATGAACAATATCTTCCGAGCAAGAAAAGTTATAAAAACAAGACGAAATTAACTTTGATTGTCGCCAACAGATTCTATTTTTTTGCAGTTAGCACGGTAAGCGTTTTTTGCTTAATTTTATTAGACGATTTACGAGGTGTAAATCTCACGGTCTTTTGCTTGGATCCGATGTTGCGAAGACACTGTATGGAATATCGATTAAGTAGTGAAAGCACACTTTCCTTTTGCTCGTTAAAATTAGAAACTTCAGTTTTAGTACACTAAAGCTAACAAATGCTCGATTCAATATAATAATCAGGTAAATCACATCCGCGACGCGTCTGGAATTCCTTAGCAATTTGAGAGAGTGCCTGATGTGCGCGAGTGCCTAATTAGGCCTAAACAAACGTTTTTGGGCCTAATTAGGCCTAAGGTTAGCTTTTATGAGTGTTTAGGATAGTTTTTACTGTCTGTATTGTACTGTGATTCCGGATTCCGGATTCCGGATTTTAGGGTTGCCGGTTCTAAACGGTTCACGTGCTTCTTTCGTCAACAACTAGTAATGCCTTTTCATCGAAGGCTTGGGAATGATTGGGAAAAAATCGAGAACACCTTTCAGATGAAGTTTGATTACCACTTATCAAAGTATCTGTTATAGTGGATTTTTATGGCTTTTGGAAGCTTTTTGTACATGTACCCAGCCTTTAATTTGCAGAAGCTTGCCATTTAGTAGAGATGCATTTCAGTATTTTCCAACACCTCTCAGTCTGAGTTAACAAAGTTACTAGACATTGATATTATCTTGGTGTGCTGAACTCTTAAAAACAGATTCTGATTTTAAATGAATACAATGTAAGCGTTATTCACCTAGTATAGGTATTATAGTAATAAGTGAATTTTTTGTGTGGCAGCAATTAGATTACTTTACATGTGATTGGTATCGTTACTAATTTATGTAAGAAAGACTTTACAAGAAAGTTGCTTTACAGAAGTGGTTATAAAGGGGCTATTGATTCTGTTGTCTTTTCCGATTGCTGCCTTGTGCTGTCAAATTGATCACCAGAGCAGATAATTTTCAGGGGTTTGCTCATAATCGTTTTCTTACAATTCCTAGTATATCTTCTTTTTCCTTTGGTAGTTGATGCCTGATAATTTCTATCTTTTCCAGGCTGGTTTTGTTTTCATGGGTGCTGATGCCAAGATATGGTGAGTACCACATGTGGCATTTCAAGGGTGTGCCCTATACTCTATATAGAGTGGGCCCAGTTCTTTTGGTACAAATTTTATTAAGACTTTGTCCACAATATAGTTAAAATTGATATTTTTGCATGACAAAGTAGTGTTAGAAATTACTCATTGGTAAATAGCAAATAGCAAGATTAAATTGACATTCCACACACTAAAAAGCTCGAAGAAACATATGTTATTATTATTGGTAAGACATGAGAGGGAGCAACTCAATTTTTAATCTTTTTCTCAATAAATTATAATTAAAGAACCTTTTTGTTTAATACATTACATTTCCAGACAACTTTACATACACCGTAAGGCTTTTTAGAGACATCACGCCAAGCCGGCCACTTCTGCTGGTGAGAGCATGTACATTCATCTCATTAATCAGTGGAGTCTCTGTTACTCTCTGTTATCCATGCTTGTTGCTTCTTTGCAGGATCAAAAATTGTTATGCACTTTTTCAATTACCATACCACTCATGAAGACCAAACTGCATAAAACCCCAAGGAACAAACATGGAAGCCACCGCAGCCAACAAAGAAAGAACTTTGAAAGGTATGAGTGCTTTTCAATGAGGAGTCACTTTACAACAATACTGGGATTTTGTCATCAGGATTTGATTTGATTTTTGATGTCAGCAGGAGTTTACGTAGTAGAATATGTTACCCTTCTTGTTCCTGATGTTATCTCAACATGTTATGACTGTCTTGAGTAGACTTGTGGGAGTTATGTTTGTGCTTCTGCAAAATGAATGCTTTATTACCACTTTCCATTTGGTCTCTGACATGTGCATTACATGCAAGTACAAAAATTAGATAAATGTTATTAGAAGCTAATTAGTAATAATAATAATAATAATAATAATAATAATAATAATAATAATAATAATAATTGATGTTATCAAAAGCTACCGGTAATTAATAAAGTTAGTTTGCAGATTTTTCAAGATTTTTCATTCTTTTATCTAATTTTTGATAATAATAATATTGCATTTAGTTCAATGTTAGTTTTTAGTTTTCAATAATCATTGTAAAGCGCTTTAGAACATTTTAATAATTTAAGTGTTTTATAAGTTTATTATTTTATTATTATTATTATTATTATTATTATTATTATTATTATTATTGATATCAGATGCTATTTTAGTATTGTAACAGAGCTGAGTTACTCATGGCTGGAATTTCCAATAGACTATCACCAGTTTTCTGTAACACTTTGGATACTTTCAAGAACAAGAGGCTATGGGTAGCCTACTGTTTGTTTGTTTGTTTGTTTGAAGGATTTTTAGCCGATAAGTTCCTTTAAAGTTCACAGTATTTTAGTTTTTTATGTAATGTTACTAACACTATCATGGTCAGTATCCAGTTTCAATTCCGTAGTCCAAATTCCAAAGTCCATTAATTTAAGTGCGACCATAACAAAGTTGTTCACATTTAAATCAGGTGTTAATGGCGTTGATTGCAATCAAAATCGGTAAACAGATGCTGTGTAAGTTTCTCAAATGGTATTTAAAAATATTTAATACTTTTTCTTAACAATCCTGGGAGGATTATAAAGTTACGTAATTAGTGAGATGTGTTAGGAAGTCATGCGACTACAGGATATTGCATTGCATGCACCGAAAATGCAAAAAATCGTTTCCAGTCACACACACAATTTTTTCATGCATATTTCCCTGTTAATCTGTCACATAGTCTTCTATGGTCTAGTGGTCATTACAAGATGAGACTCAGAGTTTGAATCCTACTTGGAGTGGCTTCTCTGAGAAGTCTCTATACCAGCCATACAAATCTTACACATGTGCAGGAAAATCACGTCTCTGAATTGTGTTTGGTCTTGAGGCTTTTCTTAAGTCTATGCAATTAAAAGCTTTATTGAATTAGTAAACTCAAGTTTGGTCTCAAAATTAATTTATGGTCAAAGCTCATTGTTCACAGAGGTCAGCTAAGATGGGTTCACAGCTTCACTTTTTATACTTTTGTCTAACAATTTAAATTCTTTATGAACAGCACAAAGTATTGCATGAACTCCAAACCTGAATTATCCATTTAGGACAATAGAGTTAGGATTCAAATCCTATTCACACCTGGATTTTTTAGGCTTGCTTGCATCTGCTTAAGCTGCTTACCAGTCACTGTGACGATCTTTGTAATTGAATTTCATACACTGATGATCCCGGGTTGTTGCGTGTGGGAGAAAGGAATTTAAGCTCATCAATGTCTACGCAACCAAATTTTCTCACTAAAAGTCTTCTTGTCACCTTGCCTAAGATTATCAACAAGCTAAGGATTTTTGTCTCCTTTCCTTCTCAAACAATCCCTTCTCCCACCCTTCAACTTATTTGAAACTCCCTCGATACAGGGGCACCCAACGTCAATTTTCGGAGAATATCTGTTCGGAAGACGACTTGACATCTAGGATTTTCGGATCACTTGTTGTAAAATTTCTTGCTTGCCTGCCTGTCCTAGGATTTTCGAACATCTAAAAGATGGTATAACTGCCCATTTTTTAACGGATTTTTACCCTAAAAAGCTCACCTAGAATTTTCGGGAGCCTTTTTTTCTGGCTGAAAATTTCGAAAAGGTTAGTTTTGATCCCTATAATTTTCGGCTCACTAGACTTTCAGGTAGAAAATCCGATCAGATGAAAAATCTATAGGGGATAAAAATATGCCTATATCTACCGTTTAAATACTAAAATACGTTTAGCAATGCTTTGTCTAAGTGGTTTTCTCGTTGGGTGCCCCTGTCGATAAGGCAGTCTTCTGCACACTTCAAATAACAGTAGTCAAGGGGGAGTTGGAGCCGACGAGGTTGAGGAGCTCAATGATTGATGTGCTACTACATTAAAGTAACACTTTCGTTCAATGACCACAGGTCTTCAAACTCATAAGTCTACTGTAGTTCAGTGGTATCTAGCATTCCTATCATTCTTGACATTTTTAACCTTTTCATAAATTGAGGTTTGTATGCTTTGGTAGACCATTCACGGCCGCGTGGCTTTTGGTGCATAGGTCTAATGCTGCTACTGTTTTCACATAGATGCATAAAGAACACAAAAATGCATATGAGCAACTATTAGATCCCTCAGATAACTTGAAGAAACAAAGCAACAATTTTAAATTTTTTACAAGACATGTTTTGCCATGTAAAAAATTTGAAAGTGTTGTTTTATTTCTTCAAGTTATTTCTCGTCTGCTTTTCTCAAGATCTCTCAATAGTACGTGCGATGTGATTGACTAAAGTAGCGGGCCGTACTCTACATGCAGTACGGCCCGCTAAATTTGTTTTTTTCTCAGTCCTTTATGTAACATAAACTTGTAAAACCGTTTGAATCTTGCAAGCACCTTTTTCAAAAAGCCAAGAATATTTATTCTTTTTTCCGATTTTGACACCACAATCTTTGCGGCAGTTAAACCTTCCGCTTGAATTCAACTAGTGGACTTTCCCGCCCGCCTGATTACTGCAGAGGGTGTGTTCCTTTGGGTGCATCCACAAAAACGGATATTCGATCTTAAAACGGATTTCGCGTTCCTTTCGGTAAATCCAAATCCGGATATCTGATCTGGTGAATCCTTCCGTTGCGAAATGAATCAGTTGTACCAGCGGTATTTTCAGCTTGAGAAAACTCAGTCCCAGTTCCATGTGTGTGCAAACGTCCTAGCTACTGTGAGTGATTGATTGATTTATTATTTGAAGTTAAGCATTGTTTAAAGGTTGCAATAACAATGTTTAAAGTGTAATCCAGGTTGCTGTAACGAAAGCCCCGTAATAAGTAGCTTGTTCAATTCGAGTTCACATTTAACCACAACTTCGTGTGTCTTTTTCCGTCAAACTGGTTTGTTAATATTGTTAACTTATATGCTAGAACTTTTAAGTAATTTCTTGAGAGGCCGGCCGCGATAATGAACGCATTCACCAAAGGTACTAAGGTTACAGATGGAATTTCGGATTTCGCATTTCGCGTTTGTTTCGGCCGCGAAATCTGGCAAATCTCGGATCAAACATCTGTTTTTGGATTCGCCGCAAGGGACACACATCTTCTTACTAACCTCGTTTTCTCGATCTGTACTGAAAGGTACGGATCCTCGCTTTTTCCCGTTGATTTATAGCACAAGCGCGAAAATGAACGGAAAAAACTCGGTCCTTAACTTACAGTACGGTCCTCGAACGCGGTTAGTAAGAGGTATTTATATATGTCTCAAATATGTAGAAGGGACAGTTGTCGATAATACTTGATGTATAGCGGTAGATTTTTGGTTATTAGAGCAACTGTTTCTTTGTATAGGTTCTAACAAAGTGTACCCAATGTGACTGTGTTTTGCACAGGAGCACCAGCTGTTATCTCCTCCCATTTGGGTTTCTTAAGACCATTTGTTTTCGATTTGTTTCTCTCCATACTTGACCCCACAAACTTCAAGCTTCAGTGCCACTTTGAGTAAATATGGGTTGTTTACTTTTGTCATGTGCTGTTTTCTCAGGTCTAAAGCGATCACATTTTAGTTCCTGGTTTGAACCGATACCCAGTTATGTTGCTGCTCGTGGACCCAGAGCTATCGCAGCTTATCACAGGGCAAAAGCAACTGGCAAGACCCTTGACAGACGGGTAAAGGTCTTACTGATTGGCCAGGATCGTGTGGGAAAGACAAGTGTTGCTCGATCACTCAAGGGGGAGCCATTCCGAGCAGATGAAACAAGTACGGATGGGGTCCAGATGCATGTGCCGCTGAAGAATCCTGGGGTTCGGCCATGGAAGTTTTCTATTATGCAAGGAGAAACAACGGCGTACCACCACAAATGCGCAGAGTTCATTGGCAGAGAATTGCTGGCTGAAGCAAAAGCTGAGGAAACCAGGGCTTATGAAGAGTTTATCAATACATTTCCCAGACCCACTAAAAGGCCGAGACCGATTAACCGACTCAGCTTGGAGTCTCTAGACTTGATCGTTGATCTAACAGGTTTGACATTTTCCCTTGTGGTTATAAGGCAAGCTGTTTTTGTGTATAATGTGGAATCATTGACTACGCGATGCAGCCATTACGTTTGGAGAGTGGGTTGTTTCAATTGTTCTTAGATGCTTGTCCTTACTGCGCTCTTCCCGGCATTTGGCATAATTATTTTCTCTTGCTTTCAGAAATCCCGGATATCTTTGGCTCAAACTCACCGCAAAACAAAGGCCGAATGAATGAGGTTTGAGTGCTTTTTTCTTTGAGAACAGAAGCTCTGAGATGGTTGAGTTACTAATTGTTTTATTGCTTTTCTTCACACTGTATATGAATCAGTTACTACTACATCTTCGCGTTTACTTTTAACTTCTATGAAGTCGCTCTCTATGAAGTGTTTTGCAACCCAAACCAAAGTAATTACTTGCGTCCAATCACAGTAGACACTAATAATCATGTCAACCATTCTCAACGCGAAGCAAATACTTGAAGCGGCTGCAACCAATTAAAATCGTTCCTGCTTTTGGCTCTGATTGGCTGAGAAACGATCTTCCTCTGGGCCCTGTGAACCCCGGGAATACTGTACATCCCAATACTCTAATCGGTTTTCTTTTTGGGTTCCATCATTCTCCATTTCATTGTAGCAGTATTGAAAGTATTTTGCCGGATTCTCGAGTCCTCTAGTCTTTTTTAAAATTCGGCATCATTGTCTTTGTGGCCATCATTCAAAGGGGGTGGGGGACGCACGTAATGCAGACACTAGATAAATTGGTCCTGATGTGGGAATGCATGTCTTGGTTAGTTGTGTTCTTAACTCTTACCCTTCGCGATCTTGAGGATTGCAAAAACAACTTTTAACACCGTTCTCGATCAATCGTTTTTATAGCTCCACCACAGAAAATGCTGCATTCTACTCGTAATCTCCGAATCTCAGTCTTCTCATTTCTACATTTCCACTTCAAGTACTCTGTTCTCGAATGTCACGCACTAGACTGTCACGATACGGTATGACCCGATAGTGCACACGCATGATTTTCCGAGTTATTGTGATATCTGAATCCCGACAATTTATACTGTCTTTTTTGGTTAAGCGGTTTTTTTACTGTGGAAGAAAGTCAGAGTAGTGTTTTGAGGGAGTGCATCTCAAGCGGTACTGGTGGCATAGACTGTCACGAGACACTAGCAAATCTGTAAAGCATTGTTTTTACGCATAATAATAATTGTAGCTGATTGGCTGTTTTAAATGCATCCAGGAGTCTTATTGGGGATTTTATATGATTAACTCAATAATACACGCATTTTGATTGGTTCTCACCTATGATCTATTAGAGGACAGACGCATAGCTGACGTCATCATTAAAAAACTTTAAAATTCTTTATTGTATAAACAAATAGATTCCATGTTGCCATACGTCTTTTCATTAATAAATCACTGAAGACGCCAAAATGTGGTAAGCATATCAGTGACTTACTCGGCTATCGCGTCGTGTGCAACTTTTTCTCTCTTACCGCATTTTAACGTCATCTGTGATCCATGCTCTTATTACTGAACGAACGCACGGCAACAGGGAATGTTTTTATTAAATAGTTAGAACCCAATGGCGTTGTATTTTGTAAAGTTAATTTGTTTTTTTCTTTCCTCACACAAGGCATCGTCAGATGCCACAGGACTGGTGGGTAACAGCATACCAACTGAAATTGTGCGTCTGTTAGAAGGAAAACGAAAGGAAGAATTTGCTGTGATCCCCGATGGAATTTGGCCAGTTATTTGGGACCTAGCTGGTCAAGCTGTTTATCGCGCCATTCATCCCATTTTCATGTCACCCGAGGCTGTTTATGTCCTAGTTTTTGATATGACGAAAAATCTTTGCGCCACCGCGCAATGTAAGGTTAAGAGTGCTGGTCACGAGGAAGTCGAGATACCAGCCCCTGACAGCGGAGACACAAATCTTGATCATATTATGAGATGGTTGGACCTGGTGCACTCATTGAGGGACTCTAAGCATAGTGAGCTTCCTCCTGTTATTATCGTTGGAAGTCATGCCGACTGTAATGACTGCAAGATGATGGATCTTCTAAAGAAATTCCTCAGTCGTAATGCGAGAGTTTTCAGCAAACACGTCGTGCAGACCTTAACGGTGGATAACACTCGTGCTGGTCAACTTCCAAGTCAAGAGGATCCACAGATTGTAAGGTTAAGGGAGGAGATACTTACCGTCGCGGACACCTTGCCTCACACGAAACTCGAAGTTCCTTTGAAGTGGCTTGAGGTTGAAAACAAAGTCTTTGATCTTTGTAAGCGAGGCGAAAAATATATGACAAGGCAAAGATTCAAGTTGGAAGTTGCTGATCTTGAAAGCAACGGCAATTGTTTAGGTGATGGCGATGATTATCGTACTGTTGGTGCCGTCGATGATGGTAATTATTGTATAAATGACGATGATGTTGATGTTGATGATTATGATGAAGATGAAGGAGAGGAGGACTGCAACAAAGGCGATGATAGTTTTGTTTACTATGATGAAAATAATTTTGACGAGGAATGGGACATGGAAGAGAATAATGACGAAGAGGATGATTTTGAACATCTTTTGCACTTTCTGCACGATCGTGGCACAATAGTCTACCACAATCTTGCTTGCAACCCGGAAGGCCTAGTCGTGTTAGATCCACAGTGGCTTATCGATGTACTTTGCCAAATCATAACAGTCAAACAACAAGACAAAGAAAGCCTACATGTTCTTTCCCTCCGTCAAGACCTTCAAGACAAAGGCATACTCCACTCACAGCTTCTGGATCACGCATGCGCAAATCTCGAATTATGTGATATTAAAGATTCACTGCTTTTCATCATGAAAAAATTTAACCTTCTTTGTGAATGCAAAGATAAGTTCAAGAAACCAGTTTATCTTGTGCCCTGCATGCTGACAACAAAGCCAATTGCAGACCTAATGGGTCCAATATTGGAAGGATATGCACCCGTGTACATTACATTTAACACCAATTATGTTCCGGCTGGGCTTTTCTCTCGACTCCTTGTTCTCTTTGGCGAGTGGGCTGCCTCAAAAACCAGCTGTGAACAGCAGCAGCTTTTTGCCAATGGAGCTCGGTTTTTCGTGGGAAATGTGACTTGCGTTGGCCTTGCGTGCAGTAAGAGCGTCATTAAGGCACACATTTGGACGATGGACGATTCAAACCCATTTGAAAGTGAACCAAGAGTCGCTTCAGAAGTATCCAGGTAAGAAGTAATAATCAAATGAAGTCTAACGTCACGTCGACGTGTATAGCGTTTCTTAGTCAACTGTCTTGATGTGAGTTACCCGCAACTATATTGTGGGTTCCCGGATGCAAACTGGTGATAGAAGTAAGGACCAGGCTTTAATTTGAAACATTTCAGCTGGGTTATTCGATGTAAATTTCGCGCTCAACAGAGTTAAATAACATTGAAACCAGGAGATTTAAGATTTTGTCGCCTTTACTCAGTATTAGCGCTATCCGTACTTTGAAAGCACAAAACGCACGTCAAGCAACAGCACCAAGTCACCGATATGATGATAATCCATCTCGATTCCTTCTGCATCGCCAATCTCACCTCAAGAATCAAATCGGTTTCCTTTTCGCACATTAAACTATATGAATTTAATATTCAGAGTTTTCTATCGTCCTAATGAGAGGTTACTTTCTGTTTTTCGCTCTTAATGTCTTATTATCCATCCTTTCCTTTTTATCATATCATGGTTCACCATGACAAGATAAGCATAACCGGGTCAACGAACTTTTCTTGTCCAGGGTTTTGAAGAAGAGCCTACTTGTCCTAAAAGAACACTGTCATTGGCTACGTGAGGTGTCTTGGCAGATTTGTGGGCAGTGTAAATTGTGTCCCGGTAAAGTCGATCCTGAGACTGGAAAGTGCTTTCGGCATAACAAACTGAGATGTGTCAATGACGATTGTGCTCACTACGTTCCAGTAAATTGTTCGCCCTTTTGCTGTAAAGATGCTAAAGGACCTGATCTTCGCATAGCTCACACTTGGGTTCAGGTTTGTTTTAACAAGCATTAGCACAGTACGCGCACTTTCATTGGTCAATAGCTGTGTTTAGATGATGTAAACACGGCTGTCATATCACGCGAATGTTGATTGGTTTTGTGTTGTCAGACGCGCGTTTTGATTGGCTGGTAGAAAATATTAGTGTGTATCACGAAAATCTGTTTCAATCAAGAAGTAAAAAAAACAGCATATCGTTTTCCTTCATTTGTCGAATTATTTTTTAGAGATATTTTGTAAAAGCAATACGTTTGCATAGCCTCATCTAAACACTTGGGGATTTGGGAGAATTTTCGACCGTCGACAGTTATGCAAACCCTCGAGTGCGTCTTGAGTTTGCATAACTGTCTCGAATTCTCCCAACTCCCCCTCGTGTTTGGATGAGGCTATGTAAAAAGTTCTTTACATTGCTTAATTGTCGGGTTAGTCAGACACAAATTTGGAGAGATGTGAAACTCTTCGAGCAAGGGAAAGTTGTCCCAACAAGGTTGGTGGGTTGAGATAAACTACGACTATTTGGCTATAGTATGCCGAAACGTTTTTGTAGGAATTGAATAATTTACAACCGTGTTTTAAGAGCACGCCGCAACTGGTAGTATCCGCACTATTTTCAACAATATTTGCGACTTTTTTTGTTTTTATTTCGTCCATCATCGTTGGATTTCGTAAATACTGAAGTTTGCTTTTCTTTTAGGCTGTTTTCGAGTACAACACTCCCTTAGGACGAACAGGTGAGTTTTTGTCAGTAGAGATATTTAATACAGACACGTTATCCACAGCAGTGATCATATGACACGTTCACATAATGAAAAGCGAGGGAGATCGAAGATCTCCGAACGCAATCGACTGCTTTCCAATCAGTCTACAGCAGTGGTTGTACATTAACAGAATATTATCTACTGGTGTTAAGTAATTGGTAATTGATATATTTTTGTCTCCTTCAAATTAAGATTCCCACTTTTTGCACGGTCTCACTTCTTCGAACACAATTAATTCTGTGTTAGTACGTTTTTCTCGGTTTTTATGAAGAACGTTTTATCTCATGGACAGATGCACCCGTCTTGCAACGGTCCAAGGTTTCTGCAGCACCATCAGAAGAGGTACTAGAAGATCTTTCCAATGACATTGGCAAGTTCTGGAGATCTCTTGGACGAAAATTGAAAGTTCCAAATACTGATATTGAAGCAATCCAAAGCGATAATATACAATATCCTGGTGTGAAGGAAAAATCATTCCAGATGTTGATGGTTTGGTTGGACCGAGAGGAATTTGCAACAATCAGTCAACTTTCAAAAGCGTTGAGAGCGCTTGGAAAGAAGAGACTTCTGCAAAAATATTGTAGTGGGCTCTAAATGATAGTCAAAATATTTGTTTACAGTTCGCCAGTTAAATTCCTTTCTAAGACTCATTCGTAATTCACGAGGGTAGTATTTAGGTCACCTCGTCGAACGTTGCCCAAATTTGAATAGTCGAAAATTCAACATGCAATTTATTTACATTCAGCTACTCAGTTTGAGGGTATTTTGGAAAGGTGATAGAGGTAGATGTTTTAGAATTTAAAAAAAAGAAAAAGGCACTTTCCGTGTTTTTTTTGGGTAACAGGCAGACGCTGTAAATAATTTATATTTTCGGTTTCCTTTTTGTCGTGGGTTTTATATGAATATTTCATGTAATTTTCGTTTTATCAGTCTTAATACTTACTCAATTCTTATTTTCCGTTGCTCATACATAAGGCAGTTATCCTCCCGGTATCCGGGTACAGATATTTCACCTTTATAAGGTACAAATGAATAAAGGTTTATGCAGAAACTTTGCATTTCCAAAAACGACGTTCTTATTCTTTAGCTGCATATTTTCTGATGATTTCGAAGTGAATTTTAAAGTACTTTTTTTTAAAAACAGGAAAAATTCTCACTCTTTCCTTTGCCTGGGCGCCGCCCTTTTTTCAATTTGATGATGTCATTTTGTCATCAATTCAACGTCGTGACGTCGTATATTCTCGGTTTCACATGACGTCACGGCGGCCATGTTGGAGCCCCTAAGCAAAGAAATGGCGGCCATGTTGGAGCCCCGACCAAATCCTCCGGGAATATAACTCTATTATTATGCAAACGTTTTCTTTTGTTTTCGTTGAAAAACATGGCTGTTGATCACGTGAGTGAAAACCAACAATAGGCCGTAATCAGATCATTTCTCGAATGACGTTTTTTCGATTTTCCTAAGCCTAGACGGAAAACTTGAAACAGGCATTATTTCAAACAGTTTCATGTTTGAATTTGAATTTGAATTTGAATTTGAATTTGACAAACATTATGGCAGACTGCGTACTTACTCAAACTTTTCATGCATGAGGTTGGGTGTTAGTGGATAGAAGCAACGACGGCTTCGAGAACGTTGTCTAAAAATATTATTTTCCATTACTGTAATAATTTTGTGATTACTCCAAGAATAAAATTGGTGAGGACGGCGTGGATATTTAGAGAGAAAATTGAAAATTCATCGTCAGGTGCTGTCGTTGTCCACATGACCTCAAATTTGATCATTTCACGTCGTTGTCAAGACGAGAACGGCAAAGAAATGTATCAAAATGTAAAATGCATGTGCGGGGTGAACCCTTGTTTTTGCTAATTAAACTTATTGTTATGTGGCGTTCTCGTAGCCGTCGCCGTCGTCTTTGCTTAAGGTCCGTACTTTGAGATCTACGACGGTGACGTGGACGAAAACGTCACCAAAAAAGTAATATAACTCTGCTCTGTCAAAAGTCTTTCGCGATTAGTCCATCGCGTTCACGTCTTACAATGTGGGCGACGTATCCTAAAAATAAATTGTAACGAGCGGTTTCTGAGTAAAAATACAGAATGAAAGAGTAATTGCATTTGTACGCTCAAGTTGTCGTTAAAGCCTCAAATGTGGTGATTTCACGTCGTCGTTTTGTAGACTACCGCAAAATTATGGGCTAATATGCGTTCCGCACGTGCAGCACGATCATATTTCTTCTTTTAACCAATGATATTCCTGTTTTGTGGCGTTCTCGTTGAGGACCTTGTCGTAGATTTTGAAGTCCCTATTTAAAGAAAAGACGACAACCGCACAGCAACGACAGCACCAGAAAGCAGTGGAAAAAATATTCCTGCTGCACTAGCGGCACGCCGTTTTGTGCAAACATCAACGTGAAATAACCAAATTTAAGGACGTTCGCGCTAATTGTTTGTGCGCAACGTTACTGCGCAGGTAACGCGACTGTAATATGTCACGCATTACTTCGAGCATTAATGAAGTTCAGGTTTTAAAACCTTTGCAAAAACCGTGGCCGATAAGTCTTGCACAGCGTTGGATCAGAGAAGATCGTGATCAGTCAAAATTGATTTAAAATATTTATGAAAGTCAAGTAGACTACTGCACGACTGATATTCGCGAGGTGTTATCAGTCGTGCACTAGTCTACTTGACTTTCATACAAATTTTCCAAGCATCAGTTAAAATAACATGGCGACAAAAACGCCGAGGAAAAAATTCCAGTCCGGCAAAAGAATGGCACATTTATTTCCGAATCATCATGAAACTTCAAAGAGAAGTGAGCGGGAGGATGGAAAAGCTCTGGAAAAGGTAGCTGATCGAGTAGACTAGTGGCTGAAAGTTTGGAAAACTCGAGGACGAACCGTTGCGTAAATTTAATGGGGCTGTTTCTTTTTAATGTTTTTATTACCCTACGAACTTAAGTTCAAAGTGAATGCATGTTTTTAAAGTTCTTTTCCTTCACTTTCGTGAAAATTGAACAGTATTTTCGTCCTCGTCCTCTTGAATAGTGCGGACCTGCGTGGAAACAATCAGCGATTGGATTTCACAAAAAAACACACTCCAGAGGATGAGCATGACGGCAATGGAGAGATATTATACAAAATACCAACCAAATGAAGATGACCCCTGCTTAAAACTTCGTTGCTATGCTCGAGAAAGGTTTTTTTTTTTCGGCAAAAACCTTTCAACGATCGATCCTCTCTTGGGTTCCAGTCCTTGCCCGACAGGTCACGCAAAAGCGTGACAAACGAACTTTTCCAAGAGCTTTGCAAAATCACATCGATTTTACTCGTTCAGATCATCGGTGACCCCTATTTTTTTAATCATTAATCACTTACTTTACTTACTATCTACAAAATATGATGAAATGAAAAAATTCTCACCGTAAGAAGTTATCTTTTTTTAACATTTTCTTTCCTCGTGCCATCGAATTCCGGTAGGGGTTGCAACGGATAGAGCTTACGAAAACGCTCGTCGAGGATGAACTCTACTGTTTACCACATCCCTAGTGGCATAAAATTATCTAAAAATCTCACTCCTAAAAACCTATGCCCGGAAACTTTCACTCCAAAAGTTTATTTTTATGATTTTCGATGGATGAGCAGATGAGCCTACATCTCGCTATTATGACCGATTTGTCGAAATTAAGGCACTTTTCCACTGCCATTTTCTCCGAAACAAAGTGGGTGACCCCCATTTTTTTTTTCATTTTTCGAGTAAGTACTTTATGACCTAACTCTAGGCGAGAAATGAAGAAAATCTCACCGTAGGAAGATTTTGGCGCGAACGTCCTTAAGGTTTCGACTTTCACATAAGCATTCGCGAGTGATTCGTTCATTCTCTGTCTTTACTTCAAAACCGTTCATACCCAATCAGTTAAAATTTTTCTTCGTGCAACATGAACAAGATTGGATAATTGCGAAATACTCAAGACAGCGCAAAGTTATATTTGTCCCTGCTGTCGTCATTTATTTTAAACTTTCTATGGAGAAATTGGTTACGAGCTGGGATGTCATTCCACGTGTTATCTGTCAATTAGCAAAACCAGCTCAAGCGGTGATTCGGATCTGTGAAGGCAATTTTTGCTCGGTGGTTCAAACTGTTAGGTGACCATTCTTCTTTTAACCTGGGCAAAGACAGCAAATTAGTGGAGTACTCAGATGGAACGTGGGTCGTTCCATAGTTAATCGAGGTTATGAAACATTAAAACTTTCAAAAGCGAGAACAATGTTGCCGCGATCGATGTTGAACTGACCGTGACAGTGCACAGGCCTTTGGTTTTGCTTCGCACGGGTTCGCAAATTTGGTGCGTATAATTTAATCGAAAGATACGATTGGTTATCTTTTCGAAAAAAAGGTGTGTTTTGTGCCCCGTAAAGGCCAAAAATACAGACAAAAACCTGAAACAAAAAGACTTGTCGAGTTTCATAACATCTCCATGCATTAACTATGGTTGTTCAAACGGGCGATGTAGCAGCTATCGTAGGAACAATGTGACTGTCTTGTCTCGCAAAACGAGAACGTAGGGCTAAAGAACGAAAACAATGGCTAACAGATGAAACTTAAAAACAATAGACCTTATTCATAAATGGCACCTGTTTTATTGTTCTTTTGCTAATGAGCAAATTAGCCTACCAAGCCTCATTTTAGAGCAAGAATCCTTTTCAATTCACTGTATGGTATCGAGACTTGGTAGGCTAATTTGCACTTGTACAAAAGATTTCTAAATTGGCCGCCATTTATGAATAACCTGAAGGTATATACAAGCTGCTACAATAACAAAAACTAGCAAGCTAAGGGCTTGTCAGATATTAGCAGGGGAGGGGGGGTGGAGATTTGCAGTACAGCGGCGAAAATAAAAGGACCCTCCCCAGGTAAGGGATTGAAATATCTTTACCCTCTCCTGGACCTCGCCGTAAAATTCTCTGACCCTCCTCCCCCCTCCCCGATAAACAATGGCTCCAAATTTGTTATACAGTTGTAGAAGACAAATGGTTCGGCAATCCTAATATGCAAGTGATATTTCTGTTGGAGAAACAGGACCAAAAAAGCTTTTGGCTAGATAGGATGATAATATTTTCTACCACTGGAAACCAAGATACACGCACTGCGTTCAAACCTATCAACCTATTTTGTATGGTATGATTTTCATACGTGGTTTGTATTCGTGTTATGATATTAAAGCATCCCTTTATGATCACAATGGCTTCATTTCTTGTGACCCTCCCTCTTTTGTCGTCTATTTTTTTTCATGGCCCTCCATTTTGAAGGGCTCCAAAAATTATGACCCTCCCTCCTGCTAATTTCTGATAAGTCCCTTACGAGAACTTTTAGTCTGCGCGTTTGCGTTTAGACTGTGAAAGAAATCGAAATTTGCGCTTGTTTGCCCACATTTTCCATAAAACACGAGATTCGATGAAAAACACGTTGTAGGAGTACAGAAAACGAAAACGAAATTAAACCAAACCTCAACGCAAACATATATACATGTTGCCAATCGAGTCAGTGCTTTTAGTTTAGTGGCTATTTCATTGATCTCGATGTCGTAGATTGCAGTGTACCAAAAAGCAAGGTGATTGGATGCAAATGAATAAAGAGCAGTGAACATGATGAAGCTGCCTAGCAATGCATGAAAATTTAACGGCCCACTGTCTGTGATTGTGAGAGAACTGAGGTCCGCAGTTAGCAGCAAAATGGATGGAAATAGAGAATGTATTCCGTCAAGGCAACATGAACACGTTGTGCACGTGATGTGTTAAAATTTGGACAGAAGAAGAACTTTTTTTCTGCAGCAAATGTGTTTTAACTGTCGAGTCCTTGATGGACAAATCACAGACTAGCCTCACTGAAGTAAAACCTAATTGATCATCGACGAAACGATGGAAGACGACGGTGACAATTCCAAAAGAAAGTGTCAAAGGAAAAACAAGTTTCATTATATAGCTAACTAACAAGCTGCAAGAAACAGGAATTGACGTAAAACGGATCAACGATTTAACACTTGCGAGACACTAATGAACAAACTTAGATCTTGCCGATACAACAAGACTTGATAAGGAGAAGAAGTAAGGATTCTTATGCCAAGAACTTCTGTTGATAAATTTAATGTCGGTCCTTGCCAGAGCTTCATTCACCCAGACAATCCAACAGATTCAAGTAATTTCTGTAACTTACTTGAAAACGCTCAAAATTCATGAGAATGTTTATCTGGCGAAACATGGAACTCATTGTGGACTCTTATGAATGAATGGCCGTGTCTCTATACACCGTGGCAACTGCTATCTTTTTTATTTAAATAACAATCTGTCGATTAAAACAGAAAAGGGCATTGAAATAACTTTCAAACTCACTATAATCGATAGGAACCTCGTTATTAAATTCCAATCAATAGGACCCTGCAATTCGCGCTTAGTGTGAAAACGTTGCGGTTGTATCTTTCCCAAAGGGGATCGCGGCGCCAAGAGTATTTGACACGAAATGTTGCCGCATTGTCAGATTTAATGCATACTGTGAATGCTACTATTTTTCAAGATATATCCCACGATCCGATGACGAATAAGAGGGGAGGAATTGTTTTCATTAGAGGCAAAATAATTGCCGTTTGTTCAAGCAGAGTTAGATGTGGGGAGGTTGTGGGGAGGTTAGGCGTGATGGTTTGGCGTCAATTTTCAAAACGCGAACATATGTGGCATTCACAAGCTCATTAAATCGCATTGTTCGTTGGTGACCTGACAAAAATATCAGCTTATAAAAGCAGCTTTTGAAACCAGTCGATACATATGATACATAGCGAAGCATGTTTGACAGAGAAAACGCTTAGCTTTCCTTTTAGCTACCCGAGGTCGGTTGCAAAATTATAGTTATCAGTTATGAGGGTAAGTGAAAGTTTCTTTTAAATATATCTCTTTATTCACCTACTTTTCTTCAGCAACAATTTTTTGGGAAGATTCGGTTATCCTCCCCGGCTTAAAATTTGAAAAGGTCTGTTCCTTATCACTGTAAACGCAACTTGTTTTTGTTCGGAGGGTAAATATGGTCGCCCCGTCGATATCCCAGTTCCCATAATAGAGTAGCATTAGTGGAACCTAGTTTTGGAATGTTACGGTGTATCGCCAATTATTTTTGTGCGTAGGGACGATTTAGTAGCAGTTTGTGTTTACAACGGTCCCGGCAAACTGTCGATCCGATCATGATTAGCGAAAAAGGGAGATTCGTTGGTTGAAAGTCAAACTTTGGAGCTGTCTTCTTTTTCAAAGGCGCAGTAACGAGAAAAGAATTGCTCGTTTGGTATTGGAAATGAACTGCCTGAATCCGTCTTTTTTTAATCAAGCGTCAAGATCATATCAAAACTAGTTGATGTAGATAATCAGTACGCTCACAGCATATTTACTTTGCAATCATACTTTTAGGCGCAAGTTTCTGGTGTTGTTCTTAACTTTTCTTCGGATAGATCTTTGCTTCTGTATCTTACGTACTGTTAATAAACGAGAAGGAGGGTTTTAAAACACTAGGCAAGTCGAGTGGTTTTAGACCTGATAAACCACGACCTGCGAGTTTATTGAACGGCTTCAAAAGCATTCTACAGAGATGCAAATGCCTTATTAGTATGATTTATATAAAGAATTCTAACGAGGAGTGTTTTATCAGATTTGAAAGCTCATCGGTGACATTTTAAGCTGTTTCGCTATTGAATTATTAATAAGTTCTTGACAGAAAGAGCAAACATCCTTTCATTGTGGTAAGCCGAGCAAAAAGTAACTTCTTGCTTTCTGTCATTTTAAAAGTTCCATCTTTAGTGTAATACAGGGGAACCTCTATTCAAGGGACACCCTCGAGACCCAAGGAAGTGTTCCCTGAATAGAGAGTGGGTTGGATACAAATATTAGTATAACAATTTTTCCGGGACCAAATTCTGTGCCCCGTGCAAGGCTTTTATTGGGGGTTAAAAAGGAATTCACCAAAAGATAGCCAAGATCTTAGGCATTTTCAGTTGCATGTAAAATAATTACATTATTTGTCTTTTTGTTTTGCAGATAATTCACTTGACGAAGTGTTTCGTTGCCATTTCCATAGCGATCGGTGAGTTTTGCTTCCTTTTTGATTTATGGCTCCCATTCGCTCCATCGGGGAGGTTTCGTTTCCTTTTTCTCCTTAATTATCAAAAGTAGCCGCTGCATTTCACAGGCTCAACTTTTAATGTTCCATATTTACCTTTGTTTGCAGGGTGTATGGTGGCACAGTCATTAGTGGAAGCAAAGGTAGAAACAATGAACAGTATTTCCAATAATGGCGCAGTCTTCAATTCGGGAAGAGGCTGCAACAAGGAAGCATTAGAGTGAACGTGAACAGATAGGTTAGATGGTCAACGAATACAGCAAGGCTACCTAAATCGTTATCTGTTGGGGCCCGACTGCCAAGTATAAGGCCACTTTTGGAACAACTATTTCTTCAGTGCCTCGGGTGTCAAATGAAATAAAAATTACTTGAGTGGCTCGGCATCTTGCTAAACACGATTGGCGAGCAGCCGATCCGACGAGCCAGTCAAAGATATAACTTACTCGATCTTTAACTATTACTGAACTTTATGTTGGCGATCCGCATGGGCTACTTAATTGATACGCCCTAACTCCTGTAGTTTCCTTTCTTTGTTCCGTTTGTTTTCTTCTAATAATTAGATTCCGTTATAAACTTTACCTCAAGTTGTATTAAACATTCATGTATAAAACATGATCATCTTGAAACGCTAACAATGCCAAATAGTTCTAGGATTTGTGTAAATTAGTAGGGTGGGAGCAGCGAGCGCGTTTCTTGACGTCCTTACGGCTGCGTAAGAGACAGGACAAACATGTGACAACCTAATTAACAAAGCTAATAGAGATTCACTGGCCGGAAAATTGTGACCAACGGATCTTAGTAGCAAGATGGCCTTAGTCGACTTTTATGTTTTGTTAGTATTGTCACTAAAATCCAACTGTCCCGGACTCGATAATGTTTTTGTGTGGTTAATGTTTTTGTCATTGTGTTCATAGCCTCTTCATTTACACATGACAGAGATGGAGCTAGAACGATACTTTGGCGTGCAGACCTTGGCTGATGGTAAGTACTGACTGAGTTAGAGGTATCGGCAGAAGCAGTTCAGGGAGGTAAAATGAACTTTTTTAGTTACAGCTGAAATTGTTAGAGCAGAATTCTGGATATATAATGCAATTGTTTTTCTAGTCAAGTGCCGCGATAAAACATGAGTATATCTTGTTGAGCTTGCACTCGTTGGCTACTGAGGACAATAAGCTTGATGGCCCACCAGTTAAACGCATCCTTGGGGAATAATTGTTCAGAAGCTTCACACCGAGGTTCGAATCTCTTTAATTTTGGTAGTGCCCGAATATGAAATAACAGAGCCATATTTATCAGACTCAAGTGGTGATTTCGTGTCACACACACTCCACGAGCGCTTTACACGCGAAATTCACGACCTTACTGAGAGGCATTATGTCATGAACGCGTTTGGAAATAAGATGCACCTGAAGCTTAAAAGAAACACTCAATTGGTAAGACCTGGACTCGAGCTGGAAACGCGACATGAGAATGAAGGCATCACCAGAACTCCTGCCAATCTAAATTCATACTTCCATGGAAAAGTTGCTTCGGATTCAAGCTCTTTCGTTGCTGTTGGTAATGCTAAGGGACTGGTGAGGAATTGTTTTTGCGTCTGTATTTAACTCATAGTTTATTCAACAAAAGTCAGGATGAAAGTATTAGAATCATGAGTTCGTAATGAACGCCGAATCAAAAAAGTCATTGCGGAAAAGTCATTTGTGAAACTACTATCAAGTTATAATAAACAAGGAAGCCTGATAAACTCCAGGCTTTGAATGGAATAAATAGCAATGAATATCCGCCACTATTCACCTGAACTTCGGTGAATAACTGTTTTAGTATATGTATGTTAACTGTTAGTTGAGCTGATCGTATTCAGCTATTAGGATATTATAGCCTTTTACTTTTCCTACAGTAAACCGGCTTTGAAAGGAAGGTTTATTGTGAGGACAAAAGCCTGAAAACAACTTTGAACTACATGCTAGAAATGGATCCATACGTAGCCCTATATATGTTGTCAATTCAATCATAGTTTCATGTAAATATTTTAGTTAATACACCTATTTCCTTTTTGCTGTGAAACGTTTCAGACTGGCATGATCAAACTAGCACGTGACACACTCTTTATTCATCCCATACCGGATCACCTAACAAAGCACGTGATAACCAAAAGTAAGGCGAAGCCACACCTTATCTACAAGAAATCAACGTATCCACACGTCTGTCAATCAGGTATTTCCATTTTTCTTGAATTAAATGCATATAAACTACAATGACAAAAATATAACACAGTACTTTTTGAATATGAATTAGTGATTCTCTCGGCTTGTAAAATTAAGCATGCTCTGAACGAGATGATTTGGAGCTATGCCTGAAAATGCTCTTAAAAGGCTTTCAACTGGAAAAAGATCCTTTTAAAAAAACTGAGACTATAGCGCAGAATTAAGGGGGAAGCTCTTGTCCAACCACACACATTGTGTTCATGATCAAAGAGATGACCAACGGCCAATATTCGGTCACGGTATCATTAGTGGAACAAGGTTTCCCGGCCTTTCAGATATTCCATGAATTGATCTTGCTTTCTTTGTCTCAATTCAATATTAGGGGGAGACGTCGGGAAAGAAGAGTGGTATGTGCTCTCACCGAGTCAGACAAAGAAACGTCGTCTTAAAATTCATTCTACTCATTCTGACCATTTCAAAGTCGCTCGGCATGAATAGTGTATTCTAACCTTCCAGAAATAAAATCGCTTGGAATATGGACGTTTGGATGTTTACCGTCGGATCTTCACGTCCGACTCTTCATAATCTCATATTTGGTCATTTCACGTCGTTTTGACGAGGACAACGGCAATGAAATGTACCAAAACTAAAACGAACGTGCGGAGAATGCGCAGTCTTGCTTTTGTTCATAAGTCTATCGTTTTGTGCCGATCTCGTTCTCGTTGTATTTGCGGAAGCCCTGCATTGGTGTAGATTGATAGAGATCGTATGCACACAACGTTAGGGGGTCCACTTGGTGTCCCAAAATAGGGAATCGGCATCGGCATTTGTAGGCAATTACAGTACAGTTTTATTCAAAAAAAAGTTTGCCTCTAATCATGTGAATGATTGGACTCTATTTTTTTTATGTGACATGACAATGAAGATAGCAGGAACGTTTCTCGAGAGTCTCGAAATTTTTCGGGCATTTTTCGTGTCACCGTTTAACTCTTTGAATCAAGTTGTCAAGGAAAAAGTTATGTCTGCTCTTGAGAACATGCCCCAATATCGCGTTTTCAGAATTAAAAGATCTTTTCGCGGCCAGGAAACGTTTTCGGAACTTTTGAGAAACCAGCCCCTGTTCTGGAAAGAGCAATAAAGCTGATTTTTGCGTATTTTACAGATGTGAATTTTGATGTTTTGAACAACACGAGTGACCACACCAACATCACCAAGTCCCCATCTAACCTGCACAAGTTTTTACAAGTAGAGCTTCTGGCGGATGAGAATGTTGCAGTTAGGCATAAAAATGATACTGCAGACTTCCTATTGGTTCTAGCGAACATAGTAAGTTGTCAGTGCTGTACCTTTAACTTCATTATTATAGCGGAGTCGAGTCACTGGAAACAATTTAGGCCTCAGTCTTTTTATAAGATACTTTCAGTCAGGTTGCTCTTATAAAGATTACCTTGCAATCATAAGGGATCACTGTTCGAATTCTGATCAGCTACAAACAAACAAGGTGCTCTCGTGGCTTTTGGTTTCGTTACGTTATCCCTTCAGAGAATAAGCGATAGACCCTTTGCATATATGGCGCCTAAATTTGAATAACAATACTTTGTACATCCTTAGCCTCGTACTTATGTTTCTAGACAAAGGATTTTCCACATGAATGTGAGGCTTAGGATGTACATTGCCACTTATGCAAAGGGTCTATTATCAGATGGAAATTGTCTAGTTGAGTATGATATGATAAATTCCACCAATCTAGAATGGTGTTATTGACGGATAAGTCTCGCGTTACTTTAAACGGTAGCTTTTTACATATATCTTATTAGATGTTTTGGTATGTAGTATCGCTGAGTATTTTTACGAGTTCTGCTGTGAAGCGAAACATGATACCGTGAACAACGAGTAGAACTACTCAGCGATACTACACACCAAAACATCTAATAACCTATTTATTGTCCAACAAACGAGAACGTGTGTGCAGGGTAACGTCAGCAACTAATAAACTAGTCAAATCGGGTACAAAAATCAAGAGTACAATAGACGAGTTCACGCTCTTGATTGCATCATGGGTAATCAGGGCAAGATGGAGAGAAATTCAAAGGTTTGTAAGGAAGTTCAAAACGATGAAAAGTATTCATGACAGACAATTCCAAAACGAAAGATATGCGCTCAAAGGTGCGGCAGAATAAACTTGGAGAGAATGCCTATTGTAGAAATTATTTTATTAACAAAGGTTTCTGCCATACATTTCCTGTAATTCCAAAGGCACAAAATGCATACAGAGAATGCATGGAGACAAAAAAGCAATTTTTAGGAATTCCAAAGAACGGATACCAAGTCTAGTTCATCTCAGTTGAGAATATGAACTTATTTGTTTGGTTTGTAAAGGCGAAAGTCTATAAAGTAGAGTCATGTACAGTATATTTTGCTTTGAATTTCCATACAAACCTTTGAATTTCCCGCCATGTTGCCCTGATTACCCATGATGCAATCAAGAGCGTGAACTCGTCTATAACTAACTGTACAATATCGTGGAATATTGTACTCGTTTCGTGCGTTTTCTGTACAATAATCGATACAGTTGGATAATAAAATTGGATATTTTAGCCGTCAGGCAACAATTTTTTCACTGGATGTTCACTGTTAAAGCGCAAGAAACGTTGTACAAGCTGCCTGTTTGAAAAGAAGTAGTTTGTAGGTTCATTTGCAGTACAGAGAACAGTTCTCGACTGTCATGCTGTGACAATGTATCATGCATTTATTCAGGTTTGTTTCTGTTTCTTTGAAAGGTGGCCGGGATGTTCCGCGATCATTCAGTGGGAAAGATCAAAGTAAACTATGTTGTCAGCCGACTTGTAATCATCACCAACAAAGAGGTATAGCGACTACTGACATGGTCATCAAAATGTGCAAGAAGTCTGTTTTATAAACCTGCCTCTAAAATCTGATGCAGAGAGCATCGTCGTCTTCTTCATCTTTACAATCCTCGCCATCTTCTTAATTGACCTTTATAATTTCAATCTCCGACTGCGAGAAAGGGCGATTAGCAGGTCAGAGATTATTATTATTATTATTATTATTAACGTCTTCATCATCATCATTCATTTTATCATTGACCCCATAATCAATTTCGTCGTCATTATAATCTTTACTTTTTATAAGGTTAAAAGTATTTTAAATGATAAAAAAATCCGAACGTTTTCGACAGTAAGTCATCTTCTGAGTACGAAACGGACCATCCGCTGTTCTCTCTAACCAGCAACCGCAGTATTTGCAACCCGCAGCTTCAGCCGTTTTGAAAGTTCAACGTAAGCGTTGGTTTCAACGAGTTTACAGCAAGAGAGACTGCTCGCAGTCTACTGTTTGCATGTTGTACACGTGATCTTTCAAGTTATTCGGCCGATGAGAAGATTTTCGCTTTACGACAAGGAATTCGTTCGTTTAAACTTGATTTCTATCGTTCTATAGCCTTGTAAAAAATGCAGTTGTTTTAAACTTCAAGATAATATTATACTAGACATTATCATATTTATTAGCTCATTATAACGTCATCTTTAACATTGGCCTTATCTTTCACGTTAGTCCGTTAACGTCATATCATACATAACAGTTCCACTATGTTATAATGATTTCTGGGTTTTCGTTCCAGCTAAAAGTAAGCAGAAACGCAACAAACGGGGAAAGAATGGGGAAATTAAATGATTGGATCAACAAACACAAGCCTAAAAATAAAAGCGATCCAATGTACATGGATGTTACAACATTGATTCATGTGTAAGTCGTTTTGAAATAATTTTTTGTTCTGCATGCACAAAACCAACCTTGCTCGTGTTGCTTTAAAGAAACAAATAAGAAATGAAGCATTTTCAGTCTATTTGTTTGAAGTTAAATTTGCCATTGAACGGTCAAATTGGTATTCTGATTTTGTTTAAATCATGTACAGGGGTGTTTCACCAGAGCTTTAAAGTACTTTAGCTCAGGCTTTTATTGTTTCAGTTGTCAAAATAACCATATCTGTTAGCCCTGTGTTTCCCTGAGACTGGAATTAAATCACTCCCCGACTTTTCAGTTGGAGGTTTTAAATTAGTAGGTATAAAATTCCTTTCACGTGACTAAAGTGCACGTGGTACATTCAATTGATTCGATTATGAGTTTTTGTAATATACATAACCTTCATAGACACTTGTACATGCTATTTGGGTTGATTTACGAAAAAAAAAAGATGTTTTTTCACTTATTATAGACGTTAGTAACATTCTTAAAGAAGCATGAAAAAGTATGAGTTTGAATACTACTGATCCTTGTTTTGAATTATCATTCTTTTGCAGGGGTAGCAGAGGTGGTAGGTATTGTCTCTATTGATTGGTGTCTTTATTCTTCTGTTCCATTAATGTCATGACAAATTTACAATTTGAGGTGGTAAGAACTGTCACATTTAGTGCTCTCAATGTGGTCTTAGCAACATCCGTAAGGTAATTCTTCTTTCGTGTTATTTTAAAAGAGTAGCAAAAGCAATTGTTTCATTTCTGTGTCCTTGAGAATTTCATGTACATATGAACCTTCAAACATAACTGCCATCTGCAATATTAGATCTGTCAGCTGAAGAAATCCTTAATTTGTTTGACAATTACTGCCGCACCAATAAGCTTTTGTATCATATGAAAAGTGCCTCACGATGATGATTTAAGAACAAGACCGGCTAGTATTTTCTTATATAGGAATGGATACAATTTTATCACCAGTTTAACCAGCTATATAGGCATTATTATTGTTTCCCAAATGAATACAAAAAATTCCGATTTTTGAAGACATCAATTAGTTCATTTTCTAATCTCCGTACAGGCTTAGCCTTGGCGGGTGGTCTGTGCTCTCACAGGGTACTTGGTAATGTTAATGGTTATGCTGGATTGCAAACCGCTGGAATAATAGCACACGAGACTGCTCACAAGTAAGACAATCCAAAGAATTGAATTTATAGCAAAGTCATTGGTAAATACCAATTGACCTCTTTTGCTTGTACGTTTTGTATTCCCATTTCAGACCTCGTGATGTTCTCAAGGGAATTCTCCTTTTGTTTTTTCAGACGTTATTCGTACATATGCGACATTTGAAAGAAAATTCTCTAGAATAACATCACGTGGTCTGAATGGGAAAACAAAACGTACAAGCTAAAGAGATCAGTTAGGGTTAGGGTTACATTAATTTGTTTTACTCCCTTAGTCGGGGCCACTAGACATCAGCTGCAAACTTTCAAGAAGCTTCAGAATAAGATTTGATTCATTGGAAATGATACAGAGTGCTACTAAACGTTTCGGATCCTCTACTACTAATCCAGAGCAAAAGGAGGGTTTCGCGAGCTAAGCTATTGTGGAGACAGAAAGTAATCAAATATTATAGGAGAATGGTCTTTAAATCATAGTTTCATTAATTTCCCGAAATGAAACTAGTCAGAGCGTTCGATGAAAAGAGGAATTAAGTATTTTTTTAACAGTGATCGAGGACAAAGAAGCAGTTTGACATGAAGATTTAATTGCATTTGAATAACGGACAGATACGAACCTCATGACCAGCTCAGGTAACCGTCGCTTGTTTGCAAGTTAATTGTTGGAAGAATTGTCTAAAATAATTGTCCTTCTTAAGTTTCTATATGCAAGTTTAAAGTTTAAAATATCACCTTCTACGAATAGTTTCTTTAGTACATCCTATTTTAACGATGGTATTCTTTTTGTTCAGTTTCGGGGTTGGACATGACAATGGTAAACCCTGCAAAGATGGTATTAACATCATGGCGACGGTGTTGCCAGACGGTAAAGGAGCCTTAAAATGGTCTCCATGCAGTAAAGATGTTCTTCAGACAGTTCTCAGGTATGCTCTTCGTGGCTCAAAGCTATGCTTACCTTACAGCACCTTCCGGAAGTGTGCCAGTCGCCCAACTGTTGTGTTAAACAAAGTAAGGCCAGTTTCAAACGTCGAACTTTTCATGAGCCGAATCTAATGTAAATGGGAAAATCCATTGTTTTCGCTCGTTTGCATTAGATTCGGCAGATGAAAAGTTCGACGTTTGAACCGGGCCTAATAAACTAAATCGGCTAACTCAGTGCTGTACCCAATTCGAAACCCTTTGGGGATAAAAACGTTTTGTTCCAGATATTTCCATATCATTTACAAAAGAATGCTAGATTATTATAATGCAAATACGATACACAAAGAATCTTAATCCGGGAGATTTGAATTAGGTACAACATCGAGTTAGCCGATTACGTCTATTCCGCGGCTCGTTTCCAAATACAAGTGGAGACCACTGAGAACCTTTACTAATTGAATCGTAAAGAAATAAGCAATTTACATTTTGTCGTGTTTGAGGTTTTTTGGTTTCATTGCATACCATTGGCTTTGTTGGTGAGCACCTTTCGGGACCACTTGGCCAGGCACTGAATCCGGTGAAAGTTTCACATCCACCCAGGACTCGAGGTTCTTCAGAACCCAACAAGCTAGAGTACGTAGTCGTCACGAATTTCGATACTCGGATTTGAGCTAAGGGGCTGAAAATTGGCACGCACCTGCGGGGGTCCTGGAGGTATGGCACATGCAATTGGAAGGGGAGGGGGGAGGGGGAGGAGGGATCTCTGTGGCAACTCTGCTCGTTTTGCTAAAATCAAGTGATAGATGGACAATAAATGCAAAAATTAGTTTGTCTATAAACCTCCACGTTTCGAAGTTTCGAAGCACCAAAGGCTGTATGCAAAGTTGCCGCATCAATACTGAGCATGCAAGCACAAACGAGTTACAAGTAAACTTTTTCTGTTTTTCAGTGGACCAGGATCAAAGTGTCTGGAAGATCCTCCGCAAATTTCTCTTCCTACTTTGTCGGACAGCAAATTGGCTAAAAAATTACCTGGTTTTCTATTCGATGCAGATACTCAGTGTAAATTTCTTTATGGCGAAGATTTTCGACAATGTCCTCACAGCAATGTAAGTTGTTTTTCTACAGTTTTGTCATTTTCCTATGGTTATGAATGAAACAGTCGTGTTCTGAAGATATTGAATTATGGGGAAGCTTAAGCTGCCACGAATGTACATGTCACCCGGGCAAAAAAACCGTAACCCAACAGCACCGGTGTCTGGTGTCTGGTGTCCTTTTTTTTATGAAAAAGATTTTAAGACTGTCACGTTTATATTAGAATCTATTAAATCTTGTAATGAACACTTTTATGACCACTTTTTTTGTTTTTAAAAGTTTCGAACATGCGATACTCTATACTGTTCGAGGACATGGAGTGTTTGTGAAACTATCTTTGCTCCACCTGCCGATGGCACCAAATGTGGAGATCGACACGTAAGTTCATTCAGCTCAATACATCTTTATACATCTATTTTGTTGAGGGTCTCTGAGGAATCATAAGTAACAAGGGAACATTGGTTTCCTCGGGGTTTTGAGATACAGGACGCAGGGATGGCGCAGTGCACGTGGTGAGATCACTCGCGGCTCACCAATGTGGCCCGTCATGATCACCGGGTTGGCGTCACATGTGGGTTGAGTTTGTTCGTTCTCTACTCTGCTTGAGAGGTTTCCATCTCCTCAAAAATCAACATACGATTTGGTATGAGTTGATTTAATTCTATTTTTGTACAATGTCCCGTAGCGCTAAAATCCGTTCTCAGGTTGAATCCGTTTTTGCCAAGGTTTAAATGGGTGACTCTAATTTTACCTGGGTTGAAACCCTTCCCAAAAGGACTGAAAACATACATACCTTCCCTCAACACATCTTTTTGGTTTCTTTACTCTTACACTAATCCATTTAGTTGCAACATTACAACATGGTAAAGGAACAAAGAACTGTACGATGCATTTACCGCTACTCGGACTCGGACCCTCCAGATTTGTTGTCCTGTGTCCTCACCACGACAGTACAACGACGAACATGCTCAACCCAACACAGTTCTTTTCATTACTTACTTTTGCATAATATGTCTACTGATAACCATGTATAATAACCAAAACTAATCCTATCCTGACTCTATTTTTTTTCTGGTCTTAATTTAGGCTCCGGAAAAGTTTCTTCAATTCATCTGAGCGCGTATTCAACCTACAATCAGCGACAGCTCTTTTTAAGTGTAAAATAACACTATAATTTTAATCATGCTCTGAATTATTGATAAGATCCCTCCTCCCCTGTTCAATGTTGCCTATTTGTACCGAAATATCCCGGGAATCACGCTATATGGGGCGAATTGGACTACCTAAGAAGGCCAAAAGATAGAAGAAATGGGGCTTAGAGGATAGAAATGGTCAATGTGTCAAGAATTTTGTCGCTGATTGTAGTTAAAATGAGGATCACCAATTTAACCTGGGCAGAAAAGGATTCAACAGACTTAACTGATTAGAGTGAAATGTGAAGTACTTGCTTTCTACCCCATATGAACCATGTGAGCGTGAGCCCTACTAATGGATATGGGACCACACATGGACAGAGAAAAACTCTGTCCAGTGTGGGTATTGATCCCAAGACCTTCGAGTTAGATCACCGCTGCTCTACCGACTGAGCTACAAGGTCAGACGGGAGCAGGCAGGCATCACAAGAGGACGAACAGAAAGTTTAACGTGTATGTAATAAAATGAACATTCAAATTTGATGAACATCACGACTAATCGTGAAGTACCCGCTTATGTGGACATTGAGATAATTTAATTTATTATTCAACACATTGTGACGATGTCCAAATATGTTCATAGCGCGCTCAATATTCGTCGTGCGTACTCAACAGATACTTTGCGATATACATAATTTTGTGTCGCAGATACAAATGGTAGTTTTTCCAGCTTTTTATTCCAATAAACGTAGAAAATTGTGCTTTGTCATCAATGTGTTGAATAATAAAACAATTATCCTGGTCAATCTTACGGAACATCACCTGATTTTAGCCAACTCGACCTATGGACTCGTCGGCTAAGTATCCGGCGATATTCAGCGCGATTCGCAGGATAATTGTTCAATATATTATGGATAAAAGATATGACGCGTGTGATGATTATTTCAAACCAGTGGTGCATCAAGGGAAACTGTGTTGACAATGGTTTGCCACCGACTGATGGAGAGTGGAGTGAGTGGTCCGATTACAGTCCTTGCAGTCAAACTTGTGGGGGAGGTGTACAGTACCGTGAGAGAACTTGCACTAACCCACCGTGAGTAGATATTTTACAATGGTTTACTGAAGACTGTCCTGAAGTGACTTTTTGCCATCTGTGGTTATGGCGGAAAATTCAATTCATTGCACGCTCTTTTCAAAGAAAGCCTTTTTCTCTAAATTAAATGAAGTTCATAATCGCAAACAACAAAATGGCAACCATAATATTCGTCAAAATCATTCAAGATGGCGGCTTCCGAGAAATATGAGCGATTCCAAAATCCATTTTTTCGCATGCAAAGACATTTTAGGAAATTCTTACAAATATGATTGCAAACATTATAGCATTATTTCCTCCGAATTGAAGTAATTCTTTAAAAGATGTTGAAGTAAAGTTGGTAAATGGTCATTTAATATCCAAACACGCCTGAGCAAGACCCAAACTTCAGAACATTTGTCTTCCGTTTTCAGCACATAGACGTTATGGTGTCAAAAGAGATAATTATGTTAAGCGGATAACCCATGATTAACCTATCAATATGCTGGAAAATTAGCAATTAAATAATGTCTTTGCAGACCTGACAATGGCGGCAAGGTGTGTATTGGGTTACCTAGAGGAAAATGGAGGATATGTAATTCGCAGGTAAACGCATTTTTTATGTAATTTTGTACGCTGCAATAATTATTGACTTGATAGGGAGCGAGAGAGCGAGAACTTTAATTCAGTTCATTTCGGTAAACTATATAGCTACTTTCTCTACTTTCAAATTTGACATATCTTTAGGAATATTCTCATGAACTCTTCTTTTTATAGTAACATATAATTTCTGTCATTAAAAATCAGACAAGTGATCAACATCTAAGATCATTTGATTGACTTGGATATTTGCTAGTGATGAATAAAACGAATATAACCTTACATATAATCAGCAAGTCAGTGCCAAAATTTCAATTTGATCCTTTAAATTAAATCATTGACTTCCATCACAGTTATGATGGCCAATCTCGGGGCCGGGCAATAAACGTTTGATTGGACTATTATCTGGGATCGCTTTCACTTGCATAAGAACGATTATTCTCAGACTGGCGATACGTTTTGCAATTCATTCGAGAAATATCTCATTTATCGCATTAGATCGAGTGTCCTCTCCCCACGTATCGAGATGTACAGTGTAGCAAGACAAATCCAGGCTCTTTAGCGCACTACTCTGGAGGTGAGGACATTTAGACCGCAAACCGTTTAGCTGTGTTGGTAAAGCACCGACAGTAACCTTTATGGTTATTTAAATATGTTTCGGAGGCATATTTCTTTGGAAAAAAGTGCGCAAATGACAGAACATTCTAGTATCGTTGGCTGTGACTACCCATGGAGTGTTTCTCTTAGGTGATCAATAACCTTGTTTTTCCACCGAAACAAAGGAAAACCTTTGCATGAAAAAAGAACTCTCAATTCCAAAGGGATTAGTGGGATAAAACAACAAGACGGCTGTGACGTCACGTGATGACACTCCTACATCTATGTGTGTATGAAAAGAGTAATAAACGTATTTTATCAATGTACTATTGGTGTTATTGAGCATTTTTTTAGAACATGATTTAACGGTTTGTTTAGAGCGGTTTTCTATTGAGTTTCGAAAGTAATTAGCGAATTACTTTGGTTTTGCATTACTTTACTAAGTGATTGGTTCAAAGTTCTCGTGCCACTTTTTCAACCAATCAGAAGTGAAACCAAAACCAATCGTGGCTCGCGCGTGCATATTTTCCCGCACTTTGTGTCGGCTACGTGTAGTTACTTCATGTTTTGATTGGTTTACTGGACTGTTTCCGTCCTTTTTTGATTGGACAAAGTAATTACTTTGGTTTTGGTTTTACGACACTCGATTGAAACGCGCCCTAAGGTTGCTTTAAATAACAATTCCCATTTTGTTAGTGGTCAAAATGAAAGAAATGTATATTTGAAGTGCGAGTTATAGACGAAAGACAGAAGTGATCATCGCTCTTAACTGGACAATTCAAGCAATTGTCCCTTAACTCTCTTACAGACACCTGAAAATTTCAAGCAGCTTCAGCTTGGATTCCGACCAATGACCTCTGTGTTGCCGGTGGGTGGAATGTGCAAGGATCACTTTTTTCTTTTGTCTCTAACCCGCACTTCAAGTATACATTTGTTTCATTCCATCCGGCCATTCACGAGAACGCATCAGCCCAGCAAATTGACCTGCTCCCAACTGATTGCTTCATAGCTTTGCTCCAGCATCGCAGAGGTCATGGGTTCGAATCCCGACGGTTGAAGCCGCCTGAATGTTTCAATTGTGTATAAAGTAACACTTGCTCAAATTGTCCAGTTAAAGGGGCTATGTCACGTTTTTTAGGGTGTTTATTGGACGTCTTTATAGTTAATCACGGGTTTAAAATTCGAAAATTGTAATGTGGAATTCCTTTATGGAGAAAATTATCGTTACAACACGGCGATTTGCCACAAAAACTTGAAAAAACGTCGGGCCGACTTTTTTCAAGAATACCCAAATGCAATCCGTTTCAATCTCGACGATTTGTGTCCATCCATGCATCTCTTTCCTTTTATGTTGTCAACAGTTTTAAGTGGCTATTATAATGTTTCATTCTACTATTTGGGCATCCCTTTGGGGTGTCATGAAATTACATCATTTTGCGTGACATAGCCCTTTAAGTGGCTGAAAGAGCCGAGGCTGTCTGGCTGGTTGACTCGGAACTTTGATGTTATCAAACGAACTGATGAAGGTAAACGAGGCAATATAAGAAAGATTGTGAGCGTCATCTGGACCTCTGGCTGGCGGATTGTCTGCCAACCAGCCTGCCTAAAGTCCTCAAGTCCTTTCACGGGAACACATGGACCTAACAGAATTTCCCTTCTCCCAACTGTGTGGCTTCATAGCTCATCAGCTGGAAGGGCTGAGCATTGCACCAGTATGGCAGAGGTCATGGCTTCGAATTCCGTTGGAGACATGCTCTTGAATTTTTGAGATGACCATAAGAGACAATTGATCAAATTGTCCAGTTAATTATAAGTGGGACACGTGGGAGGATCACTTCACTCCTTCGTCGATAATTCGCACTTCATATATATATGCCAAGAAAGTGTGCTGCTCAATAATGCGGATGAATGGTAAATGTGAACCAAACTTTTCAAGGGAACTTCTTCTTCATCAGTAGTTTGAAAATGACTTCAAATATATATATATACATTCATTTCGTTCATCAAGGGTATGTGGCCAACTGTCTCTTCCAATCATGCTTAATCTTTACAGTATGAAGCCGTAGATTTGTTTATTGATTTGAAAGTTATGCTGGTTTTGATTTACCTTTTTTTTTGGCAGATTCTTGCGTGCTTGCTTGCATTAAGCATGGACGGTTAGTAACTTATCATGGCACAGTTGCTGACGGTAGTCGATGCAATAATCGCCCAGAAAGTTTTGATATCTGCATTGATGGGAAATGCCGCGTAAGTCAAAATGCTTCAATTCGATCCAAATCAGTGAAACACCTGTATAACCCGAGTAAGCCGCCATTTTGGATTTCACAAATATTTAGCGAAGAAGTATACCGAGAGCTCTCCCGCTTAAAGGCTATAATAATCATTCTAAAGATCTCTAATAAGATCAACTTTTCAGTTAACGTCAAGTTTGTTTGAAAAATGACACATTGCTTATTTCTCGTCGTTTCTAACATTTCTGCAAGGCTGTTGGTTGTGATCATGTTCTGGAGTCCGGGACAATAAAGGATAGATGTGGAATTTGCGATGGTAACGGGAGTAAATGCATACTGGAAAAGTCAGCTTACACAAAATATTACAAGCGATATCATCACGGTAGGTTTAATTTTTCATCAATATCCAACGAAAGCTTGTAGGGTCAACTGTTGCTATTTTGCTTCATATTGCCGGATTCTTAAAGTGCTACTATGACGAAAAAAAATATTTTTCCTTTTTCTGCGGATTTCAAAACAATGTTAACGAAACACTTAATGGCCTAAGTTTAAAAAAGACACCTGTCCAGTTTATTTCAACCGGAATTGTTCTATTTAAAGGTCCCCCATAATAGCTATATACTAACGAGGAGAAAATGACGTCAAAGACTCACTAGTTTCAGAATGCAATGGGTGTGTACGCGGCGGAATTAATATGAAGCAGTTTTGAACGTGAGTAATGGCGGACGGTGAAATCCAAAACTTTCACTCACAGTAAATCGCCTTGTCATAGTAGCACTTTTACACAAGTTGAAGCAGTTTCTTGAATCCCCTTAATGTCAGCCCTTTGGTACACGATGTAGGAGGTAATATGTACTTATTGACTGAGAGGGAGGGCCGACACGAGGTCCGTGCGTCAAGACCCAGGGTCAACCCATGGCCAAATATTTTCCTGTCCGGCCCGACCTAAACTCAGCCAATGAGCATTTTATCATATGGGCTCTGAACACTATTCATGAGCACTCAGAAAATAAGTTTGGACAAAAAACGTTCAAATTTACACAGATGTTATTTGTTTTTCCTTTCCTGATTGTAAATAATTTGGACGTAAAGAAGCGACGAAATCCTCTAAAAACACATCACACAGAGCATGCAGTTTGTTTTCCTAACAGGGGCGTGGGAATTTTTCCGGCTCTTGTCGTGCTAATGCATACGGCCCCTATATGAGGATTTCTTTTTTTCAATATTCTTACAAAGCGCTCGCAGGGCCGTTCGGTCATACGATAACAATTCAAATGAACGCACAATAGTATGAATTAACCCAATAGTAAGGAAGCCAACAGTTGTCTACGATACGTATTTAAGATCACCAAAGACAAATCCATTTGGTGGTCGCAATGAACGGGATTTCAGCTTCGTGTATCCAACCCACGACCCACGCCAAGCTTACTTTCATCAAGGAATAAGACCTGTGATAACACCTTGCCAAATAATAGTAAGGCGTACAGTGAAATGCTGACGTAAGGCGTTTTTGAGCGACATGTGTTGCATTTACTGTTTTGGTTTGATTCGATTAGGGATTTATCCAAATCTCTGGTGAAAGAATCGTTGCCCGGCGCGTGTCGTCAAAAAAATTGCTTTGCTACAGCTCTTCTAGAGCATGTGAACTTGGCAGAAACGCTGTGTTGATTATAAAAAAATTGAATGGCAATAAGTGACAAAATCGTTCCTGAGCCAGCGCTTGCCAGAGAATCTTCATATGATAAATTTGAACACACGATCGCTAAGGCTACTTGGGAAGTACTTGGGAAGTGCAAGGATCGAGATGAGAACAATAGGCCACTTCGGAAAATACCATAATACTCTTTGTTTGTCACCCCAAATTTTGCATAAGCATTGTTTCCAGTTTCCATTGGGACTTACAATTGTCCCAAGAGAAAACAAAAACAATTCTTACGCAAAAACAATGCTTATGCAAAATTTGGGGGACAATCAAAGAGTATTATGGTATTTTCCGAAGTGGCCTATTGCATGCGCACTCTTTAGTTGCGCCTGGAAGTATGAACTTTAGAAAGGTCATTTTCAAATCTGGAACTTAAGACCCACCATTGAAGCCAAATTGTAAAGAAAAAGAAGCAACGGCGCGCTACAACAGAGAAAGGACAAACTAAAACGATGGATTTTTCCTCCTGCCCAGGTTATGATAAAGCAGACATAATTATAGTGCTTCCCACTGGAACTGCAAACGCGAGATTTACGAAAAGAAGGAAGACGTACAATAATTTGGGTAAGTATTGGAAAAGCTAAGCGTTACTCCGAATAAACTAAAACGAACTAATACTGAAACCAAAAAAACTGAAATTGGAGTGTAGTTTGACGGCATCACTAAGCTCAAACTTTCCTGTTATTAGCATTAGCTGCAGAATGAGAGTGTTTAAGTAGCATGTCCTCTGGTCGATTAGGGATTTGTCATCTCCCTCCCTCCAGTTGCCTACGATTCCGACATATCCTTGATTACCACTTGCATCTACTAGTAATTTAAAATACTACAACTGACAACAAAAAAATGTTCAATAGCACTCCCCGAACAAGTCTAAAGAGCGAAGATTGAAGTATTTACACATCGTTTCGTCTGATCAAAGAGAAAACGAGCCACTAGAAAAAAAAAAAAAACGAATATAATGGGAACAGCTGCATACCTTCAAGGGCGGATCCAGGATTTTGAAATGGGGGGAGAATTTTTGTTATAATGTAATAGAACCAAAGCCTGGTTGAGGTGTTTGAGGGATAAGAAAAAAAAAGAAAGAAGGGGGGCTCAGAAAAAGGGGGGGGGGTGAAAATTCACCCATTTCACCTCCCCTGGATCCACGCCTGACCCTTTTTTAATCGCTGAGTAGAAATCCTCGTAGTATCATGGACACCCAACGAGCCATTGGTTCAGCATTCATCAAAATATATCATGGCAATAACATCAACCAAAAATTAGAATTTTTGGAGTAATTTCTCTACCTATCTCCGCACTCCCAGCAGAAACAGACCAGAAATGCCGTTTGCCAGCGGGGCCGGGCGTAGGTTCCCATCCAGGGAGCATAATAACATGCTACAAATAGCCCTCAGAACAAGAAATATTTCTCCCGAGAGAGGCGGGATTGCGAGTATATTGAAAAAAATTTGCCAGAACAACAAAAATCTTTTTCCCAGTACTTCTTTTTCCAGCCAGTAGATCACACCTGCGCCCGGAACACCTCCGTTGGGTACCCCTGTAAAATTATATATTTTTGGGAAACAGAAGTCATGGTTTTTGTCCATGAAGAAGACCTTAAGGCTTTTTTGTCATTTTGCAAATAGGAATCAAAGATGATTCAACAGGAAAATATATAATACGTTTGCCTTCCTGGAGTACATCTATTTACTACAAAGGAACGCGAATAGAGTATGAACATAATGATCACAAATACGCTGATTCAATTTCTCTTGATGGACCGACAAAAGTCCCCTTGCGGGTAGTGGTAAGTAACTAGTGACTGGGAAATACGGTCCTCAGTAACGGGGAAAGTAAAGTGAAGTAGTATACGCCCGTTCATTCCAGATTTTTCTCTTGTTTTACGTGTGACCTTTTCATTGGCCAGCTCAGATCGGTATAACTACTATGCAAGAGGACATGGCTTCGACCCCGACCAGACCAATACACAGAGTCATAAAAATGATTGATCTTTTTTTGTATTTTTGGATAAAGACGATTGACCATCATTCAGAGAAGTCATAACCTAGTGACTGGTATTCTCACACAATACCTGATCACGAACCGGTGGAAAATCCAAGGAGGAGAGGCCCAAGTTCCTAGTTTAGTAGTGTGGTCTTTTTTTCCTTAGTTTTGTGAAGCACATTTGAATACCCACAAATGAAATGCTATGATCTTATTCCTTTTCTCAATTTAATCCTAAAAATACCGTGTTGTAGGTAGGTTGGAAAGTTTCGTTACACTACGTTATGACGCAAATTAAATCTGTGCTGTGCAAAACCAAAAGAAATAACAAGTTAGGATTATAGATGCCTCCTGAACAAAACGATTGCAGTCATGAGAAGTGACCTACGGTTTCCGGAAGGCCTTCAAAAATCGTAATCATTTGAAGATGTCAATACACAGATACTACTCACTTCCTTGAAAGCCAGTATTGGTCCAGTAAGATCTAAAATCCACGACCCCCTGCCAGCAAACTGAGTTTAGTGTTCTACCACTCAACTGAGCCGATTAATCGGTTGGAGGTGTGAATTGTGATGTTCCTCCATGAAAAGTAAATTATATTTCTCTTCTTCTAGTTTGTTTGGTTATACGAGATGAACCCTGAAGAAGTTGACTTTGAGTATTACAGACCTCGGTTGTCCAACGAATCATCTCAAGTTGTACCTTCTAAATGGATCCACAGCAACTGGTCATCATGCTCCATGAAATGTGGCCAAGGTATCTTCTTCTACGATTTGGGTGTGTTTTATAATATACTTTCGTTTCGACAACAGCTTTGCAACTCTGTCATCGAGGGGGCGGAGCCGGATGTCAGGCAGCCTCTCCTCCGACCGCTTTTTCGGTTCCGCCTGATTTCCGGCTGATGAAGTTTTAACCGTCGTTTTAGTGACTCGCAGTCACATCCAGATCTAAAACTTAACACAGCGGTTTCTTCCGCACATGGTTTTAATAAATGAAACTCATCTTCTAAGGTTTCCGCAGGTTGCTAATTTCTCATCCGTTATTATTACATGTATCCAGTCGTAGTCGCAGTCCGCAGTGCCTGATTTAGGTCTCAGTGGACAGCTTCGAATCCGTCGATGTGCACTTCAAGAACTGTTGCAATGTGAATTTATTCGACTTCGATATATCAACATTCAGGCATGGCTACGAGGCTTTAGGGCCTGGCCAAACGGGAAATATTTGGCGCCCAAACAACATTAAACATTGTTTGGTGCTGTTTGATCGTGTTTGATAAAATTTGAAGACTATCAAACATTCGATCAAACAACTTAAAACATTTCTTTTGTTCCCCTGTTTGATGGGCGAAGTTTTGTTCGTTTTGACAACCGTATCAAACATGTATAACGCGTGCATACGTACTCAGCCGCTTGTATCCACGTGCTTTTTATGTATTTGCGACCCATAGTTCTTTGCTTGTGGAGTATGATCTGAGTTAGATCAAACACGTTTAACCGTTTGGCCACTCCCTTCAACATCAGCATGTTTGGTCACCAAACAATTTCTATGTTCAAGCACAAGGAAGGGTTACGTCTTTGCAAACGTTGCAAACGTCACCCTCCAACAGTTAATCATGTTTGATGTTGTTGAAACGCCAAACATTTCCCGTTAGGCCAGTCCATGCATGGTCAAATTTCACGGCTCAGTTCTGTTTTCTTTGTCTCACAAGTCTCAAGGGAGATTTCTAAACAACATAATGTTCAAATTTAACCATAAAGACTCTTAGCCATTTGTGAATTTCAAGAATCGTAATTGATTTTGGATTTCTTACAGAATTAAATAAAAGAAACCGGCTAGAGATGTTATTCACTGTCGTCCAATAAAAACAGCTATTGTCATAAAGCGGAAGAGCCTTGAATAGTTTCCTTACGTTTTGATCAACAAGTGTTAGTCGACTGCCATTTCTATTTCTGCACAAGGTGTTCAAGGAGGAGCTCACTGCACCGAAATATCTTTGTTGAACCTATAATTTTCTCTGCAGGGGTTTCAACTCGAGAGGTGAGCTGTGTTCGATCGGATGATGAGACACCTGCCTCAGTTGCCTCATGTTCAAGAGCTTTGAAACCTTCAACACAGCAAATCTGCAACAACCCAAGCTGTAAACCAGAGTAAGTTTGTCAGTAATCCATGTCCCGGTAGCCTACCGTTGGTAACACCAATATCTATGAAAACTCATGGTAGTAATAGGAACAAATTGAGTAACTGTACAACGCTCGAAACATCATCCCACGTATCTTCAGTTACAGTGGCCGCTAATTGATCGGTCAATGAGGAATGCATAAGTAGTTTATTCGCTAATTTCGCAAATCCCATGATACAGTTCATTTTAAGGGCGGGGGGTTATTTTCATTAAAACAATGGATATCCAGTTCACTGAAGCATGATACAGTGCCAAAAGTAATTCCACCTAACGTAAATTTTAAGAGTAAATTTAGCTAACGGTTACTTCTCACTTATGTTGAAACATACTAAAAATTTCAATATTTCAGTTATGCGTTTGTTTACCCTCATGTTTGTCACAGCAGGTTGCGTTCTATTTTTAACCATAGGCAGCCCAAGTTCGCGTTACTAGACAGTGTGTAATAATTAATTACTAGTGGGAAGATGACCTTTGAGTGCAAAGCGGTGTTGCGTTACAGGCGGCCGTTGAGAATTTAAACGCGTTATAAGCCTTTGTATGGGAAATAAAATACCGTCAATTATATAGCCGAAAAAACGCTCAATTTAACGTTCATTCAATAAAATGAATAAAAATGACTCACCTCTGGTATATTCTTATGCCTTTTGGAGCTTATTTCACCGTTTCGGGAATTCCGTATTTTCAATGTTCTAAGACGAAGTCAAGGCTGCACACTAAGATTTCGACCGTAGTCAACTCAGAGGCGGTTTGCGCCTCGAAAAGCCATCCCGGCCGCGATTTTTTCACGCAAAGCTAAAGCCCCATCATCTGCGAACCTCGGGGAATGTTTCGTCGTCAAAAATCCCCACGCACTTGGCTGGAAATAAGCATTTTCTGCTTCAGATTCCACGATAGCTGATGTCTTTAACAGGTGCTGATTACCGAGGACGACACGGAGCTTGGGTCCGAGGTCAAATTAACTCCACCCGATAGGTACAGTCATTTCATGTACAACACTTACCTCATCCGCACAGCGGCTTCTTGTAACCATGGAGCTGTTCGAGAAGCCGCTGTGGGGATGGGGTAAGTGTTGTACATGAAATGACAGTACCTCATCGGATGGGTCATCGGATGGAGTTAATTTGACCTCGGACCCAAGCTCCCTGTCCTCCTCGGTAATCAGCACCTGTTAAAGACATCAGCTATCGTGGAATCGGAAGCAGAAAATGCTCATTTCCAGCAAAGTGCATGGGTATTTTTGACGACGAAACATTAACCGAGGTTCGCAAATGATGGGGCTTTAGCTTTGCGTGAAAAAATCGCGGCTGGGATGGATTTTCGAGACAACGGTCGAAATCTTAGTGTGTAGCCTTGACTTCGTCTTAGAACATTGAAAACACGGAATTCCCGAAACAGTAAAATAAGCTCCAAAAGGCACAAGAATACACCAGAGGTGAGTCAGTTTTATTCATTTTATTGAATGGACGTTAAATTTAGCGTTTTTTAGTCTCCATAATCGACGGTATTTAATTTCCCATACAAAGTCTTATAACGCGTTTAAATTCTCAACGGCCGCCTGTAACGCAACACCGCTTGCACTCAAAGGTCATCTTCCCACTAGTAATTATTACACGCTCTCTGGTGACGCGAACTTGGGCTGCCTATGGTTTTAACTTGCATTGTTTTTATGTAAAAAAACGCCAAAACGTATTTCATTATGGGAATGGGAAAATAGTCCATAGAGTTCAATTCGGAAGTTGCTATGCAAACAAACCGGTGGAGCGATTTTTTTTTGTTGAGAATGTAATAAATAAAATGATGAGGCCCTTACATGGCCCAAAAAGTAGCGACAGCACATAAAATGAAATTCCGACAAAAAACATCCTTTCCCAGCAAAATTCCGACAGTGACGTCAAGGCCGAGAATGAGCCGATTAAACCCCGACACGAGTGATTTTAATATTCAGACAAGCGACACGAGACTCCCCCTGTCAGGTCCTCAATAATCGTATGAACTTGCTTGTGCATTGCGTGATTTATAGTCACCCGTGATGTTTTGAAAGTTCTCAAATTGCTCTCGCCTTCGGTTCGTGCAATTTTGAGAACTTCAACACATCACTCGTGCACGTAAATCTTGAAATGCGTGCACTCGCGTTCATACGATTTCCTATACTTATCGACTCGTCGATAAAACCATATTTTCTTGTTCCGCCGAGACAGCAACCCAGTTTTAGAAACTAGTCGGCCGATGTGAAGGAATCTGGAATCCAAAATCCAGCGAATGTAAGGCTTTAAAATCCGGAATCCATTGCATGAAAACCAGAATCCACAGATTTGAATGGATCTATTTCTGCGGTACCCATGGGTTTGGAATCCGAAATGCGCGACTCGCACTCCGGGATCCACTATATAGGACTCGGAATCCACAGGCTGGGATCTGGAATCTGGGGGGGGGGGGGGGGGGGGGAACAGTGTACCTTGTAGGAGATGGTGGAACCCAAAATGTTCTCAAGCATAGTCCATGACAACCAAACTTAACACCTCACTGTGAAAATCGTTTCATTTTACTAACTTAACTCTAATTTATTTTTTCAAGATGGCATCTAACAGAATGGAGTAGGTGCTCCAAAACTTTTGTAAATGGAAGCCACTCTCGTCTCGTTTATTGTCGAAAACAAATCAACGCATCACATTTTGAGAAACTCAACGACTCTTCATGTGACATTAAAGCCAAACCGAACGCGCACAGATTGTTGCAACGTTGTAACGAAGTACAATGTCCCGCCGAATGGAGGCCTCAATCTTGGTCTAAGGTATGTCTGGTCAGATAAGGATAACACCATCGAATAGATGATGATGATGATGATGATGATGATTATTATTATTATTATTATTATTATTATTATTGGTGGGTAAGAAAATACTTGGTTTTGGTCACCGTACGACCGTCCACCCCTTCATGTATGACAATGCGACCAGTATTACGTGACCATATCTCGGACTCAAGTTTACAGCTCATCGAGGCCACCATTTTTTTTTAAAGTTCATCGCTGTCCAGGTACTGGGTTTCGATTGGCTCCCAAGCTCAACCCAGGTTGACTTCTTGTAAGAATAATTAAACCAGGAGCTCGGCTTTTGGGCTTGGCTAAATCTATATATTATTGTAATTGCTGTTGTTGTTGTTGTTATTATTGTTATTGTTGTTATTATTACTAAAGTACTTGCCACTTGAGCTTCCAACTTGACCTCTTATTTTACTTTCCTTTCATCTTAGTGTTCTACCACGTGTGGCGGTGGTCTGGTGACTCGAAAGTTAGAGTGCATCAAGATAAACGAACTTGGAATGACTGAGTTAGCTCACAACCACCTTTGTAGATATGCAGTCCAACCACCTACTAAAACAGTCTGCAATGACGACAAACCTTGTGATCGTAAGTACATTGCTACTCTAGACAGTGTACCGATGAGAAGTAGAGAAAGAGCACTCTGTTTACTTATGAATTTGATGCCACATATGAGTAACATATTTTAAACACCCTCTCAATTGCAATCTATTTCCATTTTTTAAAGTTATAAACTCAAAAAATGGGTTTATTAAAAAGACCAGTCAAGTTTGTAGATCTCAAAATTTCTATCAGGAAAAAGCAAAATCCCCATAGTATACGTAAAGAATAAATTAAAGATATTTGGCCGTTGATGTTCAAAGTCGTATGGTAATAAAAAAGTTTCTATTTTGTTATCCTTCTGTCAAGTAAAAATAATTAGTGAATTTTGTGGGTCGTAATTCACATTACAGCGTTCTCCATTTTACCAGTACCCAACGTGTCAACTCTGCCTGCAACGTGTAATAAACGAGCAAAGGTAAAGGCGGAGTAAAGCCAGCCATTCAGTTAGTACTGCCGTTAGATAGAATAAACAAGCGTCTATCCGAATAAACAAAGACAAGCTATTGGCCATGTGAATGATTCACAGCACAACTTGACGAAAGCACCCTTTACGTCCCATTTATGATCTCTGACCACAGACCTACACCCAGATGTAATTAGCTGGGGGTCAATTTTGACAAGAGAAGATACCAGAGGATCCTGAAGAAACCCTTATGGTCAGTTTTATATCCATTGAAATTTATCCCGAATTCGATCGCAGAGGTTAGAGGCGCGGATGACTTCGTCTAAACCAGCCCGATTCCCCAAGACGTACAGTTTGTGGTTTTCCCAGATATTCATCCACCTAGTTATTAACCTCGCCCAATAACCCGGCGGCATTTTCCTTTCTACAAGTTGTGCACCACAGTATCCATGTATCAAGAAGTGCATCAATTTACCTTCAGTCACACACTATAAAATCGTGTTGCTCCAATCCCGGCTTTTTTTTGGCTTCATCTAAATTTGATAGTTCACAACCAGCAAAAACCGGCGCGAAAGAGACCGAACTCGTAGAAGCGATTTTTCAAAGTCGGAAAAAGTGACGAAGTTCTTGAAAACAAGAAAGACGAACTAAGTTCTCGAGAATATCAAAGATAGATTACCGTTTGGGGTTTTCGCTCAAAAATTTTCATCGCTAAATATATGTTCATGAATGATTGACAGATGATCCGTGTGTGCCATTTGCCGAGCCTGGTAAAACTACTTTTATTATTCTCTGTACTTAAACAGTCTTTAAATGAATTTGTTCTTAAGCTCCCCCCGAAATTCAAGTGGCATGCTTTGTTGGTGCTGATAAGCTGGGTGAAGTGGTCGGTGATTTCACGAACGAGATCAAGTGGGAAAATACAAATGAAGTTGTAAAGAAGTGCGCTAATTTGATTCACCAAAAAGGCTACAAGCTTTTTGCCATGGGTCGCAATGGCCTTTGTTTATCCGGGAACGATATCAGAGACAAATATCACACACGTGGAACGGAGGGAGCATATTGTAGAAGTGGAATTGGAATTGGAAACAGTATTTTCGTTTATTCATTCGGTAAGGGTCAATTTTTTATTTCATTTAATTGTTACTTTCAAGAATCTACGATAATCAAATGAAAAGATGTTTACAACTAAGGATTATCCAACTCTGATGCCTCAAAAAACCAATGCATGCATGACATCCCTTTCACGTTAAACCATATTTATTTTCCTTGTCTTTCAAGGAAATAATAATATGTATTTCATGATTGTTTGGAAGAGTAGTCTAAGCTGTATAAAGCTGCTACATATTAAATGCCAGTCGGTCAATTCTCAATCACCTTCCATTCAACACAAGGAGCCCATTCTGTATCATTTTATAGCTCAAGAGGAAATAGATCTTATATCTTACCGTAATTACTTCTTGACTTAAAAAACAAAGCACTAGGCATTTCCATTTAGGAAGGCTTTTCCCTAGAATAGTCAAAGAATGTAGGCACTTTTATCTGATATAATCTTGTCAATTCTTTACCATTATTGCAAGAATGCCAGGTGTCGAGAATTTCAGTCCTTGCAGTAAAGAAGCAAATAGTCGGCAAAACCTATTAGGCGCAGATCGCTCAAGTTTCGGATAACCCCTGCTAGTAGCACTCGGAATTTTGTTCCGATTATCCCCGAGTCATCATTGATTAGTGACAAAATATTTTCGTTAAACCGGCAGAGCCCGTGCCAAAGCTTGAACCATTAGGATGT
>NC_090884.1:29323872-29330417 GCF_036669925.1 Montipora capricornis
GGTATATTTTAACACATTGCATACTTGGCCCAACGATTGCCTAGCTTAAAATCGCGAACATCGTGTATAAGTGTGAGAGGGTCGACCTAGACAATATCTTTGTTGAAATTTAGAGGATTTGGGTTGGAGAAACGTGTAATTTAATCATTGCGTTTTTTGTTCTTGCGGCTGTAAAGAGCGAACATGTTGCTTTGAAAGTTTTGAGATGGACGTTTGAAAGACAATGGAAAAAGCTTTCCACGCTGCACCAGCGCCGAACCGATTTTTCACTTTAAATTCATTCATCCAAAAATCTGTCCAAGTCGCCCGATGAGACACGCTCGGCGAAGTTCAAATCATCCCAGGAACTTTTTCGCATGCTGTGTTCAAATTAGGGAGCTTAAAGCACGCGCGTTTTTGAGACGCGGACGGCAACCGGAAGAGAACATCTCGAGTGCCAGGATTGCGGTTTCCCCCATATTTTTTTACTAATCATTCTCCACTGGAGAAAAGATACTTGGCAATGTAAATGTGGTTGTGTGAAGACAAGTTAAAATGGAAAACGGCTTACTTCCGGTAGCCCTCCGCGTCTCAAAAACGCGCGTGCTTAAGCTCCCTAATATCACGCCAACAGCTCCGTTCATTATTTGGTCGCGTGTAATCAAAAGTAGGTGAATTAAACATCTTTTCGTTTTGACATTTCTGGTAGTAAACACGTCAAAACACGTCAGTAAACACGGTAGTAAACACGTCAAAAGTCGTCACGTCAACTAGAGAAAAAGGAAGCGAAGAGGGGGTCTTAATATTTATAATATTTACGGTGTCACGTCTTGGCGTTCCTTTTTAAAACTGGTCAACCTTTTTTATCGTCTTTATTGTAAGGAAAGCTCAAATTTTTTGCAGTTTTGGCCTTTTTGCCCCCTTTCTTATTTTCTTGCTCTTTAGACTCTTTTTAATTATTCTGCAACGGGTGGTCGACATCTGTGGCAATGTTTCCTGCGTTTTTTAAGTGCTCTTTTTATATTACAGACTTTTCCCTGTAGAACAGTTTTGTGCAATTCCTTTTTTCACATGACAAAGGTACTAGGACTTAGGTACTGAGTTCGAACAATATGCTAACACTCATTTGGTCAAGAAAATACTGCTAATGTGAAATTCGATAATTAATCTTTAAGTGCCTTCAGTTCCTTTCTTCTTACGACCAAAGAAAATTTGACCTTGATCCCTTTCGTGGATGTTCAGACTTCCTGGCTTCGTGTTAATGCTCCTCGTGAAAGAGTTGCAAATTAGTTTAAGTCGAGTGTTTTAAGTTTCAAAAAGTGCGTAACATTTTTCTAAAAGTAAATTTGAGCTTTTACCGGAATCTGACACTGGTGTATGCCCTGAGGAATTTTGAATCAAGTTATGGGCAGATGTTCGTAACAACTGACTCGTAAGATTCGGTTACTAAGGGAAAAGACAAGCAAATCAAGGGCGATAATCGCTTTAAGTTGTTAGAAGTGGATGAATCATATTTTTGTCTCTTTCAAAGTATTTTCGCAAACAGAATCTCAAGCCGCTGTGTTCGGAGATGGGCAATTTTCTACGAAATTATATAGGTCTCTGGTTTCGTTTAATATACGAATGACAGGCGCCATGCTAAACCAAATTAGTCTGGAGCAAAAGGCGTGCTAGGAGTGAGTTTATAAATTGCACTGGAAACATGGACTTTTGCTATTATCGACCTCGCCATGGCTGACCAGGTTTGCCTTCATACGGTAGAGAGACAAACACAAGTTGTTGAACATTACAACACTTTAATGCTCACTCTTTGTGTTCTAAATTTCATTTGCTCTTTCGTAGCCAGCGTTGGAAATCTTTTCGTTATCTACGCTCTGTGGAAAGTGTCATCAATTCCTTCCAACTTAAAAAGCTTGTTTTTGAGTCTCGCATTCTCTGATCTTGCTGTAGGATTGTTTGCCCAACCAATGCATGGTGCTATAACGGCGGTCATGCTGATGAAAGTAGCAAATGAAAACTTTAACTTCACGTTTCTGTGTCCGGCGGTTATGATGGTTTCCCGCGTCTCTGGTTATCTTTTGGCTGTTGCAACGTTCCTCAATATAACTGCCATTGCTATCGATAGACTTCTTGTCCTCTCTCTTCATCTACGGTACCTGGAGTTGGTGACTCCAAAGCGCATCGTCATAACCTTGGTATCGTTATGGTTTACAAGTGCGGTTGCTACCTCTCTGTACACGACATTTCCTAAACAAAACAGTGTGGTGACAGTGGTTTTAGAATGCGTTGGACTCATCTTGACAGCTGTAGCAAACATTCGCATTTATCAGGCTGTCAGATATCACCAAAATCAAATCCGAAGCCAGCTTCAGCAGTGTTATGATGAAGCGAGAGAAAGACTCCGTGAAAGAAAGTCCTCCATTAGCGCTTTGTATGTTTTTGTCATATTTGTTGCCTGCTACATTCCCAATTTGTGCGCTGCTGTGCTATTGATGGCAGATCGATCTCAAATTTCCTTCCGCGCGATTTACAATGTCACAGCTTCTCTCGTACTTCTCAATTCGTCTTTAAATCCCATTGTGTACTGTTGGAGATTTCGGGAAATGCGTGCAATTTTAAAACGCGTGGTTCTCAAGATATCACCCACAAATGGTTGTGGACAGTGACAATGCCTGTCGTGACAACTATAGTAGTTCTTCCTCAGAAATAATAGTCTGAGAACGCGAAATTTTTGTAGCTGTATTTAATTTGCATATTATATACTTGGCCTCGATGTATGGCCGTTTTTGCCTAAGCGGGGCTTTATGCAACATAATGAAGCTGTTACAAGATATCATGGCCATATCACAGTACAGGGCCGCGATGACCGTCCGATATTTCTTAGGAGTAATGTGTGGATTCAAGTCTGAATAACTGGATTGTGGGGACCGGCTCCACAATATATGGCCCTTATCCTATTTAGCCTTAATTCGTAGATATACCTTTTTTCCAACTCGTAGTGATTTGACTTGTCCGGAAGTTATTACATTTAGAAATCACTGGCGATCGTTCCAGTCTGATTGGCTCTAAGTAGTGAGATTTGTTCACGAATCGCACTATTTTTTTGCCCTAAATCGTTCCTTTTCCCCAGCCAATTAGAAAGAAACACGAAAACAAAACAACTAATCAGATTTCAAGGCTTGTTTAAGGTAACCAATCAAATTTCAGGGAAATGAAAGACATAGAAAACCATTTTGTGGCGAATTTCGCAACTTTTGTTCCCAACTGGATCAATAAAATATCAGTATTGACTAAAACCCTGTATTTAAGGTAGCTGAACATAGTTTTTGATACCTATGTTTTATTTACCTTTTTCTCTAAAAGCAAGCAAGTTAACAACACGAACTTTGGTGTTTTTTTTTTCAGTTAAGCTGACGTATATGCCGTTGCCATAGCAACATGAATAAATATAAACACGCTTTTAAAATCGTTTTGTTTATTTGCAGAAAATCTGACTATAAGATTTTCTTTATAATTTGCATGCAACAAGCTTGTAACGATGCTCACACGCTAACGCTATTTTAATAATAATTTGACGGAGAGACCTTTAATTATCCCTTGTTGAAGGTTCACTGGAATATCTAGAATTTCCTCTCTTAATGTTAAATTTTTTTCAATACTCCAGTTACTTATTACCTTGAGTATTTTCGTGCCAAATTTCGTTAATTCTAACAAGTGGTTCTCAAGAAATAGGCGTATTTCGGAGAAAGCTGTTCCACATTCAATCGCAACTGTTTACCTTACTACGCATGCGCTGCATTTTAACTAATTATATAAGTTCTTTCGAGGTTCTTTCGATGACAAAGAGAAATCTGCGAATTGCGGAGTTTGCATCGTTACCTTTTCTAACATACATTTCTCACTAAAAGACTAAAACCATCAAAACACTTTGTTCAACTATGAGGAAAAATAGTACAGATAGCGGAAGCATTGAGCAAATAAAATTATTGCTGTATAGACACTTTCCCGCATTCATCACAAGCACCAAAGTCGATCGGAACCCGGCGATCTTAACCCTATTTCACTCTATGATCTGTGGGAACGATATCAATCTACCATCTCGGAACAAATCAGGACTGAGCTGTTTAAGTTACGCGATTTTGAAACGCAACTGAAACGACTCTTGAAGCTGACGTTCACTCCTCACTGAGTCATCACATGTTTTAACAGGGGCGGCGGAGCGGGAGGGGCTCATTTTACCTTGAAGGAATTTGATCGTCAGAGTGCAGTCTAAAGGGACGTCATCTTCAGAGTTTAGTGAAAGGGTGATGTCACTCATTTGTATAAATACTCCGGTCTGTGAGCTGACTGGTCAACAAAAATGTTACTGGCTTTCTATCACGTCAGCCCAGAGAGTAAAGACATGAGTTGGTTTACTTTCAAATCAATTTCAATTTTAAGCTCATTTTTTTAGTTCACTCTCAGTATTGAAACACAAGAAGCACAGATGTAGATATTTCAAACATACCAACTTATGTCTTATTGCTTCAAAATGTAAACGAAAAATTCTCTAGATCCAGTGCAAGCTATTGTTCACCCAATGATCTTATAATCGGGAAAAAAGAGACAAGACGGTCAGTTCATTTCGTTTTATTTCTGGTTTATCTACCACACAAGGGAACAAAAGAGCAAAACACGTAGAGAGTGGAAAAAGGTAGCAGGGAAGACAACAATGAGACTACGAGGCTTTTAATATTGGGGATCCTTGCTGAAACTAAGATGGATCACGATATTTTATATCTAGGATATAAACTTGAGCTTTTATGCGCGCATAGCTGCTGACCTTGACGAAAATGCCGAAAAATGTAAGTATTTTTATTGTTGTAGTTGTTGTTGTGATGTTGTTGTTGTATTCCTCAGTTGCTAAGTGGAAGGTCTTGATTTCAGAAGCAAAATCTAATTCATACAAACGAACGTTGCAGTCGCTTATGTGAAGCAATGCGTTTTCTATACTCTACGATACACTTTTAACTTATTCAGCTTTCGTTTTACTGAGGCCTTGAAAAAAGTGTTCATATCCGCCAACGCGCGACCCGGGCTACCGTCAGAACATAAAAAAAGCTCTGTAAATTGTCTCCGAAACAATCTTCTCGTGTTTAAATTAATTATTCCGCAGATTCAGGTCCTCTTTGTCGTCAGGAACAACCTCTACTGAAAACCTCCTCCTCAATTGGTTCTTTTAACTACACGGTGTGCGCATGCTTTAAATCATCCTCTGTTTTCCGCTGACCTTGATGCTCAGGCCTGTCTGAGACGCTTATCTGAATGTTCCTGCCCCCACAAGCCTTGTCCTTGTCGCGTCGACCTCAAGAACATGGACTCAGTCAAAGCGCTCTCAAGGTGGCTAAGTCTACGTCTTCGGGTAAAGTTGCCTCCAACACAAATGTCTTTGAAAGCATGGTTTCCTAAGATTCTGCGCACAGTACGAATCCCCGTCACTGTCAGTCCCGACCAACACTTCAAGGAAAGTTCTTATGGGGTCGAATCCTTCAACGTCCACGGAGAGCTGATAAGTGGTCTCATCAGTTCTCGTCCCAAAGCCTGTGGGACTCTCATACGATCATAGCCACCTCGAGGGATTGTTGGAAAGTACCAATCGTTAGTGGTAGAAAAATGGATCTATTGTAAAAGGCTCGTGTTCAAAAGGGCCCACTTGACGAGATCACGAATGCTCTGTCTGTGTCTTAATCTGTAACAAGATAATACATGTGGACAAGATAGGAGTGTTTGCTAACGAAACTACACGTTTTCCTTTTAATGTTTGGGCGGCAACTTGCGTGCCGCCTGAAAAAATCACCTGGCTAGGTCAAAGGTGCGCGAACTTTTTTTCGGGTGTGTCAGTTGATGAGAGAGTTAACTCGTAACATTTAACGGTTTTCAGGAACTTGCATCATAAACAAAACAAACGTCAACAATTTGACCGAATGAGGGGGACCATTTAAAGCCGCTGGATGCCTGACACGGCAAATATTGGCGACACACACCGTGAAACATTTCTTGCTGCATGGTCATGTTAATTAAACGACCCAGCGCGGCGAATCAGGGACGGCCAAAGTTGCGTGACTAAAATTCTTCTCAAAAAGTTTACCGAGAACCTCTTTGAAGAAACTTTCTAACAACAACACGAAGCTACTGTATACTGTGTCTACAACAAAATAACGCGATGATATTCAAGTCTCCTGCAGAGATTACTTCTGTTGGCTTCTTCCGATGTCACTTCCCGAATTAAGGGCAATTCTCTACAACTTAAGCTGGTAATAATTCTTGACGTACTTACACAAAATCACCGAAGGGGTCGTTTATCCGACGAGATCCTTGACCAAGCTGGCTCAGTGCAAAAAGCACAACAGCGAGAGAGGCACACAAGTTGACGTTAACATTAATGAACTCAGAAGGCTGTCGCTAACGTATGAATTTCACTCAAACACTGAACTACATAGAAAAGAAAGCGCCAAAATTATTAGGCTTCTAGGGACACGTCACACATTTCAGAGAACCTGATTCTTTGAAGAACGGCCACGTATACC